>NC_062280.1:105423983-105727013 GCF_902655055.1 Lutra lutra
CTGCATGAGTTCTGGCAGAGGCCTCCCTCCTACTAAAGCTAAAGGGGCCAGAGAGTCGCTGAAGGAGAGGAAAGCGATCACCTCCCTCCTGGCATTTTCATCTTGAGATCCCGGCAGACAGCCGAGGATTACTTGTGGCAGTGAGGGGGTGGCGGGGGGAGGCTGGTGACATGTACTGTGTTGGTGGCCGTGTCAGGTGGCCCACACTGGGGCATCCCCACCAAATAAGCCCCATGTGCACCCCGGCCTGGGTGCAGCTTCTCTTGACCCCCATGCACTGGCTGACTGGATCCCGGGCCTCCGGGCGGTGTGGAACTACTGTATGCTCCTGAGAGTACCCTTCCAGAGTCTGTCCTGTCGCTGTTTGCCACCCAGAACCCAGGAGTGGGCCGATGGGGAGGCCCGTCTAGACTCTGCTTCATCCTCGTTTCCCAGCACCTCCCGCCTGGCCCCTTTCAAATCACCTTCCAGGAGCCCCAGGGCTGCCCTCCGAGGACAGCGAGGTCACCAACCCGTCCTGGAGGAAGCTTCCAGGACCTCGCCCCAGTTTCCGGACAGGTCTGCACAGGGTCTTCCTCATGGCCCCTCGAATCCCTTGTCACCCCCCTCTCCGAACAGATTCCCTCATTCTTATTAGAAACCATGAACTTTTGAATATTATAGGATGTTTGTAAAACAGCAGAGGAAAATCATTCACAATCAACTACAAATGTTGATTCCTTTCCAGTCTTGAAAATCGATCTTTGGACAGCAGGGCAGCCTGTCCTGCTTCCGCTGGCATGTGCCAGCCCACCCCACTGAGGGTCGGGCTTGGCTTTGTGCTTCGGCTGCGGAATGAGTATCCCCGACAGACACCACGGGTGGGCAGGGGCCATGCAGTGCTGGCAGGGGTTGACCTAGCCTCTTGTACTTCTGCCAGGAGAAAGAAGAACGGGCCGCAGGGTACACTCGACAACCACCCACGACGCAGCACGGAATCCCGGACGCGCTATGGAGCTGACACCTGCCATCAGACCCACACCCCGCACTGTCACCACCGCAGCGGACTCATAGGCTGGTGAGCAGGAGTCTGTACTAGGAAGCCACCGAGATTTCCAAGCAAGAGCGAATCCATCATCCTGTAGAAGAAACTGCCCTTACAGTACTGAACACATGCGGTGTTATTGTGGCTAGTCTGCATTACAAGGCAATTAGCAAGTCCGCAAGCACAGCTGAGAGATTTTTTTCCAAACTTTCCACGACCTGACATTCCCACTGGTTTTAGCTAATGCTTTTGAGGCCAGCATGACAGGGGATGGCCCACCTTGGGGTGAGGGGGTGCTGATCACTTTCAGACCCTGGCTCTCTAACACTGGTGGGGCAGGGCTGTGGGAGTGTGGGGAGGACCCATTACTGTCTGGAGGGACAAGCCTCTAGCCTGAATCCGTAGCCAGGAGGGGCTGGGATCCCCCAAGCCCTAACCTGGATTCCTCCAGCATCCTGCTCCTTCACTCCCAATCTTACTCGGGTCTTCTAGCTAGTGTCTGGCAGTGGAGGGGTGATCAGGGTCTCTAGGCTCCTGGAAAACAAGAGGGGCCTGAAGCTCCCAGGGGCATTTTGCATATCCTGTTCTTGGCTTGTTCCCTCCCACAGGTAGGGTGCTGCGATGACCCTGTTTTCTCATGGTCCCTTTTGACTGTACTTTGTGGGTGTGGAGAGGGCCTGCATTTGGATCATGGCTGGCTCAGTTAGGTCCTCAATAAATATTTGAGAAATGAATGAATCCTTGCTGATAAAATGTTACTGCTGCTCAGGCTGCTTCCCACATTTTGAGGGCTGGTGTCATCTCAGAGTGTGTCTGTGTGCGTGTGCGTGAGACACAGCAAGCGAGCCTAGCACAGTCCTAGGTGACTGAACTGAGCTGTGGCATCCTCAGGATTTCAGGAAGCCAGGCTCTCAGGACGAGCTTTTGGTGCTGGCACGGCCTCTCGCTGGGTAAATCAAGTTACTGACTTGCAGTCCTGGACCAGCAATTCAGATCATTTTTACTAAGTGGCTAATGATAAAAATGGATTCCCTGGGTGCCTGGGTGGCTCAGTGGGTTAAGCCGCTGCCTTCGGCTCAGGTCATGATCTCAGGGTCCTGGGATCGAGTCCCGCATCGGGCTCTCTGCTCAGCAGGGAGCCTGCTTCCCTTCCTCTCTCTCTGCCTGCCTCTCTGCCTACTTGTGATCTCTGTCTGTCAAATAAATAAATAAAATCTTTAAAAAAAAAAATGGATTCCCTCCTTCCTTTCCTCCTGTAATAGTATCATTACACTTTTCTATTTCAACCTCCTTTTGAAAGTATTTATTTGTTCTCAGAAGAGTATTATTCTCCCAGAATGTGGCTTCTACCTTTCTGATTCCCTGGTGTACCACTAGTACCTAAATAAGGACCCTGCACTTACTTTACAAATAACCTCAACTCTTCTTTCCTGTGGCTGACAGATCAAAAAGTCTGGACCTTAAAATAATACCTGATCTTGTCGGCCGTGCTTTGTTTAAGGCTACTCCTTCCAGCGTTCTGATGACAAGTAACATTTTTTTTATTATAACCAAGTAATATTCTAAGACTCTTAGCAATGAACAAATCACTTGTTGCTTATTTTGGTTGTTCCTGAAGAGATGTTATTACCTGTGTTGGAAAAGTCTAGGTGCTAAATGAATAGTATCACTTTATGGCCTGGTTATCACAGTAGAGCATGTCACCTGTTACCAAAGGACGGTGGCTCCTCCCTCTACTAACAGAGACCTTAAAACTGTGTAGATTGAGTCATTTAAAACCTGAATATTAAGAGCCATGGGATTTTCGATCCCTATTTTTATGCCTGGTATTTTGAGAAGATCCTATACTGAGTACATATTAATGTTTTAAGGACAGCCGCAACAGACACATATCTTCACGTACAAACTTAAAAAAATACTGTAACGTAATACATTGTAATGCACAAGACTAGAATCCAACAAAATATGCTGCTAAAATAGTCACATAAATATCGTATATGCATGGATTCATTTCATTAGAAAAATTCACTTTTTATGATATTAAAGACAAGTATCAGCAAAGCCCAAAGAAAAACTCTTTTAACAGGAGGAATACTAAAAATAACAACTCTAAGGCTTATGAACAAGTGGAGGGAAAGAGAATTCTTTACATTTGCTATTATGTCACAAGTACAATCTGAAATACAACTTTACACTAGCAGTGTATAAAAATACTTTTAAACAATACTTTCCATAGGCATAGTACCATTAAAAAAACAAAACAAAACACCCCAGCTGTGTATTTATTTCGTTTGAGGACCTACTATTCAACTGACTGCTCCCAAGCTAGCTTTTAATGCACTAGCCTGGACTGCAAGTTCTCTCACATGTATACACCACATACACACACACACACACACACCCCACACGCATGTGCACACACACAGAGCCATGTATTAAAATGACCTCCTACATCTACCATGCATACTGATGAATGACTGACAGGCATCAATCTCAAACGAGGCATGAGATGATGGTGTTTGGCGCTTATTTTCAGTTCCAAGTTTGGGACAGATGAACAAAGAGGCAAAAGTAAGGTGGATTTTGCGTGTGTATATGGTTCCCCACCCACAGATGGGTGCTCTCCAGAAGAGGAGTTTAATCCGGCATATCGATATTTAATTTGGGAGGCGGGGGAACGTATTTCCCAGGACTCTGGGTTATAACTACCCTGGCCTTCTTTCCAAACATTGGAGCAATTTTAGGAGCATCTGGGACTGATGTTTCTTCAGCATCTTCACTGTCTTCATGATGTAGATCATAGGAAATGTTCCCATATTCTCTTAAAAATGGGAAAATTTCAAGCAGAAACTGACAGAAATCTCTGCGAATACCAAACCACCAATGGTTGCCTCCTTTTCGCCTAAATGTCGTGGCCATTAAAGTTATTAGAGAAAGCCAAAGGGGGACAAATATGGAGATGTGAGAGAATGTATTGTGGCCATCTAATCTGTGAACCAGCAGAACCTCAAAAGTGAGCAGGGGCACGACGATCGTTATCCAGCTGATAGCCATGGTCACATGGCTCCTCCGCTGTTCCGCGACCACATCCAAGGAGCGCAGGAACAGGAGAGACCAGACGATGTAATAGAGGACGACTAGGCAGAGGAACGACATGAGAATCCACAGGGGCACGAACACCACCAGCCACGGCCAGTGGATAATCCTGTCCAGCCTCAGAGCGATGAAGATGAACTGCAGGATGTTGACTGAGCACAGGATCTCCAGCTCTAGCGACCTGTCGTGTCGGAAGCCCCAAACGCAGGCGGCCACGGACACTGGGGATACGAAGAACAGTGGCATGAAGACCAGCAGCCAGAAGTGGGTCCCCCTCTCCACCCGGTCGCAGACCAGGACTTCGAACATGAGCAGCAGTAGGTGGATGGCCACGGCGATCAACATGGCTTTGAACTCCACGCAGGCCTCCCCCTCGGTGCGGTAGCGAGGGTTGCGGGCCCAAACGCCCGCGCCCACTGAGGCGCCGGCGATGACCAGCAGCTTCCACAGCCATATGGGGGCGAAGATGGCCCAGTAGCTCCACTGTATGATGCCGTCCAGGCGGAGGGGCAGCAGCACCGAGAAGAGCAGCAGGCAAGCGTAGATGAGGAACTTACTCGGGTTGAAGTCCTGGAACAGGCCCCTGGGGTTCATGGCGATGCCGCCGCCAGCGCCTCCGCCAGCCCCCCCGGGCCCGCTGCTCCGCCCGACTCGGCGGGCGCCGAGTCTCCGCCGCTTCCAGGGCCCGCCGCCTCCCCGCCCCGCCTGCCACAGGTCTAGCTGGGCAGTGGCCCGGGCTGACCCGGAGGAGGTTCCGACCCGCGGCACGGAGTGGCCGGAACACGTGCGCGCGCGGTCACGTGGCCCGGCCGGAAGCGCGGCGGGGGTGGGCGTGCGCGTGCGCGCCCGCGCCCAGCCCGCGCGACCCGGGGGTCCCGGACGGCGTGGCGTCTACGTGTGTGGCCCTGCCTCGGCCCCGCCGCCCGCCTTCATTCCGTACCCATCCGGAAAGCGGCTACTGCGTGTGGCGCCGGAGGCGAAGGGGCCGGGCGCGCCACTGACACCCCGGCCGGCTGGTCGGCTGACTTCGGGCGGACGCTTCCTGGCGGCGCCCGCAGAAGGGAGGCGGGAGTGAGCTCACATCCTTTCGGCCGGCCCAGGGGCCGGGCCAGGCGGGGCGGGGCCTGGGGCGGGTCCGGGGCGGGGGCGGGGCGGGGCGGGGCTCGCCGGGGGACCTCCCCTCGCCGGCAACCGACCTCGGGGCTGGGGAGCTGTCCTGAGGTCCGTGCCGGGAGCGCCAAGGGGCAACGGCGTGGGCACGAGCGAAGGCTCGTGGCCGACGGGTGTGGGAGTGTGGGAGTTTGGGAGCAGGGGGCGGGTGGGTGCCGGTAGGTATGAATGCACGTGGCGGAGCGTGCCTGTGTGGAGCGTGTGTGTGTGTGTGTGTGTGTGTGCAGTGAGGGGGTGGTTTGTTTATCCAGTGCCGACGGAGGGGGGCCCGGGCGGGGTGGGGTGGGGAGCTTTACCTGGACAAGATGACCTCCAGGGCTGGATTCCGCCTGGAAGGGCGATGGCAGTTCTCGCTGCATGAGGAATGGCTGAGGCACAGTGCCTAGGCGGCGGCGGGGACCTCATCGCCCCTTTCACCCTAGAGGTGGAGGGCAGGTGCTGGGGGGAGGGTGTTAGAACCCTGTGGGGGCCACCAGGCAAAGTACCCGCGAGCAGGTGCTTCCTGCCCCAGGTCACCCGACAGTTTCAGAACAGAACGAAACTCATATTGAGGGCTCTGGGCTTTTAAGTCCTGAATCCTCAGTTTTACTTTTTGAGCCTGCCTAAATCTGATTCTCACAGAATCAGACTGGGAAAGGGCACTGGAGCAGAGAGGTCAAGAAATTTGGGTACTAGTCTAGGCCTTGCCACCTAGCAGCTGAGAGACCTCAGCAGATTCACCCTGGTCTATCCCGGCCTCAGTTTCCTGGGCTGTTTCCAAGGTGGTTTCCACGGGCCAGCCCTGTTGCAGCAGGTCTGTGATTTGGAGCACTCCCCTCTCTCTTGCCCACTGGACAGACCCTGGAGTACTCCTTCCTGTCTTCTCCACTTGTCCCCTGCCCAGCGGAGTCCCAGTTGCTCATCCTGCCTGTCTTTCAGATCCCCGCCCGTCCCATGCAGTCCATCTGCAATGGGAATGGAAAGTCGATGCTAAGGTACGGGACTCCGAGGAACATGCCTAGTGTCAGTCAGGGTCTCTGTGGGGTAACAAGGAAGGGCTTCCCGAGAGAGGTAGGGGCCATGGTCCAGTGCAGGAGCTGGCTTTTCCAGGTCAGCATTAACAGGATGCTCGTGAAGCATGGTGTGATGTGGACAATCCTAGCTCTCAGAGATCTCCCTACAACTTCCCCCACACCTCAGCTAGGAGAAAACGGGTGGTCCTGGGGGACGGACTTGCAACCAAGTGAGCCCTGCCAGGCCTTCTAGATGTGTCTTCAGGGCCCCTGGTTTCTAAAGAACCCCTTGGGAATCATTGTTTGGCGGGAGGATGTTAGCTAAGTGGGGCTCTAGCCTTTGTCCCATCCAGAGTTGCTCCGCTCTGTTTTTCATGTTGGTTTGTCTTTTACTATTTCCTTCCAAGAAGGGATTTGCTGGTTAAAACAATTTAAAATGCAAAACCTTTGTACTGGTCCCAACTCTGAAATGGGCTAAGAAAAACATGGGTGATTGTTTTGAGGATCGCATGAATCAAACATGGAAAGCACTTTGCATTTAAAGAAATGGGAGCTGTTAATATTACCACCCTGGGGAGTGTAAAGCCTGAGGAGGGGAGGGCTTGCGGGCAGCTCACCAGGAAGTCCTGCTAGAGCCACCACCTCTGGACCCCTTTAGAGCAGTCAGAAATCCTCCCCAGCCCACTCCCTGTAGCTAGATGACCTCAGGGCCTCTGCAGCCAGCTCTGTGGCAGACAGGAGCTGGGAGTGTTTCCCATCTCTAGAGTGCCTCCTTTAGGACAAGCACCTGGTTCTCATCCAGGAAGGGAGTTTGGAGGTGGCCCTGCCACATGTGGCCACTGCCCCTTTCCTGGTGGACGTCAGGGCCTGCTTCCCGCTCTGTGCCAGAGCCGCAGGTGGAGGGCTGCTGCCTGCCGTCCCTTCAGCTGGCTTTCCTGGGCACTCAGGCCCGGACTCCCAGTGATGCTGTTTTCCCTGATGTGGTCAGTCTCTCAGGGGCTTTCGCTTGTCTTTATGTTCACCTCGAAAGCTAACATGGATTGTTATGTGCCAGGTACTCATGACATAGCCACCTGGGAGGCCGGTACACAAAGCAAAGTGTACATTCATTCATTTACAGAGGGCACATGGGTGCTTTAGTCCACCTGCTCAGGCCTGCCTATTCCCTGAGTCTGGGTGAGTGGAGTCCTGAGATGTGTGGTCCTCCCCTGCCCCTGCCACGGTCTTCTGCCTGCTTAGCATCCTCAGTCCATCTTCCCTTTTTGACCTCAGGGCCCTCCTGTGCTGCAGCCCACCTGTTGGCCAATTCCTTTTCCCGTGGCCTGCCACATCCCCTGTCCTTCCCGAGTGTGCCAGGCATGACCTCTCCATCCTGTGGCCCTGCTCTTCTTTTCTCAGGGCAGCCCACCCCCACCCAACCTCTTACCCTCCTGACTGCCAAGACCCAAGAGGGCTTCAGGCCTTGGGAAACCTTGTCGGCCCCTGGGGGACTGGTGATTCTTCTCTGATCTCCCACAGCATCAGGAACTTTGTTCCTGTCACAGGACTCATTTCAGTGGCTTGAGTCTGGTGGGCCATCTTTCCCCTCATGAGAGTTCTAGACACCCGGCCAGTGCTTAGGTCATAGCATGGGCTTGAGAAAGGCTAACTGAGTGAATGAGTGAATAATTTGGCCCTCTGGTGACCGTGCCTCCCCTGGCCCAGATCCGGTGGTTCCCTTCTTCCCTTTCCTCAGAGTAGTGTGGAGGTGACAGCCATAGCCCGCCCTGTCACTGCCTGCATGCCGGGCCCTGTGCCATCCACTCCTGGGCCTGGGCGGTCTGTCCTCAGATAGCTCCTGTATTTATTAGTCCTTGGTTTCCAATGCTGTCGTAAGAAATTGCCACAAATTTAGCAGCTTACAAAGTGCCCATTATCTCACAGTTTCTGTCAGTCAGAAGCTGGGGCATAGGGCGGCCTGGCAGGCTCTTTGCCAGAGTCTTACAAGGCCTAAGGCAGGATGTCGTGGTGAATCTGCTCCCACGTTCATTAGGCTTGTTGGCAGAATTTGTTCCCATGGAATTGTGGGACTGAGGCTCCCGTGCCCTCGCTAGCTCACGGCCGGGGACATTGTCAGCCATCCACATTTCCCAGCGTGTGTCCCCCTTCAGAGACACTGACGGTGAATGGAGTTCTCATGCTTTCTGGTCTCTGACTGGACCTTCGGCTCTATCACTCTTCTGCCGCCTTTTTCTGTTTTTAAGAGCTCATATGATTATGTGGGGCACCGCCAGATACTCCGGGATAATTTCTCTATTTTAAGTTTGCCCTAGTAGTAAACTTGATTCCATTGGCAAAGTCCTCTCACAGCAGCACCCCGGTTAGTGTTTGCATGAGCAGAGGACCCACGGGAATGCTGAGGGGGGGATCTTAATTTTTCTATTTTTATTTTTTTTCAAGTAGGCTCCACACCCCACAACTGGAACTCACAACTTTGAGATCAAGAGTCGCATGCTCCACTGACGGAGCCAGCCAGGGCCATCTTTGGAATTCCATTCAGGCCAGCGTGGCTCTTCCTCCTCCGAGCTCCAGGAGGGGTCCCTGCTCTGGGAGAGCCCAAGGGCCCCCCACACACAGACCAGGAGACGATGCTGCGCTCCCGGGTTGCCCTTGGTGACACCTGGGTGTGCTCCCTGTCCCACCAGGCCAGTTCCCCCTGAGCATCTGGAACAGGGGTAGGATTCAAGATTTGGCCACTTGCTGAATGTCCTCTGAGTGGGCCGCTTAGGGCAGGGGGATGACCTCTACAGAAAGCCCAGGGGCATTTCACTTTCAGACCCATTTGTGAGTTTGCTCACATCAGCCCTTTCACGAGAAAGCCACGGCACACCTGACCCTCCGTGTCTGCCTCAGTGCCCGCCATCGCCCCTTGGCCTTCGGTCCCTAAATGTGGCAGGGTCTCCCCTCGGCCTGCAGCAGCCTCCTGCCCCCCTTCTGCCTCCCGCCCCCACACTGGCAATACACATGTGCACACACACTCATCAGCATGCTAGTAGGCTAGGGGCCCAGACTCCAGAATCTCTCTGGCCAAGACAGGAGTTCTTGCTGGGCTGGTTCCAAGCTCCATGACCTTGACAACTAACCAGTAGAGCCTCTGGCCCCCATCTGTGAAATGGTGATAACCTCACAGCTTGTTGAAGACAAAATGAAACAATGTACAAAAACCCAGAGTATGCTCAATTCTCCCCCCCTCCCCCAATGGCTGCTATTGTTTCTGCCTGGGCAGCAGGTGCAGTGAGCCTCCTTTGGCTTGTTTTCCCAGCTACACTGTCGGTCACATGCCAGGGGAACCTGATCCCCACTCATCTGGTGGCGCTGTGCCTCTCCCGAGGGCAGGGCCTCCTCTCTCATCTCTGGATCTGCAGCATCCAGCTGGGCTGGCATCCAGGAAATGCATCCAGGAGTAAATGCATCCAGGAAAGCACAGGCGGACAGGAAGGCTGGAGCTGATGCGGCATCTTTTATCCCCTGACCATGGAGCAAGGTTAGCTGTGTGCGGCAGAGCAGCTCATCTAAAACCACTGGGTCTTGAGGTTGCAGGGAGGTGTCACTGGGCTCTTGCGAAGACCTAGAACATGGCAGCCCCTCGTGCTTGCACTGGGCTCAATATTTCAAAGCACTGTGTCAGCTGAAGCTGACTTTGAGTCCCCGTGGCAGCAAAGGCACTCACCTCATTTCGTAGGTGGGGAAACAGGCCCAGCGCCATGACCTCAGTTCTCTGCTGAGCTTTGCCCTTGGTTCCCGCTGGTATCCTGGCCCTGTTCATCAGCTCAGTCTGGTGAGAATGGCCCCACTGAAGAGACTGCAGACACTGGTGGGGACCCATTGAGAGTCAGCAACTATTCCTTAATTCCTGTATTCATTTAACAAATATGTTTCAGGCATCTGCCCTGTGATCCAAGCCCCATTCTGATATGGGAGGCAGCGGTGAGCAGTTCCTACAGCTTCTCCCATGCTGCCCCCTTCTCCGTTCAGTGTCACCTCCTCCAAGGTGCCCTCCATGACCACCCCACCTAAAGTCACCCCCTCCCTCCTTCTATCACCCTGATTTATTTCTCTTATGTTTCCTGTGTGGTCACTTAAACACATGGTTTCTTCAGGAAAATCGGGAAAATGTCATTTAAAGAAAAAGAAAGTTCTAGTCTTACAGCTACAGAAAACCACAGTTAACATTTTAGTGTATTTCCTTCTAGTTGGTCACCTCTGCAAAGACATATCATCGCCCACGTGCCATTTTATTCTGCTCTTTAGCTTAACGTTAATTCTAAGACTGGCTGATCGTCCCATTCTAACATCACAGCTGATGGCTTTCCAGCTGCCGTCAGCCTCTCGAAATTCACCTCTTCCAAACTGGGTTCCTACTGCTTCTGACAGTCACCTGGGGGCACTGCCAACTTGAGAAGACTTTACATTAAATTTAAATTCAGTTTCAGCGTTTGCTGGAGGTGTTTGGAGACCATGTCTGTAGTGCAAATTCAGACTCTGACCTGTGTGAGTATGGGTTTCATGTTCTCAAGTGATCATTTTCCCTCCCTGCACCCAGGGCAAGGATGAGACATACTTTCTGCCCAAAAGAGCTGTCTTTCATCCGCCTTGCATTTAGGGACTAGCCCTTTGAGGTCCTAGCTACTTAGATGCCTCTTGTTAGATAACCCATCCTGGATATGTTTTTTCCCTTCCTGATACATGAAACTGTGGTATGTCATATAATAAATGGTGCCTTAAATGTGATGATACACCATCACTAGAAACATTCCTCAGATTACCATTAATGCATTGTGAGCATCTTTTTTTTTTTTTAAAGGTTTTATTTATTTGGGAGAAAGCACGAGCAGTGGGGAGAAGGGGAAGCAGGCTTCCTGTGGACGTGGAGCTCTATCCTACAACCCTGGGATCACGACCTGAGCTGAAAGCAGAGGCTTAACCGACCGTGCTATCCAGGAGCTTCCTATGAGCCTCTTTTGAATAGCTCTCTGATACTACATCACAGCGCTGCCCAGCAGTCCCCTCACCCATTCGTCTGCTGCGTATTGGGGTTATTTCTGTTATTCTCAGAGATAAGGAGCTCCATGGTCTTTTCCACTACGCATGGCTGCTTTCTCATCCAGAGGATTTCTTTAGGGTAATTCCCAGAAATCAAATTGCTGGGTTGAAAGAATGAATATGCTATACATAAAGCTTAGTGTTTTTAGATGGCAGATTTTTTTTTCTTTTTTCTGTATTCCTTTCGCACACACGGGGTCGGTGCCTTCGCAAGCAGGGGGTATGAGTCCACTTTTGCTGGCAGTGGCTGGTCTAGTGCTTTTGGTCTGGAAAACTCTGTAAGGGTGAAGAATTAACATTAAACGAGGTAAAGAGGCTGAAATTAGAAGCTTACTCAGGTATAGGGTGGCACCAAATTAAAAGCCAACTAAAAACCAGGACTGGTTTGGATGTGCGAGTGTGCCCGTGTGGGGTCAGGGGTCTCTTTGGGTTCGATCATGGTAACCTCCAAATGTTACCAATTGATAAGCTGAGTGCTGGGATAATTTAATCTGAGACATTCAGATAGAGTTAAGTATCACTAATTCAAACTGATTTTGTGTATGTGTGGGTATGCATGGGAAACTTTGGAATTACAGAATACTGTTGAACAAATAGGTAGTTCAGTTATCCATTCCTGGCATTTACATCGGTGACACTTAACTGTTTAAGCAGTTTGCCTGTGTGATGTGAGCTTTCTTCTCCAGTGTAGTTTGCGCAATTATTTACTCAACGAAAGATCTCTTTGTTTTACAAAGGTGATCCTCAGTCCTGCTCTCACCCAGACTTCCTGTAAATTCGTAGGCAATGTGTCTGGATGAGTGATGTGGTTACTGGGGGCAGGAGCGGACACTTGTAACACTGTAATCCCAATTTCACTGTGGATTGTCTTTTACTCTTTCAGAGACAGGTGCCAAGCAGCCAGTAATCACCCAAAAATACATGCCTGTGGGGATCATTCAGAACCAGGTCCCGGATTTACCCTGCACAGAGTGTGGGGCTCTCGCTTGGAAGGGGCTGTCAGTCCTGCCCGCAGGACACAGACAGCACAACAGTGTGCCCTTCTCCCTGCCCAAAACCTTCAGTGACTTCTCGTTTCTCGGGAAGAATCCACATGCCTCACCTGCCCTTCAAGGCTCTGGTTGACCAGCTTCAGTTTATCTCTCTGATCTCATCTCACCGCTTGCTGGACTCCTGAGGTCACACCAGCATGAGCCAAAGAAGGACCACCTGGATTCAGACCCCAGCTCTGTCATTTAACCAACTGTGTGTCTTGGACCCAATGACTCAGCCTCTCTGAGCCTAGGTTTTCTCATCTGTAAAGTGGGAATAATAACATCTGCTTCACAGGACAGAGGGAAGATAGTAGAGACTTAGGGCCTGGCACGTTTAGGAAATGATCAACATCTAGGGCGCCTGGGTAGCTCAGCGGGTTAAAGCCTCTGCCTTCAGTTCAGGTCATGATCTCAGGGTCCTGGGACCGAGCCCCACACAGGGCTCTCTGCTCTGCAGGGAGCCTGCTTCCTCCTCTCTCTCTGCCTGCCTCTCTGCCTTCTTGTGATCTCTGTCTGTTAAATAAATAAATAAATATATATATAAATAAATTAAAAAAAAAAAAAGGAAATGATCAACATTTGAGCACCGTCCCCTGCCCTCTGCCTTTCCCCCAACCCTTATGCTGCCGCTGGAGAGCAGAATGCCTGGCAGGGGGTGGGGCCACTCTCAGATCCCAGGTAGAGTTAGGCAGCTTGTAACTGAAGGTGAACTGGGGTCCTGGCTGGCTCAGTCAGAGGAGCGTGTGACTCTTGATCTTGGGGTCATGAGTTCAAGCCCCAAGCTGGGTGTACAGATTACTTAATTTTTTTTAATAAAAAAAAATTTAAAAAATATTATTTTTTTAATAAATAAAAAATAAAAATTTTAAAAAATAAAGGTGAACTTATATAACTAAAATAAATAACACTGGCACCTGATTCTCTTCTCCCTGAGCCCAGTTCTGCTCTATAGATTATGGGGGCCAGTTGGGTCCGGGGTCTCCCAAGTGCAGATCCTGGGGGCCTCCACCCAGACTCACCAAATCAGATGGCTGGAGGGTGGGCCCCAGCATCCAAATTTCTTTAAAGCTCTCCCAAGAGTCCAGTGTGCAGCCAGGTCTCAGAACTATTAGCCAGGTGCTCCCCGAAAAGCCTTTTCCAACCCTCAGAGTCTGTGTTTCTAACCCCATCAAACACCATGTGCCATCTGGGGGGTCTCATGTCAGTATCTGGGCCAGAGCTCATCTGCTTTCATCAGACAGGGGGAGGTTCGCTGGTGTTGCTCAAGCCACAAAACCATAGTTTAGGACCAGTGTAGAAATAAATCTTGAGCCCCATCCGGTACCTTGCTCCGGACATTGTCAACGAGGGGAGGAGATAAGCTCACCTCGGAGACCTGGGATGCTTCTCACCACCAGTCAGCTGAATACATCGTGGAAATACATCTCCGAGGCTGGAAATACATCACAGGTTAAAACCTAGGCCAAGTGGGTGCCTGGGTGGCTCAGTTGGTTAAGCGACTGCCTTTGGCTCGGGTCATGATCTCAGGGTCCTGGGATCAAATACCCTGCTCAGCGGGGAGACTGCTTCTCCCTCTGCCTGCTACTCCCCCTGCTTGTGCTCTCTCTCAAATAAATAAAATCTTTAAAAAACAAAACAGAACAACCTGGACTGAACATCCTTTCTTCTCATAGAGCAACAGCTCCCTCGCCAAGAAAGAAAATGAAATTCTGCGCAGTTCCTGCTGGTCTTCGATTTTCCTCCTGTAAGAACATAAACATTATTTACCATGGCTGAGGATCTTTCCGAATTGCCCAAAGTGGCTGTAAATTTTCCAGCTTTATCCAGGGAGCCTTTGCAGTGGTGAGTTACTGTTCACGTGGTGAATTCCTTTTGCAGATCCAGCCTTACCAGATTTCCCCCCAGGCAGACAGGTGATTCGTTGAACTCGAAGTGCTTTTACAGAGCAAGGGGTGGGGGGGTGCGGGGAGTGGCGGGGAGTGTGGGGGGGATTAAAGAAAGAGGTTTTACTTTACAGTTTCTAAGGAAGCGATTAAAAAAACTCAGCAAAAATGGTTAATCACTATTAGTACCATAACGGCAGATGTACCATCAAAAGGGAATGTCATAAATTATATGCGGGGGAGTGGTTTGGGGCGTGTGGGGAGCAGAGAGGTACAAAGAACATCTAGGATTTTTTTTAATTGCCAAAAATCCAAGAACACATTTTGAAGTAAAGGAAGCGTCCAGTTTCCCCTTTCCAGCAAAAAGGGGCTTCGAAAGGAGAAGGCAAGAACTATTTTCACTGTTTCATAGAATAATGATGACAACGGCTTCTAAATGCGGCAAGGTGTATGGGTGTGCAGGCTGCCCACATTATAGGAAGGAGGCTCAGGCCAGTGGAGGCCCAGCACACAGTCAAGATGTGAACCCAGGTCCCTGCACCCCACCAGCTGGTCTCTACAGCGGTACAAGGAGTGAGTGGTATGACATCCACACTACAGCTCAGCTTGGCCATTCATCAAGGAAAACCCCTGGAACAAACAGCTAGTTCCAAGTTGTTTTTCAAGATTTAATTCGTAGATAGCCTGTTTCTAACCACAAAGAAATGTGTGTGTTGATATTGGGTGAACAGAGGGGTGAGTGGGTAAGAACCCATTTTCTGAGGTAATAATTTAGTGCCCAGGATTTCACAGACGTGCCAGGAAGTGACTTCGTCTCACCCCCAGAGCCTGGGGTCTCGGTGAGGCCCTGCTTGGCCCATCACAGGTCACAGCTACCCAGAGCAGCAAGACGGGTGAGGCCAGTGCCTCACTGGGAGGTGAGGAGGTGAGGAGATGACACACTCCCGAGCAGTTGGTTTTTCTCCCTTCCTTGCAGCCTTGGTCAGAGCATTGAAATCTCCATTTCCGTTGCAGAGAGCACGAATCTAAGCAGCAAACCCTGTGTACTTCCCGGGAGCAAGGGGCTCTAGTCACCGCTGTCTTGTCCCCATCTGTCAGCGTGGAAATGTGGACATAATCATCAGTTCGTTTCTTTCCTTCATCCCCCCACCTGAACATGGGGACTGAAAGGGAGAGGACAGGGACGTTGGACCCAGATGGGTCCCCTCAAGTCTGGCTTCTAAGCACACACAGCAAGTGGTGGCCTCTGGCTTCGTTTCCTTCTCCCTAGACGCAAACAGCCCAGCAGAACTGGCAAAAGGGTATACTTTTAGGCCGTTCTTCCGGCGCCTGGGTACAGGGCTGTGTGGCCCCAGTTTTCCTGTCCTGCTTTCTGTCGGCTGGCCTCGAGACCTTGTGTGTAGATTCCCGCCTCTGTCTCTGGCATAGAGTTGTGGTTTCTTTCTTTCTTTTTTAAAGATTTTATTTATTTATTTGAGAGACAGAGATAGCAAGAGAGAGCAAGATCAAGGAGGAGAGGGAGAAGCAGGCTCCGCACTGAGCAAGGAGCGCCATGTGGGACTCCATCCCAGAACCCTGGGATCGTGACCTGAGCTGAAGGCAGGTGCTTAACCCCAGAGCCACCCAGGTGCCCCACAGTTGTGATTTAAAGCCTGGGTTTTAGGCAAGGCAGGCCTGGTCTGGATCCCAACTCTGCTTCCCTGCTACGAGATCTTGGGCAAACAGCTTAGTCATGGCACCCATCTTTCCCTTCCTGCAAAGGGGGGTGTGGATTGAGCCCACCCTGGGGGGCTGTTGCGGGATTGGCCGAGTGCAGGCTCGGCAAGGCCCAGGCCCATGACTGTCAGCCGCTCTCCTGTTTAGAAAGGTGGTTATTTTTATAGTAGTTTTGCCGTCTTCAATCTTTATCCATTGATTCCTTTTGATGGATTCTGGGGAATGCTGTCTACCAGCTGCAAGGCTTCCTTACCAACCGGATCCTTCCATCTCTTAGATGAGAAGGAGCTCTTCCAAAAGCTGTCTTCTAACTTCTGTCGAGATCAGCGTTCTGTGTATAGCTTTGGAGAAGCGAGTCTGACTGTATTGCCTCTTCGGTGGGAAAAGTTACTTTCTACTTGGTTTATGCTGAAAGCCAGCCCCCACTGTGGGACAGAGGCGTTTCCTGCATGGTCCACAAGCGAGGTGGTGGTGGGGCTAACACACATGGATTGTCTAAGACTTCTCAGAGCCTGGAGCCCACCTCTAGATGGGATATGCGAGGAAGAGGCATTGCTCAGGGTAGGGACCCAGCCGTTACCCCGTATGACTGGATTCAAGCTTTTGTTTCATTTCAGGCTCCCGTTTGGACACAGCTGGATTCTTCTTCTAAGGTAAATATTATCAGGGGCTCCTGGGTGGCTCAGTTGGTTGAGCATCTGCCTTCAGCTCAGGTCATGATCCCGGGAATCTGGGACGGAGCCCAGCATCGGGCTCCCTGCTCATTGGAGAGTGTGTTTCTTCCTCTGCTCCCCCCTGCCCCTGCTTGTGTGTGTGCGCTCTCTCTCTCAAATACATTAATACAATCTTTAAAAAAAGATAAACAATATCAAATATTTATATGGCACACACCCTGGGCTGGGCACCCTTGCAATCCCTGCTCACGGTGGGTGGTGACTTGTTCAAGCTCAGCTATCTAGAAAGCGTGGGCTGGAGTGCACCCCGGTCTGACTCCAGAGCCCAGCTCTGAACCATCGGTGTGTGGCCTCCCATCACCCCATGGAGGAGAAAGTAGTATTTATTGAACACCTACTATGTTCCAAGCATGATGTAGGACTAACAAAGATCTCTGGTCACCTCCTTCTTCCCAAGGAACGTTAGAGAGGGAGGGAGGGAGAAGGGGTAGCAGGCGGCTTTGCCACCCTTGGCTGGGTTCTGCCAGGCTGGAGCCGAAAAGGACAGGTTGCCCACGAGGCCAGGCTGAGCTGGATCATCCTGGGAGGAGTGCAGAGGCTGCGAGGCAGGCAGCTTCCAGCTCTCCCCACCCAGGTGCAGCTGCCCCCAGGGAGACAACCCAGTACACACAACCCAGAACACAGCCACCAGGGTAGCTGTCCTGTGCCAAGGAACTTGGAAGCCCACCAGCCGGGGCATCTCAGAGCCAGCCCCCGAAGCTGCTTTCCCCGGGCTCGCTGTACAGGCAAGCAGAGCCCAGGTGTCCGCCAGGTTTGGCTTCGGGTCATGGCCCCCACCTTGAAGCCCAGGAGCTCCAGCTCAGGAGTGTGGGTTGTAGAATCCAAAACCCAATTAACGCGGGGCTTGGGGGAAAATCTGTCTGACCAGTGGTTTGGCCAAATCTTCAATCGCCGAAGACAGAAGGGCCAGCCAGATTGTGTGCCATGACTACCGTTCAGGGCTGGCCACTGCTAAGCAGGACGGGACCCCCTGCGATGCTTCTCGCCCCACTTAACCACATTCTCCCTCCTGAGTGCAGTGAAGGCATCTCCAGGGCTAGGGGCTCCTCAGGTGGCTGTGTCTTCATCACCAGACCCTCTTCCCTTGCCCATCAAGCAACAGCGCCCACTGAGCCAACAGGCAGTTCTGAGGATGACTTATCACATGGTCCATTCAAGGGCTGAGGTGTCGGTGGGGGTCAGAGCCAAGCACCTGGAAAAACCTTGAGGGGCAGAGGCAGCACCCCTGGCCTTTCTGCCTGGCCACCTTACAGATGAAGGGTCTGATGTACACAGGATCCCTGGGGCTGATTTGGGAGGTTAGAGCACCAACCCTATTGCTACTCTGATCATTCTGGAACAAGTGCAGGGAGCATGAGCTGGGGGTTCCCCCAGAGTGTAACCATCTGGGACCTTCCTCCTTCTGTTAGGAGTTTTTCCTTTGAGCAGGGTTGGCAGCCTGCCTAAGACAGGTGCCCTCATTCGTCCCTGGGCTCATGGTCCCGGTTTCCCTGATGACTCCCATGCTGTTCTCCAGATCCAGCAGGCACGTGCGCTCCCCCATGCCAGCTGCTGGCGTTGCGGGTGCTTTTGCTGCAGCCACTGGGGAAGCCGAGCTGACTGGGAACCCGAACTGTGTGCAGAGGTTGGGTGGGTCTCAGGGAAAGAGGCAGACAGGCTCCACCTTCGGTTTGCTGGGGCAGGAGCGTGTGTTCACAGGTGTACCCACACATGAGTACAACATGCAACTCACTTCTCTAAGGAAGGCTGACCTCAGTCACACAATAACCCGAGCCAGGGCTTAGGGAAGTGGAGGTAAGGACCGCTCTGCAGGGGAGGGTCCCTGGGAGGAGAGGTGTCATGGAAGGTGGGGACTGGGACAGCGGGTTTGCCTCCCAGAGTCATTTCTGCAGGCTGAGATTTGATAGTCTCTGAACCTCTCGGGAAGGGCTTTATACCTGGGAGGAGTCAACCAGGATTCCCTTTCTCAAAAACACTGCCGGCCCTTACTCAGAAGGTCCCCTGTTTCCATGACAAGCGGGTGCTCTTCTGGTCGTTCCAGGCTTCCTGCTCCTGATTTCTCTAACTCTATCCCTGATGTAGTGGAACAGCCCTGTGTTGCCTTGCCAGTCACTTCTCAGGCTTCCCCACCTCAGGGCCTTTGTTTCTTTCGTGGCCCCTGCCTTGAAAGCATCCCTCTTCTCTCCCTCCCTCCTTTGGGTTTGCCAGAATCCTCTTCATTTTTTTTTTTTGAGCCCAATTCAAGCTCTACCTCCTTCTGGACACAGCCAATTGCCTGCTTTTCTCTCTACTGTGATGACTCTTTACTCCGAAGCCCTCTCTTCTTCTGAGGTCCCAGTGTCCTTCTCCGTAAACTGGAATGGTACCACGTCATGGATTTGTTGAGAATGTTCTTTGAGATGGCCTTTGTAGATATGGCCTGCATACCGTAGGTACTCAATAAATGCTTCCATCTTTTCCTGCTCTGTGCCAGGCACCAGGACAGACAGAAGACTGTGGTCCGCAGCCTTTCAGGGGTCAGGGCACAGAAGGCCAGCAGAGGGGCACCTTACTTCTCCAGAGAGGGGTGGAGTGGGAGGGGAGTTGAGTTTGGAGGAGGAGCAGAGCTGCTGGAGAGCGGCAGGGAAGAGGGAGTGAGGAAGGCCCTGGGACAGAAGAGGGAGGGTGTGAATGATTGTGGTTGGGGGTGGGGGTGGGGGGGTGGGGGGGTGAAGGGAGTAGGGGTGGGAGAAGAGAAGGGAGGAAGGAGGCTTTGTGGCCTTTGTGGCAGAGAGCCTGGACTTCGTAGGAGGCAGAGGCCCGGAAGTCTCGCTAAAGGTGCTGAGGGACCACACCCATCCTGACTGTGCAGGGAGTGAGTCTGGGAGAGGCAGACCAGGAGGGCAAAAGGTGGAGGGAGGCTGCGGATACCAGGGGAGGCTGCAAGCCGGAAGCCCTGACTCAGGCATCGTCAGAGACCCTGGGCCTGGCCCCGCAGCCTCACGTCCCCCTTCCTGGCGTAAAAAGTGGAAAATTTGGATTTGCTTTTTGGAGTTGTTTTGAGCTTGACCTAGGTAAGGAAGATGGATGGGTCCTTCCTTAGGATGGCCAGCTTTCATTTCCCGTGCGTTCCGACTTCCTTGCATTCACGGTTGTAATCGCTTTGTGCACTGAAGGCCTTGTTTGTCTTTGGCTGGGCGGTTTCTCGTTCTCGGACTTTGCTCTTCGGTTGGGGTTCCCACTGTCTTCTCTGCTTCCTCAGTGGAGGAGGTTTCCAGTAGGCAGAGTGTGCAGAAGTTTTGAACACCAGTGACATGGGGGCGGGGCAGGGAGGCTCCCATCCTTGGGCCCAAAGGGTCTGTTTGGCTCACTTGTGTGCCCTAATACCCAGGACAGTGCCCGGCACCTGGTTTGTGGTCCCTAAATAATAGCTAAATGGATGCTTATCGAATGCCTGAATCTCTGTCCTTCCAAGTCCCGGGTATGTTGTGGGGGTCCAGTACACCCCGCACCTCCACCATAGCCTGAATGTCCAGGATTTGGGAACAGGGGCAGGAGCGACAAATCATGGAGGAGATGATCATCTCAGCCCTCCTCAGGGTTGACCTGTCATGTCTTTGGTGCATTCCAGGAGGTCTCATGCTGTGGCGAGTGTGGCCAGGTGACCTGTGACTGTGTACACAGGGAGTTGGGGTGGGATGGGGTGGGGTGGGGGTGCTGGAGAGGTGTTGCCTCCATTCCACATCTCTGAAATGTGCTGGCCTCTGTCTGGAAATTGCTCACTTTTCTTATCAGTGGGCTTGGCGGCCGTTGGGGAATTTCTGGAGGGAGGGGCTCCTGGAAGGAAACCCCCAGCAGACCTCCGTTTCCCTAGAAGCCCAAACACAAAGGGTGGTATGGAGCTGGAGCCACAGAGGGGCTGTTTTTTCCCTTAAGAACAAGCCAGATCATGTCAGAAAAAGGAAGGCTGTTGTCCTTGAATTTCATGTGTTGCTCTGACCGATGGTCTCAATGGGTATGGGATCGTAGCAGTTGGGGGTGGACAGAGCAGAGAGTCTGCATTCATTAGTGGCAGTCCGGTGGCTGTGATCCCCCTGGGGGCAGTTAGGAGGACCCAGATTGCTCTGAAAAGCCACAGGGCAACCCTGGGATTCGGGTGTTACATCCTCATGTGCCTAGCAGTACTCAGAGAGGTTAGGAGCCTGTGTGAGGTCACACAGCATGTGTTGACGGAGCTGTGATTTGAACCCAGCCAGGTCTCTGGCTCCAAAGCCATGTTAAAGCCTCCGCCTCGAAGAGAGGGACAGCAGGCTATCCACAGGTCTGCCATCCTCAGTCTTGTTCTAGATCATTCCAGAGATCTGAGCTTACCAGTTCTCATCGGAGTTTACTGTTTTCACATCCCAGCCTCCTTGGGGGGGTGCCTTCTCCCATGTGTGCTGCTGAGTCTGTGAGAGGTCGTCTTCCCCCATGGAGATGGGGTCCTCCTGGTGGGGTTTCAGGGTACCACCCATCCTGCCTTTGGGTAGGGCAGTGAGAACCGGGGGCTCCAGCGGAGGAGAAAAGGTCTCTCTGCTGGGATCTGGGAAGAGGAGCAAAGTCAGTACCAAAAGCTGGAAAAAAATCAGCAGCCACAGGACACAGACTGCTTCAGTCATGGGGCTGTGTTTGTCCTTGGCTGTGTCAGAGCTGACCAGGCACGTCGTCTCTGGGCTGCACCAGCACACAGAGCCACAATGCTGTGCTTACCCCGAGGTGAGGACCCTGCACCAGGCTCTTGCCCTCCCTCACCCCTCCCAGAGCCTGCCCCAGAAAGCAGACTGAGGTGGTGGCTCTAGCTAGGGCCTGAGGTCCCCCACAGGCCGAGAAACAGTCCCTGTTTGCCTCCCAGGGAGGCAGAGAAAGCTTTTTACAGAGAAAGCTTAGGACAGAATCCCGTTCACAGGACGAACATCTGTGGAGTGCCTGCTGAGAACCAGGTCTCCAGATAGAGGAAATGGCCACTTCACCCCCATGGGTGGTGGGAGTTACTATCAGAGAACAGAAAGAAAGTGTTGGGGAGGATGTGGAGAAATGGAAACTCTGTGCCCAATGGATGGGAAGGTAAAATGGTATGGCGACTCCTCAAAAAATTAAAAGTAGGACTACCGTTAAGATCCAGCAGCTCCACTTCTGGTAGGTGCCACCGGCATGGGAAGCAGGGGCTCCAAGAGACATTCACACCCCTCTGTTCACAGCAGCGTTATTCCCAGAGCCAGAAGTTGGAAGCAGCCCAAGCGTCCACCAACGGATGAATGGAGAAGCAAAACGTGGCGTAGGCACACAATGGCGTATTATTCGTCCTTAAAAAAAGGAAGGAAATTCTGACACCTGCCACAACATGGTTGAACCTTGAGGACATCATGCTACGTGAAATGAGCCAGTTGCCACAACAACGAAAATACTGTGTGGTTGCACTTAGAGTGGTCAAAGTTATGGAAGCAGAAAGGGGAATGGCGGTTGCCAGCAGCTGGGGGAGGCGAAGGGGGGGCAGTGTTTAATGAGAGCAGGTTTCGGTTTTATGGGATGAAAAGAGCTCTGGGGATGGCTGGTGATTGTGCAAGAACGTGAGCGAGCTTCATGCCACTGAACTGTATGCTTAAACACGGTCGGGATGGCGAACTTGAAATTCTGTGTATTTTACTGCAATTAAAGGTGATGATAATAAGCCAACTCAAAGCAAAGTGAGATACAGGAACCCCAGGGGCTCCTATAGGCCAGACTGGCACCAAGAGCTGTGCGTCGTATTCTTGAATCCCCCACCAACCTCCGTGGCACAGCTCTCTCCTTGAAGACAAGGAAACTGAGGCTTAGAGGCATGACAAGTCTTGCCTGAAGGCCCCCAGCCAGGGGGTAGCAGGCCAGGATTTAAAGCATCTTTCTGTTCGAGGCAATAGCTATGTCATACTGTAGCACTAGGGGCTGGGGGCTGAGGATTTCGGTTGCGGCCCGTCACACTCATCAGACAGCAGAACGGAAGGAGCGGTGTGATTAGTTGTGGAAATGTACGGAGAGATCAGAGAGGCCTGAGTCACTGAGGAGGCTTTGTAAAGGATGGGGTAAGATTGGGTAAAACTGGAGGTCCTGGCTGATCTGCCATCGTCACCCCCACACCTAAGAGGAGTTGAGTCTTTATACACTGGGGGGACGAACGAGAGCGCAGGCTGGGGATGGGGCTTCCTTCGGAGGAAGGGTGGAGGAAATGATGGGGAAGGAGGTGGTCTCGGAGGGGCAGCCCTCTCCCCATCCTCCTCCCTGAGGCTTAGCATTGCCACACACCCTTTCATTTGAGTCCCCCAGCTGTCCTCACTGGGGAGATGTTATTATGTGCCCTGTCGGGGGAGTCCTTCTCTCCTTCCTCCCCTCTCAGCAAGCACTGCAACTGGGCTTTGACAATGCTGGTGGGTGGGGAGCACTGAGATTTGCCCACCCAGAGATCCCTGGGCTTGGGGAGGGTTGTCAGATTTTCTAAATAAAAATACAAGATACCCAGTTAAATTTGCATTTCAGGTCAACAATGAATGATTTGTAGTGTAAGTCTGTCTGTCCCCCTTATTGCATCTATACTTGATGTGACAAGGCCTACACGTGGGACTTGTGGCAGCTGGATGGACATGCTGGGTGTCTCTGGTCAGGGGCTTCCTGGCCTCAGGCGGAGCCAAGCCTACCACAGATGTTGGTCCTTGAGTACAGACGCAGCCTGTCACAGCTCTGCTGAGATGTGTGAGGCAGCCTCAGTCGGGCCTCTACCCAGTGTGAGTGACCAGGCGGACAGCAGGGGCCCTAACTGGAAGGTGTGAGTAACACCTGCAGTGCTTCTGACACTGCTCTGTGTGCCAGGCAAAGCCGGCTGTGGGAGACTGGCCCTGTCAACATGTTGGGGTCTGTGTTCCAGATTGGGCATGCTGTTCTCTGCGTGTGCCTTTCCCATCGCCTACCTATATTGCCCAGATCCTCAGACAGCGCTCCAGCTCCCAAGTTCCCTCTCCTATGTCTACCATCCCATGCCTGCCTTACCAGGGCACCCCCAGGTCATGAAAAGCATGCCCTTGCCTTTGAGCCTCCCAATCAATCTTTCTTCAGCTGTTCCCTCATCCATCCATCCATCCATCCATCCATCCATCCACTCACCCACCCACCCATCCATCCATAACAAATATGTGTTGAGGCTTGCTATGGGCCACTGTAGCAGGCATTTTGCTGTATAACACCTCAGCTGCTAGGAGGCATTAAAAGAATTTTAAAATGTGAGTTTCTGACAATAGCCATCAGCTATAATTCTTGGTTAAGCGTAGGTCCTGATCTCCTATGTTTAGGCATCAGGTGGTTTTTAGCCTTGCCCTTTACATTCCAGCCACTCCTCTGGGGAATTACCTGGAGGTGACTTCAGACTGTGAGGAAAAGGGGGTAGGAACACGGAGGAAGCCAGGAGACCCATGGAACCTCAACAGTCAGGAGCTAAGCTGGTTCTGCCAAGGTGTGGCCTCTACCTTATCCAGGTGCTCACCCAGGAGGCCTTAGGGCACATATCCTAGAGGTCCCAGACCTCTGGTGCCTGGCCTGGCTCCTGCCCATTGCAGGTGCTCAGTGCAGACTTGAAACTGACCATCAGAGAAGACTGAGGTCAGAGAGGGGAGGTATCTTGTCTAAGGTCACGCAGCTTGCAACTATCGGTGGGAAGTAGTAGAGACTGTGTAAAGAGAATGGATTTTGTTGTCAGGCTCACCTGGTTTGAGGCCCCATCTGCCTATCAACCTCACTGCCCTATCTGTAGATAGGAACTCACAGCTCCCTCTCAGACTATGCAGCCATAAAGGATGTCGTGATGACGTTATAAAGGGCTGGGCACAGGACCTGGCACCATGCCAGCCTGAGCTGCTCAGGGGGAGGGTGGACCTTGGTCTCAGCTGAGAGGCTCTCCACAGCCTCCCCTGCCCCAAACATGTCCCTTCCGAGCTCTGGGCCTCTCCTCCTCCCTGTGGGAGGCGAGGACAGGCAGGAGTGAGACCAGAGGGGCAGAGAGCAGAATTCCGACCTCTGGCCAGCTGGCCCTTCCCATCCAGCTTCCAGGTCTGGTTTGCACAGCTATCTGGAAGGTAAAATGCTTCCTACAATTTATGGCCCTGAGTGCCAAGACCGGGATTGTCACCTGCCCAGATTGTGCAAGGGGGCTTTGTGCACTCCCCTACCCCTGTGCGGGCTTTGATCTCAGTCCCAGGAGGTCAGTACCAGATCTGTGGCTGTTGATTGGTTGATCACAGTGCAGCTCCACGAAGATGGAAGGGAGGGGAGAACATGCACTGACAAGTAGTGGGGATTAGCGATAATGAGGGAGACTTAGTATTTAATGACAAGACAGATTTGACTTCATTTCTGGGAGATCGTTTTTTGTGAGTGATGGTGGCAGAAAGATAAATCTAGCTAATTCAATAATTTAGAATAGAAATGAGTCATTTTTTTAAACATGTTTCCCAAGTAGATGAATTTCTTTTAGAAGATGAAAGCTCATCCTCTAACTAATTATTGGGCCTCTGCCTTTCCAGAAGAGCCATTCGCAGGAACATCTGGTTAGCTCCTGGAGCTGGCTGGGGCTACAGTGACCACAGAGACGGACGATCATGAGGAAAAGAGGATCTCAGTAAGACATGTAACAAAAAGTGGTTTTTAAACCCCCTAGTAAGTCTTTTATAGTGAGAATACCTAGAGTGAGCAGCAAAGTCAAGAGTTTGAGCATGTTTGGGAATAAGTAAACACCAGGGACTTTTCTTGGTAGCTGCCAGCGAACAGCTACAAGAAAGGAAGGCTTGGGGAGGGTACCCAGGCTTTGGAGAGGATTCCAATCTGTGTTACCCTTACCTGGCACCTTGGGTGAGGACTTGGGGATCTGACCCTTTTCCTGAGGAGTGGTAAATCATGCCGTTCTAGTGGTTGTGAATTAAAGATCTCCAGTCCTCCCCTGAAGACTTCCCCTGGCCTTAGGTTTTGACCAACTGGATGATCCAAAAGTCTAGGAAGAAGTAGGCACCTACTGAACTGTCATTAATCATTTAGTCCTGAGTGTGAATGAGGGTATGAGACCCACTCCTGAGAATAGGATGAGATCGCAGGGAGTGGGGAGAGAACACATGGGCACAGAGGGGTGAAGAAATGGAATAGAAAGATGACCCAAGGGACGCCTGGGTGGCTCAGTCAGTTGGCTGAGTCAGTTGGCTCAGGTCGTGGTCCTGGGGTCCTGGGGTCGAGTCCCACATTGGGCACCTTGGTCAGTGGGGGGCCTGCTTTTCCCTCTGCCTGCTGCTCCCCCTGTTTGTGCTCTCTTTCTCTCTCTGACAAATGAATAAATAAAATCTTAAAAAAAAAAAAGATGACCCAAGTGCCGAAGGTGAACTCTATCTAGTATTATTATTTTTAAAAAAGATTTATTTATTTATTTGAGAGAGAGAGAGAGAGAGAAAGCAGGGACGTGACTGGGAGTAGGGGCAGAGGGAGAGAGAGAATCTCAAGCAGGCTCCCTGTTGAGTGCCAAGCCTGACATGGGGCTCAATCCCATGACCCTGAGATCATGACCTGAGCTGAAATCAAGAGTGGGACACTTAACTGACTGAGCCACCTGGACGCCCCTAGTTTTGCTATTTACAGTAGATTCATTAACACGGAGTAGGCAAGAATGGTTTTGTTTTTCCATCTATAGATGCGTAGCACCCTTTCTTTTCCAGTCCAGGTGGACCCCAAGCATCAAATGCCCACGGGGATGTGGGAGCTTGTCAGACTCTGTCTTGCAGTACAATCAGTTTAGGTAACACTGCAGCCTCCCAGGAACACGTCTCTGATGCAAGCCCATGTCCCAGGAAACTGGTCAGCTGTCTGCTCCACACCCTCCCCTGTTCCTGTCTTCTGAGCCCTGTCTTCTGAGCCCTGTCTTCCTAGGGACAAAGCACGGGGTGGGGTGGGGGTGGGGCGTCTTGCTTTCAACTTGCCCCTGCTTCCTTTGAGAGTCTGGCAGGAGAAAACCCTGGTTTTAGTCATCAGCTCTCTTGCTCACCTCCTCCTGCAGTCTCCCCACATCTCCTGGTATTGGAAGGCAGATTACCCTCTAGCCCCTGCTCCTGTGGACCCCACTTCGGCTTGGACTCCTGCAGCCACCTCCTGACCTCCATTCCCACATCTGCCCCTTGAAACCCATTTGTCACACAATAGCCAGAGCGGTTGTTTTAGAACCTGGATCAAACATGTCACCCTCCTGGCTTGAACCTCCTCAGTCACTCCCCGTCACACCTGGAGTAAATTCCAATCTCCTTATCATCACCTAGAATCCCCCACCTGGGCTGGCTCCCACCTTCCTCTTTGTCCTAGTGTCGCTTACTGCATTCCACCAGGGTCTCCCAGCTCTTCTTGAGAGGACCAAGCCTCCCTCTGCCGTAGGAGTTTGCACATGCTTCTTCCTCTACCTGAGATACTCCCCTCTCCTCCCCTTCTCCCTCAGCCTTTTTCAAGATGGATTCCCTGGGGCACCTGGGTGGCTCAGTGGGTTAAGCCTCTGCCTTCGGCTCAGGTCAGGATCCCAGGGTCCTGGGATCGAGCCCCGCATCGGGCTTTCTGCTCAGCGGGAAGCCTGCCCCTCCTCTCTCTGCCTGCCTCTCTGCCTACTTGTGATCTCTGTCTGTCAAATAAATAAATAAAATCTTTAAAAAAAAAAAAAAGATGGATTCCCTGTTCCCCCTCAGGGCATAGCTTAACCGTCACCTCCTAACAGAGACCTTTTTTCACTACCCAGTCCCAAGCAATTTGTAAGGACACCATTCTTATTTGTCTACTGGTTTGTCATCTACTGGTTTATTATTCTCTTCTCTGAGCTGTTCAGCACTGTGTCCCCAGCTTAGCACACCTGAGGTCAGTCAGAGCAGGCGAGGCTATGCGGCAGTAACAGACAACTTGCAAGTCTTAGTGCCTTCAAACCACAGAGGTTTGTTTCTCAGTCATGCTAAATGTCCACCATGGGTTGGCAGGGGGAGCGCTGTGCACGCTGTGGCGGGGGGGTGGTCCCAGCTACCACCCAAACATTCCCAGTGGCCATACCATAGAGACAAGGGCTATGGAGGGTCTCACATTGGCAAATAAGTTCTCTGTGCCCCACCCCCGCAAATGATTTAGGTGTCCCTTCCACTCACAAGTCATTGGTTGGAGCCAATCACACAGCCTCATCTCACACAGGGAGCTAGGAAGTTCCATCCTATCCAGTGCTCAGGAGACAGAAGTGGAAATATTAGTTAAACAGCACTAAAGACTCACGCAATACTCAGTAAATACTTTTGAAGGAGGGAGTGTCTAGAATGTTCTTTCCACAGCTGCCGAGGGTTAGAGGAACCTTGCAGGACCTGCTGGGGATCTTGTATTCCTATTTCTCAGGCCGTTGGCTCTGCTGAGAGGCAGAGTTCCCTCAAGAGCTGAGAGCCCAGCAGACAAGAGCATCCTGAGGACTGACAGGAGCAATCCTAGAGGCAGCCACAGCCGGGGTCTGCCAATGCTCTTTCTCTGGTAGGATGTGTTCCTGTGCTGGGAGACAGCCTCTCCAAAAGATTCCTGCCAATGGGGCGCCTGGGTGGCTCAGTGTGTTAAGCCTCTGCCTTCGGCTCAGGTCGTGATCTCAGGGTCCTGGGATCGAGCCCCGCATCGGGCTCTCTGCGCAGCAGGGAGCCTGCTTCCTCCTCTCTCTCTGCCTACCTCTCTGCCTACTTGTGATCTCTCTCTGTCAGATAAATAAATAAAATCTTAAAAAAAAAAAAAAAGATTCCTGCCATTGTCCTCTGAACCTACCACACTCAGCTAGCGCCTGGCATCCCCAGGAGCTGAACAGATGCTCCTACTGGTAGAGTCCAGAACCCCAGAGTACTGAGGCTGAGGCAGGTAGACAGGTGGTTGGGGATTGAGAGACCATCCTGCATCACACCCCGTTACTAATCCAAAGGAATGGCAGTTATACATCCCAGGAAAGGTGAGAAAATCTCCCGTGATTGCTGTCGGTGTAGGAATGGGAAAATCCTGATTTGTCCATGACTCGGAACAACTCATTTCACTCGGGCAGGATGCTGCAGGCAGCTCTCTTATTTAAACTTCCACTGGATAAAATGGCATCAGGACAGCAGCTCCTTTCCACCATGCGGCACGCAGCTTTGGCTGTATGATGGTCGTGTCCCACACTCCCCGATATCATGGGCCTTGGGAGGAAATGCTTTCCCTGGGTTGAGTATACTTCGTGGCCTCTGGTGGCAATCGCTCTTTAAGCTAACATTTTTGGCCACTCTCCAAGATCGTAGCACTTAACCCCAGTTCCTAGTAGTCGTACTGCTCCTGTTGGCAGCTGGGGATACTGAGGCCCACAGAGGTTAAGTAACTTCCTTTTTTTTTTTTTTTAAAGATTTTATTTATTTATTTGGCAGACAGAGATCACAAGTAGGCAGAGAGGCAGGCAGAGAGAGAGGAAGGGAAGCAGGCTCCCCGCCGAGCAGAGAGCCCGATGCGGGGCTCGATCCCAGGACCCTGGGATCATGACCTGAGCCGAAGGCAGAGGCTTTAACCCACTGAGCCACCCAGGCGCCCCGGTTAAGTAACTTCCTAAAGCAACTGCTAGTTCTATGGCAGAGTCCTCCTTTGACCCTCTGCTTCCTGATTCCAAACCTGTGCACTTAAATCATTACTCCGTAAGAAGAGGTTTGCATCTGATTCTTCTAGGCTCTAATAAATACTGGAGAACTTCCGTTTTAAGACACCTCTTCCCTTTCTCCCTTACAGTACCTAGCAGTGTTTCTGCCATATACAATAAGTCTTTAATATGTATGAGAAAGATAAAACAGAAAATTTAAGGTGGTCTAATACTAGGATACTTTTCCAGTCACACGTTCTTTTTTGTTAAGCCTGCTGTTGAAAACTAAGGTAAAGATCTGTGCTTTTTGGTACAGCTCTTGGTGGAGGGCCTAGGTCTGTTAGTTGCTTTTACATAGCAATTTAATCAAGGCACAAAGCCTCTCATAAAACACACATGCATCCTAACGTGTAATTTTTAACAAGGAGAGAATTAGCTAGCTGCTGTGGATGTCAACTTGAACAAGAGAGTTTCCATCCCTAGAGATTATAGAGGCGGGCCTTTAGACAATTGTGATACAGTGTGACAGGCCATGTGGTTTGTGTAAGGGTCAGTGGGGCCACAAATTCTGCTGAAGGGGGTTGGAGAGGATTCAGCTCTAGGGAGGGGCGGGGAGTTAGGAAAATCAACCCAAGGTGAAACCCTATTTGGATAGAAAATGACAAGTTCCCTGGATTTGGAGGACAATGACGGGGGGCAGGTTGTGGGAGAAAAACCTGCCCGTGAGCTTGCCTACTGCACTTCCTGCCTCAAGGAACCTGGGGTTAGGATTCTCCCCCGCGTATGTGATCTGGATCAGTACCTATTGCTAGGCACTGGTCAAGTAACTCCGTTACTGCTAATGGGATGTCATGTAGCCAGGCCAGTCGTGGCGGCAGGCGGAAGTCCCGCTGCCTCAGGTGCCCCGGGCGGGCGTCCGACAGCCGCCTGGATCCGGAGACACGCCCGCGCCGCATCGTAATTTTGGTTTTTCTATATCGGTCTGCTGTTCCCTTTTGCTTTCCACTAGTCTGACCTCGCTCTGACCCAAATCCGCGACTGGAGCGCTGTCCATCCGCCCACGCCCAGAGTCCCCGGCCCAACTCGACTCCTCCACTGCAGCAGCGGTCACGCGCAGCAAGTCCGGCCGCGGGAAGGAGGGGAAAGAGGGGGTGGGCGGGGCAGGCGTGCCGAGCCCGCCCCTCCCGCCCGCGGCGGCTTCTCACTGGCAGAGCCTTCGCCACAGCCTCCCAGCCCCACTTCGGACTGGCTAATAGGCTCTCAGTAGGCGTGGCCCCCAGGGGGAGGGCGGGAGCGGAAGGAAAGAGCGCTCTCTCGGGAGGCCGGGTTGCCTAGGCGACGCCGGGGGCGCGCTCGGGGGTGGGGAAGCGAGCCAGGGCTGCTCAATGACAAATCGGCAGGGGACTTCTGGGGTCCGGCCCCGGGAGGAGGCGAAGGAGAGGGCGGGGCAGGTTTAAGAGCCCCGGGACCAGAGCGGACGGCCGAGGCGGCGCGGGACGGGTCCCAGGTAAGGGTCCCCGCGCCCCGACAGGCCCGCTCCAGGCGGAGTGGAGCGCGGGCTGGGGAGGTGGGGTGCACCGCCCGGCACTCCGTGGCCGCCTGGCCCAGCGCTCGGCGTGCAGGCTGTGGACGGCGGCGGAGGGTGACGCGGGGTTGCTGGCTGAGTTCGGTCCCCGCAGGTACCCTGGAGAAAGCCTGGGAGAGCGGCCCTGGGGCTGAGGAAATGGGGGCGGCGCCCCACCCTTTCCCTTTTCGCCGCTCCTTCCCTTTTCCCACAAATGGCCTCTGCTTCCACTTCCTGCCCTTTCGGGCCTCCAGCCCGAGGATAGTCCACTTCCTCAGTTCCTTAGCTGCCGCTGTGGGCAGGGCGAGAGCTATAATCGTGTTGCAAAAACTTATTAGTACCTTAAGAACTTGGACTGAACCGGGACCGTGTTCCAAAAGTTGTTTGGTCTGTTTGTTTTTGGTCCTGTCTTGCAAGTGAGCCTTAAGTTGTTTCTTTGCTCCCCCTCCACTCCCCACCCTTTAGTTCCTTTCTGATAGAGGCTGACACCCGATGTAGCTTCTAATAGGAAGCACCACGGTCTTGAACTGTTTGGCTGGACCAGGATCCCACCCCTCTTTTCTTGCCCTCTTGTAGGTGTATAAGGTTATCCAGGTCGTGGTTGGTTCAGAACTGCTAGTGGCAGAGATAGGTGTGCCCAGACTGCTTATTTGAGCAGTGTCCTTTCTGGGCTAATTTACAGATGGATATTGGAAAGGCTGGAGCTTTGATATTTTTATCAGATGAGTCTTTGGGGGAGAAGTTCTTGGGGCTGGGGGACTGCTTTGGAATTGCCGCTGGAAGAGACTTGGCTGATTCTTCATTTACGTTCCCTGCAAGGTGGTTTCAACCTTTGTAGACCAGGAAACTTTCTGCTTTGACCTAGCTTTCTAACTTCATTTCTTTGGAAGTTTTGGGGATGGATGGTGGGCACTGATTGTCAAAGACTGTAGCGTATCTTTCATTAGGTGTGTAAATGACCCACGTTCTACAGCTGAGCAGCGAGGTTCTTGGATGTCAAAGCCCAAAACAGGTGAAGGCAATGTTCTTTAAATCTGGAGCAATAGAATTAGAACATGGAAGTCCTCAGAAATAGAGTGACTGTGGAGGCGGCATGGAATATTGGGAAGAAAAGGAGGTCGGGTTGTGAAGACCTAAGGTTTGATCTTGGTTTTGAAACTTTATTAAGGGTGGGATCTTGAGCGTGACTTTTCACCTGTCTTAGCTGTTTTGACCTGTCTTAGCTGTCTTAGTCTACAGCAGTGAGAAGGTGGCAATAGTTGTCCCTGTCTGTTAGGATTACATGAAATTAGGAATGTTGAAGGTGTTCTTTGTGGTAGTGGGGGTGGGATGGAGGTAGGGGTATACGCATTCCTTATGTGTGGTTTTAGTCCTGTCCCCTCGTCTGCTTTCTTCTGACCATATCTGGGTCTTTCCTTCCTTTTCTTTTCATGGTATTTCCCATTGGAAACAATGGAGATCTGAGATCTCACTCAGCAAGATTTCCCTAGCGGTAGAAACTTTCCCAGGACTTGTGAACATGGGACCAAGACACATAGGTAGGAAGACAAGAATTCGAATGTCAGATGGGATCTAGACAGGTGTTGGTGGAAAGTGGAAGAAGTAGAAAAGTTCTGAATTATCGGCTTAATTCTTAAAGGTAATCTTGCCTTGGCTGGAGATGGCTCGAGCCTCTGGAAATTTGTAAGCCAGAGAGTTGAGGTAATCCGTTGTGCCACATTCGCCCAATCCCACAATGCCTGTTGGCATTCGGTTACTAAATTCCTCTCCACTCATGGAATTTATGGAAGTTAGAAACATTGGTGGAGACGTTTTCTGAGAGCTAAATTTGTAGACAGTGTAAGAAGAGTGTTGGAAGAGATCTTGGTGAACTCTTCTAATGTTCCCAGTGTAACTTGTCTCGAGATGATAGGCAAGAGTCCCACTTTTCATTGGCTCCAGTCAGTTCCAAACACACAGCCCCTGCTGTTAGATATGGAAGATACTTGAGATTTTTTTTTTCAAGTGAATATGTGTTGTTGAGAAGCCTGAATCAGAGAGACCAGAGTACCAGAGAAAATGGAACTCTTTCCTAATCATGGGGGAGGTGGGTAAGGAAGAGAAGGGAAATGAACATTTTATTGAGCATCTGCTATCCATTGGCACAGACCCACCGATCTAGCTAATACCAGATACATATCTGGCCTGGAGATTTGGTCACCAACTGACTCGTTTGGCTCCTCAGTTCTTTTGATTACTTAGGAATACAAACATGGGCATATATGTCTACACATTCTTACAGGTTTCAAAAAGGAGAGGGGCCAGTGGGCAAGAGGGTGTATGAGCTTTTGGATGGGTGAGAGTGGGAAGAAGGATGAAAAGAATGTGGAAGTGGGAAGTCAAAGAGGGAAGGCATTTCAAGTTTGTGTTACTCTTAAAAAAAGGAACTGCTTATAATTTGTGTTAGTGTTCTCTGTGATGGGTGTCAATGAATCTTTGGGGAGTTTATGCTATTTGAAAAAAACCCTGAAATCTAAATGCAGGAAATAGTGCTGTTAACCAATAATTGCTAATATATTGTGATTGCTTTTGCCAGGGCTTTGTGGGCAATTCCGCTATAGTATACTCGAGGCCCACCAGATTGGGAATTGACATAAAACAATTTCAAGTGAGGTCTGATCCAAATGAAAACATGTCAAACTACATAATTTTACTTAGTATATGGCATGAGTTGAAGGAAATATAGAAGTTTGGTCTGTGTAGTTGGCCACATCTGTAGTCTGTCTGCCTTGAATGAATTTTCTTCTGCATACTTTATTAGCTCACATGTAACAGCTTCAAGCAACAGACATGTATCATCTCCTACAGTTTCAGAAGTTCAGGAATCTGGGAACAGCTTGGCGGGTGCTTCTGGCTTAGGGTCTCTTCTGAGGTTGTTGTCATCTGAAGGCTAGACCGGGGTTGGAGAATCTGCTTCCAGATTCTGGCTTACTCACATGGCTGCTGGTGGGAATCTTCAGCACCCCACGGTGTGGGCCTCTCTGTAGGACCCTTCACAGCATGGTCACTGAGTTTCTCCCCAGAACAAGTGATCTGAGAGAGGGAGAGATAGAAAGCGGACCATCAAGATGGAAAGTATGATATTTTTGTATCTAATCTTGGAGGTGACTTACCATCCCTTCTACGGGGACATAGACCAGACGTGGCACAATGTGGGAGGGGACTGCATGAGGGGAGCTTGAGGACCCTTGACATTGTCCGAGGCCACCAGATTTCCTTTCGAAGGTTTAGAACAGACATTACTGAGAAAAATCTTTGTTTCACATGCATACTAAAGTATGTACTCCAGGAGAATAAAATGCAGCTGGAGTTTTTACCATTTTAGAAACTTATTAATATTAGACTTTTAACTTTATGTTCTTTCTTCTAGTTCTTCTTTGTCAGATGCTCAAATTAATTAGCCAAATATGCAGTAGCTTTGGAAATTAGAAATTTAAATCTTGCTGATCTCTAAAGCAAATGGAACAGCTGAGTTTTTTTTTAAACCCTAAAACAAATTGGTAAAAAAAATTATTGCCAAATGAGCTCCTTGATGAACAGCTTAAAATTAGTCATTAATCATCTGTGTATTTTTAAAAATAAAACTCATTGGCAAAGTAGCTACAAAAAAAAAATCTTGGAGAACCTAAACCCTGCTCGCGTACCCCCCCCAATTATTTTAAATCTTTGGACAATATTTATTTGGCGAGCACTTTTTCATTTCTCCTTTGAAAACCTGATACTTTTAAATTATCCACCTGGCTGCAAGGACTTTATTCTTTTAGCTTCTAGATGAAATCTCCCTGAAGGTAGAGAGAGGAGGCATCCTGAGCCTGAAGCCTGATTAATTGACCTCTGAGTTCCCTTCCATCTCTGAAACTTCTGTGATTGTAGTATTTTCATTTAACAAATATCCTTGGAATGATGCATATTTAGAATGAGAGAGTTCATAAATCATATTAAAATGTAACTTCAGAAAGCGAAGGCTGGTGAGAATGGCTTTTGTTCATCCCAGCCCAGTTGAAGTTTGCTCGAGTCATTGTGGGGCAGACTGGACACTCAGCACAGCTTGTGTTTCCTTTCCTCCCATTTCTGGCCTTTGTCGCATTTGCTGCCCTCATTTGTGAGCTAGTATTTTTCTTTTCTTTCATCCTGCCTCCCTATCGTCCCTCTCCTTCCTCCCACCCCACTCTGCCAGTAAAAACAGGAAAGGATCGGTGGACGGTCATAGAGTGTGGATTGGCTGGTCCTCTTAGTAGTGGATTTAGTTAAGGTAGTATCTCTACTCAACTTGCATGTTAAGCCTTTTTAAAATCTAAAATTATATGTGCTCATTCATTAATTTCTGCCATTTTTTTCACGTCTAAAGGGTTTCTGTACCCAGTTCCAAGGTGGGGTGTATGTGTGTGGTTTTTCCGGCCCCACCACACAATCCTCTGCTGACACGAGCTGGGTGTCTACATTTCAACTTAATTCTGACACTATCTACCTGGACACAGCATCGGAGTCCACAGATTAAGGGCTTGGTCCCACAAGACCACATTCCACTTTCAGATGCCAGTTGCAAGCCCCGATTGTTACCTGTGCTTTTGACTGACTCACTATAAATCAGAGGTTTTCATAACCCCCTGCTTGGGTTTGATTAATGTTCTAGAGCGCCTCTCAGAACTCGGGAAACCCATTAACTCACTCGATTACTGCTTTATTTCAAGGGATCTTAAAGGATATGAATAGCCAGATGAAGAGATACATAGGGTCAGGTCTTGAACAAAGGAGTTGGTGGCTCACCATGGTGGCACATGGAAGTATTCTGTCTGGTTCCCCTACCTGGAAGCTCTCGAACCTCCTTTTGGGTTTTTATGGGGGCTTCATTACCTAGACCTGATTGGTGAAATCATTGCCATTGGGGATTGATTCACCCTTCAGCCCTTCTCCCTTCCCCGAGGTCAGGGGGTAGGACTGGAAGTTCTAACCCCCTATTCAAGGTTGGTTCCTCTGGCAGCCAGCCCCTGTCCTACATGGTCTAAACGTCCCTTCATTGGCAGGAACCCAGTTGTGGTAGAAAGGCCTTGTTATGAATAACAAGCCCCTTGTTTCATCTTTAAGGCTCTGAAGCTTTTCAGGAACTGAGGACAAGAGACTGCATATAATAACAAAAGGTGCTCCCTTTCGGTTTGGGACCATTCCCACCCTGTGGGGAGGGGTGGCTATCAGGTAGAGGGAAAGGAGACTGGAGGTCAGGAGAAGGCTCTGGGTTGCGTTTGAAAGGTTTGGGAGCTGCTTGTAGAGCCACCAGAGTGGCTGAGGCCGCTAAAGGAGGGTGTAGGGGTGGGAAGGGTGTAAGATGGAGCTCCGAGGGGTCTTACCTTTAGATGCCAGGGAGAGGAGGAAGGGCTGGCCAGCGATGCTGCCAGAGAAGCTGCAAGGCCCATGGGCGAGTGCAGTGCTCTCAAGGCCGGGCCAGACCCTCTCCGGAGGGAGATGCCAAAGAGAGGGGTTTGAACTGGCCTCCTATGGGCTTTCCCCTTTCCAGGCAGTGTTCTCTCATGGTTATTACAAGTTCCTTTGGAAAAGGGGGGAGTGAATGGGCGAGGAAAAAGAGAACAGTTTTTACTGGAGTTTGCAATGTGGGGTTTATTGGCGATCCTGACCAGCCCAGTTTCAGGGAAGTTTTGTTGGGGGAGGGAGCCACACTAGAAGGGATTTTGTGAGTAAAGGAAACCCAGTGCCTTGTTATGCAGAGTGGGGTCCTTGCCCACCTCCCCCCCCCCCCCCCCCAGTCATCTAGGAGTTGGTTAGTTGGTTGGCAGTGCTGACCACCTTTGGGCTCTACCCCAGATTTACTGAATCAGAATACACACTTTAAGGAGCTTCCCAGGTAACTCACATTTGAGAAGCCTTGGTATAGATAACAGGGCGGGGGGAGATTGTGTCACTAGCTAGAGGGCATATGGCCATCAGAGGAGGGGATGTGTCCTTAGGATGGAGATTAAGTAGAAAGTGTCTATGCTGTTGGGGGGGGTGGGGGGGTGGGGGAGTGGAGGGGTGGTGATCCCCTAACTGAGGTAAAGACTGACTCGTGATGCAGGAAAAGGGGATAATGGCAGGAATGACGCTCCTGGGCATGGAGGTAGGGCAGATTGAGTCTAGAGCCGGTGTGGCGTTCTTGGTTCTTGCTAAGAGCAGTAGTACGCTCCTATAGCAGGAGACGGGAGGATGTGGACATGCATGCTAGGAGGTTTATAGAGTTTGTCCCTGATGACTTGTGTTTGGGAAAAATGAGTCAGGGTCATCTGTCCAGAGTGAGCTTGGGAGGGCATGGGGGGAAATCACAGTAAAATTTCTAGGCAGTGGAGAGTGAATTCCCCATTCCTGGTTTAGGGTCATAAATGCGTTTCATATGAAGCTTCAGGAGGCCGGCTGCAAGATTCTTTCCCTCTCCAGCAATGCTCCTTGGCTTGCCAGGTACTGGGGCTGGCAGGCAATGAGAAGGGCGAGGGCGGGACTGTCAGCAAGAGGGCTTTCATGTTGTGAGACCTAAGCTGCTGAAGGATGGAGTGGGGCCCGGAGAGAAAGTGCTAGAGGTCCTCTCCTAGAGGTCTGTGCTCGCATGTGACCAGCAGGCAGGGAACTGTGGCAGTGGTAGGGTAGTGGGTATTTAAGCAAGAGAGCTAAAAGGAAGGAGGCCGAGGCTGGAGGAGACAGCATTTCTGATGGTGATGCTCAGGGTCTGAGTACAACCGTGTTACAAAGAAGGAATTGGTTTTCAGAGAAGAGGCCAAGGACTTGGGAGAGGTGGAGCCCTGTGACAGGTCATCCCTATGAACGCAGGAGTCCCTGAGGAGGATGACAGGAGATGGAGTAGAAAGGAAGTCTGTGAACCGGAAGCAAATACCAGCAATAGGTGAGGGAGGTGGAGAGGTCCAGAGATACCCGAGGACAGCAGGGGGCCGGGGGAGTGGATTGCCCATGCCTTGAAGCTGCAGGCTTTTTGCAAGAGGAAGGAGAATATTTTTCTCAAGGAAGTCTTCTGCTAGAAGTGACAGTGGGAGGGAGGAAGGACACTTTCTTCCTGGCCCTGAGGCACGTGGTGGGAGAGGAAGATAGTATCTGCTTAAGATAGGTGTCCCAGGGCACACCCAAGTCTCCGGGAAGCTAAAAGACAGAAGAGCGTTCTTGGAAGAGGTGAGGGTCTTGAAGAATTGGCTGGGGCTTGCGGGGATGGGGGGGTTGGAAGGTGGAATGAGTCATTTCAGAGGATGGTGGCAGTCCTGTTGGGAAAGGAGTTCTAGTAATGAGGGAAGGAGGGTGACATCTGCACTTCTGGTGGGGACTGGATGTTCTGTATGCTGCCCCCAGAGAGAAGGTGGACCCTTTTCTGGCACTGTAGCTCCCCAGTCACAGCTGGCTAGATGGCAGCTTCCCTAGGTTCCCTATCCCTTCATACACGGCCTAGCAGGAAAGAGAATGAAGGACTGTTAAAGAAATTTCCAGAGCTGCTGGAGGAGATTTGGGGTAGGTCTGGAGATGCCCACTGGCAATGCCTCTGAGGGTGAGTGATACTGTCTTTTGGGTGATGGAGAAGAGAGAAAGCTCTGAAGGGCCTCTGGTGATAACACTCCTTGTTTCTATATCGAAAATGCTTCCGAGGCCCCAAAGCCTTTTGTACGAATTTTCCCATTTGTTTCTTCCCGGTTACCCTGAAAGATAGACGGGGTGACTGTGGAGGCCGAGTGTGGTGAAGTCATACAGTGAGTGAGGGGCTGAACAAGGTCTAGAAGCCAGACCTCTTCCTTCCCAGTGTGGTGTTCTGGACTGGTGTCATCTGTGCTCTCTGAGGACTGAGTCTCGGCAAAGGAATCCCCCTGGCCTATTCTTGTCCTTCTTAAGGACTGGCAGCTCATCCTGCCTTCAAGTTGTTTGGCTGCTAGACCCAATTTCTTTCTCAGGACTTTCTAGAATATCAGAATGATGTCTAAAAACCAGATAAGAGATTACTCTGAGCCAGGTATTATGATAGGTGGTTTCTTATTTAGTCTCCATAATAACCTGAGGATACATGTGCCCTGTGCATTTTACAGAAGAGACCGAGCTGAGGAAAGCGACTTCACTGAGGGAACTAAGGGCATTAGCTGCCTAGTGGCAGACTCTGGACTTCAAACCGAATGTTTCTCCTCCTGTCCCACACTGTAGTTGGTATAGAACTACTGAAAAAAATTGTGGTAAAATGCACATAGCATAAGATTGGTCATTTTAGCGTCTTTTTAAAAAGTCAGCTCTACACCCAATGTGGGGCTTGAACTCATGACCCTGAGATTAAGAGTTGTCGCATGTCTCTCTGTCTTTTTAGTGATTTTTAAGCGTGAATTAAGTATATTCACGGCATTGGCCAATCACCCACCACCACCTATCTCCAAAATATTGTCAATCATCCCCATTTTGCAACTCCACGCTCCTTAACCACAAACTCCCGTCCTCTCCTCCCTAGCCCCTGGCAATTACTATTCAACTTTCCATCTCTATGAATCGACTCTTCTATGAAATCGTGTAGTCTTTGTCCTTTTGTGTCTGGCTTACTGAACTTAGCCTCATGTCCTCAAGGTTCATCCGTGTTGGAGCTTCTGTTAGAATTTCATTCCCTTTTCAGACTGGATAATATTCCATTTTATGGATAGGCCACGTTTTGTTTTCCATTCATTCTTCAGTGGACACTTGGGTTGCTTTCACTTTCGACAGATGTGAACAGTGCTGCCATGAACATGAGTGGACCCATCTTTTCAAATCTCTGCTTTCGGTTCTTTAGGCTGAATGAGAACTGCTTTTTGTGGTCTCTTTCCTCCTAGAACTTGTCCCCTAGTTGCCTATGTCTTTCTCTCTTTAACGAACTTTCTGCTCCACAGTTCTGTGTCATTGCTAAAAATTCCACTATTTCACACCATGTTTGAAGGTCTTCCCCACCCCACCCCAGTCCACTAATGAGCAGCCCTGTGTCATGGCTCCTAAGCCCAGACTGCTGGGGTTCTAGGCCTTCCCAAGACTAGTTAAGTGACCTTACAAGTTCTCCAAGCTCTGTTTGAGTGCTACGATATACTAGTAGATGCTGTAGAAGTGAAAATAATAGTAGTACATTTCTAAATTGGATTGTGTTTGGATGAGTAATTTAGAACAGGGCCATGTGTGCTAGTTCCAGATTTGACCTGCAGCTACTGAGAGATAAAGTAGTTCTATTTTGTTTTTAAAGATTTATTTATTTATTTTTGAGGGAGAGTGAACACGGGGGTGGGGGACAGAGGGAGAAGCAGACTCCCTGCAGAACTCAGTCCCAGAGCCCTAGGATCATGACCTGAGCCGAAGGCAGGCGCTTAACCTACTGAGCCATCCAGGCACCCAAGACAAAGTGGACCTTTGAGGCTGCCTTTGCAGGTGGAAGGAACTGGAGTCTGTATACATTGGTAGACCTCTCCAAGACCAGTGAAATCCTGAATTCCATTGGGGGTGAGCATATGGTGGAAGAGGACTTTATTTCAAAAATACCGTATACTTAAAAAAAAAAAAAAACCCCAGAGCTTGCAAATTACCTCCCACTGTAGTTCAGTTGCTTTGTAGTTCAGGAAAGTCATCATAGAAATAAATTAACTTTTTTAAAGTTTAACAGTTACCAGATATCCTCTTGAGACCAGACCTCTCAACCTAGATGGAGAACTCGGTTATTTTTGCCAAGTACTGAGTATCTCCTAAGTACCAGGCATGCTGAGCACACAAAGACGAATGGGCAGCCCTCAGTGTGGTGGGAGAAATAGACCTCATCTAAGAGGAAATTATTGGTTTATCTCAGTGAAACAGTAGGCTTATCGGCAGGCAGGGGGGTCCACTTACGGGAGGGTCAGCCGTGCTCGGGGAGATCTAGGAAGGTGGCAGAGGAAGTATTTAGGCGAAGTATTAAATTACAGGTGATCCTCCATCAGGAGGAAGGACAGTCCTGGCAGAGGGAATCACATATGCATAAGGGTACAAACTAGAAGCAGAGTGCTTCTGAGGGTGACCTCAGAGCTTTCTGGTTTTTGTTTTAGTTAATTTAGCTTTTGTTCAGTTAGGTGTGTGTGTGTTTTGGCAGGGGAACATATAAAGAGATACTCATTAGGGATCAGAAAGACCTGAAACAAATTGCCTTAGGTACTCAGGAACACTTACTGAAGTTGTTTTGCAGCTTGAGTTTCAGAAAAAAACAGCAAAAGACTGGAAAGGAACTTAGATCATTTAATTCAACTTCCTTGTTTTTATAGACATGGAAACGGAGTCATATGTGGACGACAATATAAAAATATTTTATCCACTGGTGCTAATGACAATAGTAGTTGGACAAGGGAAGGGAAAATTGAGTTTCCTTCTTTAAGTAAGTATGCATAGGCAAGGCTGAGCACACAGAAAGAGAAACACCGAGAACTCTGATGACTTAAGATGTGTCTTCCCTGGACTGTCACTGCTGGTGTGCCCTAGTCCGTGAAAAGCAGTAAAAAAATACAAATTTACCAAATAGGGAAGTCAAGACTTGAGTGTTTTCATTTACTAGAAAGATTTAGCAGAGGTTCAGCAGCCGCCCTAGTGAGTTTGTGTCCGTGGAGAGATTGTTAGCTAACCGATACACGTTCTTTGCCCGGCGACTAGTAGTACCCCGAGCTGAGGGGCTGTGAGCCACGTCCCCCGTGATTCCGGTTGCTTACCCCATCATGTTGTGCTTGTCCCTGCAAGGGTTTGTGCCCCTTTCTTAGAATGCAAAGTCCTAGGAGAAGATGGTCAATCCGAAAAGGCACTGCCAATTGTGTAACAATTAATGTTCAAAAATCCTCTTGGAAATCCTTACTTAAATCAGTGGGTGAAATGATGAGATTCTTATGAATACTAGGTTGCTCTAATTTTTATTAATTTTATTAATAACCATGGGGAGTTGGCCTGTTGTATTGAAATACCAGACCCTAAGGTAACGATTTTTTTGTTTACCCTGAAACTTGTTTGATAAATAAACTTATTTAACATGGTGATCTGGAAGTCTCTGTTGTAAGAGCCTGTGTTATCATCAATAATGACAACCCCATAATAAGTTCAAATACATACTTAAATAACAACCTTAAGGGAATCCAAGTCTTTAGTGATAAATTCACAAAGCTTAAAAAAGTAGAAATTCATGTCATCCATTTGCCCAAGTTGGCTTCTGAAACAAGGAAATGATGACTTAAACTTTTTAGGCTTTTGGCTATGAGTAGTAGAAATAAGATCTGCATGAATCCACCCAAGTGTTAAGTGTACACAGCCTTCTAGATCTTTATGATGACCCTAATTTGGGTAAACTTTATGTTCCTTAGGCTGCAGCACAGTTTATGTGATAACAGGGAAATATTCCTACCGTACAAGAGTATAAGAGGGCAAAGGGCGGACCTGTATCCCGGCCTCATGGAGCCCTAATAGTAGTGGAAGAAATCAGCAAAAAGCTAGTACGCAGAAAAAGAAAGGAATTGCAAGTTGTGATCAGTGCAGTGAAAGAAGCCAAGGGATGAGAGGGTCTACCTGAGGTGCAGGGGCCCTGGAAGGCCTCTCCGAGGAAGCGACATTGTCTTTCATTGTAGATAAGAGTCCTCATCCCATAAGGGGGCCGGAATATTTGAATTCCCTGGAAGCACTTTCAGCTGGAGTTGCTATTTGTAGAGCTCATGCTTTATTCATGTAGAATGAAGTATTTTTATGTTATTATCTTTTTCCGCCCCCGCCCTGCCTGGGTCCGAGTCCCTGGACTTGGATTGTATGTGTACTTTCAAAGCCATTCCATGCAGTCAGTTGGGACTCCGTTGGCTGGAAGTGATAGAAATGTAAGGCACATGAGCTCACACCACAAAGCGGGATTTATTGGGTGGACCCCAATGCATGTCACTGACCAGCGGAGAAATGAAAAAGCAAGCCAAGAAAGGGGTCGAGGATGCGGCGGGGACTCAGGAGCAGCTGGAACCAGCCCCCTGAAGGCTGCCAAGACTGTCCCCGTGTTTCCTCCCCATGTGTTGGCTTTGTCTCTCCTTCTTGCTCTAGATCGGCTTTCTCTTCTTGGCAAAAAAACATAGCTGCCAGTTTGCAAAAGGAGTGGCATGAGGACATGCTTTGTTTGCTCACAGGGGTTTTAAAATGGATTTAATTATTAACATTTAAAAAGGGTGATTTCACATAAAATTCCATATTTTTGGCATCTCTTCAAGAATCAGAAATTTAACATTCCTAAGTCCCTGCGATCAGCAGGTGCTTCTTTTGGGAAGGGCCATACATTGTGCAGAGGGCCACAGGAGGGTTCCTGCTCTTTTCATCATGGGTCTAGCTGCTCAGTTTTGTCCCATTCCGTAGCTTGGGTCTGGTGCCCTCCTTGGGATCAGTCAGTTTGTCCCAGGGGATGGGGCCACATACATCGTGATAATTCAGTCCTGTGACTGTGCCCATCAAAACTAAGCATTTCAGCTGGAACCTATGACGTAACATGGTTTATCCATTTGTTTTGATGGATGATGCAAGCTAAGATTGCAAAAGGTTGCTACAGATGTACCAACAACTTTCCAAACCCAATTTAGTAAAAATTAAAATTTAAATATTGATAGAATTCGGTAAAGCATTTAAAAAAACCCATTTCCTGGTTTCTAGAGTTTCTGTTCTGTTCTAATGTGTGAAAATCTAAGAACTCATTTTCAAATCAGAATCACTTTTTGTTTCTTTGAATGTATTTCATTACTTGAAGTGAGTCTATCATTTAAGTCTTCATCATTTTGTCCTATCCTTGGTAAAATTCTATGCTTTCCTAAGACAGACAATCGTTGAAAAAATATCTTTCTCATTTACTTGGGGCTCCCCTATTTCTGAAGACTTTAGAACCATAGAGTAAAGTTATGGAAGTTGTTGTACTTGAGTTTGAAGAACAGGAGATCAATAGAAAAACATAGCGTGGGGGCGCCTGGGTGGTTCAGTGGGTTAGGCCTCTGCCTTTGGCTCTGGTCATGATCTCAGGGTTCTGGGATCGAGCCCCGCATCGGGCTCTCTGCTCAGCAGTGTGCCTGCTTCCTCCTCTCTCTGCCTGCTTCTCTGCCTACTTGTGATCTCTCTCTCTTTCTGTCAAATAAATAAATAAAATCTTAAAAAAAAAAAAAGAAAAAAAGAAAAACAGTGTGAAGAAGGGTCTTGTTGTTAGGGAAATAGGAAGAGGAAAACATTCACTTGTGGACTGATTAAGACTAAATGCCTCTACAGGTGACATTAAATTACATTTTGTTATCACCAACCAGATACTAGAAAACTCACATGAAAAATTATTTTTTTGAAAACTCACAAAAATTTTGAATTTTGAAAATCAGATTGTGAAAAGTGAATCAGTTTTCTTAAGATGGTAACATAGCACGGTCCTTGCAAAAACAAAGGTGGTCAGAGAGTTGTTGGTTGTAGAGACAGCCGACCAACAAAAAATAAGAATTTCATTTGAAGGTAGGTTCATGGTGCCATCCCAACGCATGTTCTACTTACAGAACTAAGGTGAGAAAATGGCTCTGACTTTAATGAATTTGATTCATTTTTAACTATGTTTTCTCTGATAGGTCATGAGTGAAACATTGCTTAGGAAAGATATAGAATCTGTTCTCAAAGAGCATCGGCTCCAGTGGAATGATTTTCAAAGCTGGGCATGAGCTGGAGTCATTTGGAGAGCCTTAGAACATGGGTGTCAGAACGACCTGCTCCCAAATTGGAATCCCTACGGGAGTGGGACACAGGCATTTAAATTTCTGTCATTTTTTATAAATTTTAAAGTGTGGATATTTTCAAATGTGTGTGAAAGTACAGAGAACAATGTAACCAACTTTATATAACCAACATTATAACCATCAGTCTGGTTTGATAATTAGCAGTTCATGGCCAGTCTTAACATCATCTGTATCCCAAGTCCCTTCCTCCTTGATAACTGATGCAAATCCTATATATCATGTCACTTCATTTGTACTGAGGTTACATTAAGTTACTTGAGATTTTTAAAAATAATATTTCCTTAATATTAGCAAATCCTGTCAACATTCAGGTTTCCCCAGTTTTCTTACACTTTTAGGATCCAAATTGAAGTCCGTATGTTTTGCTCACTTTATGTCTCTTAGTTCTTGTAATTTATGGGTTCCCTCTCCATCTCTTTTTCTTCTTGCAATTTATTTGTTGAAAAAACTGGGTGGCTTATTCCATAGAGCTTCCTTGGTTTTTATGTTGCTGATGGTGTGTCTGTGTGGTAATGCTCACCATATTCCTGTCTCCTGTATTTCCCATAAATCAGCAGTTAGAAATAGAAGCTTTCTTCACAAGACTACATTGTTGATGGTTATTTGTCCTTTTCAAGGTGCTCATAATATCAAGTTGTCTTTTTTTTTTTTTGTAATGTTAGCAGCTTTTGATGCTCAGGGCCTAGATTTCTTTAATCTGTGACGAAGTGCAAAATGGTGATAGCCCAAATTCTATTATTCTTTGATTTGTTAGAAGATTTTGTGAAAGGAAATGTTGCTTCATCTGTTATAGTTGACCCCTGAACAACATGCGTCTGAACTGGGCAGGTCCACTTGTATGTGGATTTTTCTTGATAAATACATTACAGTATTTTCTCTTCCTAATGATTTTCTTAACATTTTCTCTATCTTTATTATAAGAATACAGTATAGAATACATAAAACATATGAAATATGTGTTACTTGAGTGTTCGTGTTATTGATAAGGCTTCTAGTCATCAGTAGGCTCTTAGTAAAGTTTTTGGGGAGTCAAAAGTTATATGTGGGGTTTTGACTGTGTGGGAGAGTCGGTGCCCCAACACCATCATGTTGTTCAAGAATCCGCTGTATTTAGTCACCCAATAGTACAGTGTATAGGAGAAGCACAATGCATTATTAATTCTTTCCCTGTATTTACAAGTTTTCAAAATAATGAGTTGTTTTCCTAGTCCTCCAATGGTGACCAATAAGGTGCGCTTAAAGTATTATTGTGAAAAAATTTGATGTATTTCAATCCATTGTGGTTACTGTCTTTAATGATCTTTAATTGTCCATCTTTGACTAGTATCTTCACCTTGGCCTCCTGAGTGTGTGTCTGCACATGCACAGATGTATTTTTAAAATACTATTACTTTTGTAGTTCACGGCTTTATTATTAAGCCATACAAAGAACCTCTGGGGAGGGCTTCTACTTTAATGATGTACCTTCTAGAATCAATGCCCACAGTAGAACACTCAAGACACTATTTCCGTCATGGAACATTGATGAGAAAATGTGGTATAATATGTGTCATGGAAAATGATTTAAAAGGCATCCTTGTTTCCCTGGGGTGCCTGGGTGGTTCAGTTGTTAAACAGCTGCCTTCAGTTCACGTCGTCATCCCAGGGTCCTGGGATCAAGCCCCGCATCAGGCTCCCTGCCCAGTGGGAAGCCTGTTTCTCCCTTTCGCACTCCCCCTGCTTGTGTTCCCTCTCTCACTGTATCTCTCTCTGTCAAATAAATAAATAAATAAATAAATAAATAAATAAATAATAAATAAAATCTTTTAAAAAAAAAGATGTATCTGTGTTTTCCTTTCTTAAAACTCTTAAACACTCTTGGGGTGCCTGGGTGGCTCAGTGGGTTAAGCCTCTGCCTTCGGCTCAGGTCATGATCTCAGGGTCCTGGGATCAAGCCCCACATCTGGCTCTCTGCTCAGCAGGGGGCCTGTTCCCCCCCCCCACCTCTGTCTGCTGTTCTATATACTTGTGGTCTCTCTCTCTGTTAAATAAATACATAAAAATCTTTAAAAACAAAAAATAAAACACTCTTAAAAGTCTTGAAACTCATTATTCATTCATCCCTTTGTTTATCCTCTAGGTGATTCCAGGTCTCTAACCCACCGGAGGCCAGAGTTCTAGATCCTGGTGACAGACATAGGAATAAGCCACTATCTCTTCCCTCAAGGTGTGCCTGTGAGACTCTTGAGCAATAACCACAAGTTTGTGTGTCATTAAGATGACAATGATATAGGGTTTCAATGCAGGAAGGGAGGTGCTGTCACCCCACACCCACACACTTTTGTCCAGCCCTCAACTTGTTTATTTGGTTACAATTATTGGATAAATTTGGTGTTAGATGCTAAGAAATAAGATTCCATGTCTATTTTCAATACTAGTGGAAATGACGTCTACTGAGTAGACTGTATCATTGCGTTTTACTTTTTCATTACAATCCCTGCAATCCATCTGTTTCCTGGGTGACTTCATATTTGAAAGCGCTGGGTTTTTTTTTGGTGGGGGAGGGTGCTTCATGACCCCAATTTAGATCAGATTGTTCCGAATTTGGATTGTAACAGGAAGTGGTATGAATAAATTGGGATTTGCCTTGACACTTAAACAGTGCTGCTTGTTAAAATGCAGATTGTGATTCATAAGTAATGTATGGAGACACTTTAAGACCATGCAAATATCCTGTTTGTCATCCAGATCTCCCCTTTAGATTTAGCATCTATTAATGATTCTTGCGGGAACGAGTCTTTACTATGATAGTTACAAAATGTTGATTTTCCAACTCAGAGCGCCCTCTACATTTATCAGTCTTGCCTTTGGTGTTCTATTGGAAGCAAGAGCCCTGCCTCTTCCCTTGTTTATTAATACTTATTCTAGGTATGAAAAAAAAATACTTATTCTAGGTATGAATTCACAAATTTCTAATTTTTCAGTGGTCTGTTTTTTATTACTGTCCTTAGTTACTTTGGTGCTTAAATTGCCCCTGATTTAGGACTGTTCTCCTTTTTGTTTGTTATTTAATGGATTAAATACATGAGATAAACCATGAGACACTCTTGACTCTGGGAAACAGGGTTGTGGAAAGGGAGTTAGGGGGGTATGGGGTAACTGGGGTGATGGGCGTTAAGGAGGGCACATGAAGTGATGAGCACTGGGTGTTATAGGCAACTAATGAATCATTGAACATTATATCAGAAACTAATGATGTACTATATGTTGGCTAATTGAATTTAATTTAAAAAATGGATAATATTTTGGGAGACTGAAGTATATATCCAAGTTACCTTCAAGTTATAGTATGTGGAAAAAAGTGCCAAGTGCAATTCTTCGCACATGTAGTGATTGAGAGTTTCCCATGTGCTTTGTGGCCATATACCTAGGACACTTGAATTTTATGAGGGAGACTGGAGGAGTTAGTTTTCCTCTGCATTTTCAAATTCTCATTTGATTTTCTTGACAACCCTGTGATACAGACATGGTGGCATGTCAACTCTACCTACCAACTCATTTTCTGTTAGCCTCAGTTTAACAGAAGACTGATGATTATATTAGCCTCTGGGACTAAGGTTCACTAGAAACCACTCCTTCCTCCTAACATGCATTTGCTTGGTTTATATATTGTGATTTGCTATAAAAACTTTACTTTGCAAGTGAGTGCATTCTGGTCTTTGAATTAATGCTGAGTGGTAGAGAGAGCCCTACTTCATATTAATGTATCCTACAACATGACATAGAGAAAGCATTTCCCAAACCTTGCCTCCCTGCCCAACCATCTGAATGAAGCTTTTTTTTAAAGTTTGGAATGGCTCATTTTTCTGTACGGGAATATGTGTGTTTCTTCTTATTGATCCAATGACTTACAGGCTGTTGGGGGTGAAGGACACACCTTGCAATGGCTTCTCATTTCCTCCGAGACAGGTTTCTTAAGATCACGTCTTAGGTCCATTTGTAGATGAACAGGTCTCTATTTGGAGACTCCTCCCCCAATCACTTCCCCACCCCATACCTGGTACCCACTACGATGTTTCATGCCTTTGTTCCTTACTGTGTATTCTCATTTATGCATGGAAATCTCCCTTCTCTCACCCCTATCTGCTGAGTGAATTCTTCTTCAATTCTGAAGCCTTTGCTGATTGTCTTTCCCCAGAGTTCATTATTCCTTCTATTATACTTTGTACATTTTCATCATTGCATGTGGAAAATTATATTAAAATGCTTTAGTTGTATGTCTAACCCTAAGGAATTAAGTTTTCTAAGAACAGAGACCCACGATTTGGCACAAAGTAGCACTTAAATGTTTTTTGGACAAAATTGAATTTTCCTGTTAGTAAGTAGAGACCTATTAAAGGTGTTCCCTAGCATGTTTCTCAAGTCCCCTGTAAAAGACTTCTGACCGAGAGAGAGCCATGCCAGGACTTGGTGAGACAGACCCAAATTCCCCTAGGTCTGTGTTGTGGCTTCATGTGTTGGTCACGAACCCAAATAGTTTGTTGAAGTGATTTAGGAGGATTGCTAACCTCTTAGAGTTCTGAAATTGTTAGTGAAGCCAGTGGGGGAGAACATGATTGCTTTGTAAAACATGATGTCTCTGCCGAAGTCAGGGATGAAGTGTACTGCTGTCTATGGCTTACATGGAAATGTATAAAAAAATAAGACAGATTGATGGGTGGGGAGAGGGATGCCAAATGACAGGGATTGTGGTAAAGCAAATGGAGCAAAATGCTCATTGGAAAATCCAGGTGGTGGGTATACAGACTTGTCCTGCCATTTGTTCAGCTTTGCTGAAAGTTTGAAACTTTTCTTAACAACATGTTGAGAAAAAAAGGATACTTGTATTATTTTTTAAGACTGTATTTATTGGCTAGGCATGTCAATTAAAAACATTAAATCATCAACATGCACTTCCTAAACCGTGCTGATTTGTTTTCTTCCTGTTATTTCTTTTCCTCTCTTTATCGAGTCAGCGCTTTCAAATCCTAGTTCCTATGTTGCTTCCTTTAGGAAAATTTCCCTGACCTTCCAGTCTGATTTGGACGTCTCTCCCATGTGTTCCCAGAGCACCCCTTGTGTCAATCTTCTGCCACAGAACTTATTATCCTGCACTGTGGTCGTTTACTAATCTGTCCAAATCACTAGACTTGGAGTTTCTCGAGTCAAAGACTAGAGAGGTTTCTGGAACACTTTCAGTACAAGTAAGAAAACAACAACAACAACAACAACGAGTGGACTAACAGTGGCTTAAACAAATAAGGGTTTATCATTTCCGATAAGGGTTTATATCTCCAGCATCAGGAGCCTGGAGGTCAGCATTTCCAGTTTCCAGGATTGGTTTGGTCATGGGCACTTGGCTGGCCCTTCTGCCTTTCTCCTCTCTTTCCCTTCATCAGGTCAAGTTGACCAAAGCGGTTATGTGGGTTGAAAATACCCACTGTGGTTATTTCAGCTTTGGGCACAGGTACTTTGGCAGATATCTTTAGACTTGCTGAATAGTCTTCAGGTCATTTATTATGGTTTCTTCTAGAGAAATTGACTTTGCTTTTGGAAAATAACAGCTCAGAATTAGTTAGATGTCTACCTGGATTTGAAAGCCTCCTGACCCCAACCTGGAAGATTATTTCTCCATTTTCATATAACTGTAGTAATTCATAGGAACAAGGCTGCTTCAGAGAAATTGTGTGATGGATGGTCTGGAAGTTCCAACCTCACGAACCAACCTGAGCTCTCTGGGAAACACTTGTGGACCAGAAATTAGGCCAAAAGCCGTTTCACTTTCCTAGAGTGAAGCCTTCTGGGGAGGCCCATGCCTTATCCCATTTCTTCTATTTTAGTCACAATTCAGATGTGCTTAATTACCTAGTTAATTGCTTAGAACACTTATTAAAAAGCACATAATTGGAAAAGGAGCAGTGGAAAGAAGACCTGGCATAGGTAAGTCAGTAAGCTGAGGTTCCATGGAAGGGGCCGAAAGAGCGTGCATCTGAGTCTACTCACATCAGCCCAAGCTACTCACGTAACTGATCTCATGCTGAGGATGGTCCTTAAATCGTCAAGGAAAGATTTAATTATGTTCAGCCTGCTCTAAGAAGACAGATGGATATAATACGTGAGAGATAACATGCCAAACTTCACAAATATGATCTCAAATAGGTTTTAAATATAGAAATATATAGATTAGAATACTGGCAGGAAATCTGTTAATAGTGAATATCTCTGGGTGGCAGAATCATAAGTGATTTTTTTTCTCTTTTAAAGATAGTTGTTTCCTAAATTTTCTTTATTTTTTTTTTAAAGATTTTAAAGTAATCTCTGCACCTAATGGGGGGGCTCAAACTCATAGGCCCAAGATCAAGAGTCACGCTCTCCACTGACTAAACCAGCCAGAAGCCCCTATTTTCTAAACTTTCTGTTGAGGATTGAAAGGGTTCAGAGCATGCTATCCCAAAATATGATGCTTTGACATAGGATTATTTTGAGCTGAAGGCAATTGAAAAGTAAGAGACCAAAATAAAATTCTGTGCCTCCCCCTCTCTACCGGGAAGAGCAGGGCTATTCTGAATTACTTGAGAGCTCTGGACTCTTAACCAGCCCAGAGAAGGCACGTGGAACCTGCATAACACTCTGTACTCACCAGCTCTTATTGTCCTTCAGTTTGCCCTATGTAGTATTTGTCTTCCCACAACTTGTTGCCCCTAGAAGTGCAAAATTCTTTGTTTTTGGTCTTGTCACTTCTCTATGAAATTTATTATTATTATTTTTATGATGCTAGGTAAGCCGAAGTTCTAACCGTCCCTTTGAGTTACTCATCACTGAGTTTGTGTATATGAGATGCGCACAGTAATAAACTCCTGTTTGTTCTTCTCTGTAAATCTGGTTTTTTTTGTCAGTTAAATCTGCAGGGCCCCAGCCAATTAGCCAAAGTTAGGTAGAGAAAAACCATAGTTTTTTTCCCCCCCTCTCTATAGTATTATAATTTTTGTTTTAATATTTAAAAACATATTCTAGATGTTGAGAGCAGTTCTTGTTCACCTCCTGGTCTTTTGACAAAGTCATTTTGCTAACATTTTGATTTTGGCTTTGTTAAAAATGCTCAGAATGTACATTTTATAGTAGTTGTCTGAAAAATCCTACTTGTTATGGATGTGGACTCCCGTGTATGGTGATTTTCTTAGGTTTGTTGTAGGTTGGAATTGTGGACTCCTTTCTATGGGTTTTAGCTGTGACTATCCTGATCTGTCTTACTGCATGTTGTCCTCCCAGACAAGTTTTGTTTATTGCTCTGCCTTGTGCTCCAGCACCATGACTAGACAGGGAATGCTTTTAATGTTAATTTGGAGAAATGCTATGGTTACAGATTTTCTGGGTATACTTCCATGCAGCTGGGGCCCAGTCAGACAAACTTCCTTGTCATTGCTCCCTGTTGGTCAGCAAATGTTTTTGTAGTCCTTTTTTCTTTCTTTTTTTTTTTTTTTTTTTTTACCTTGTAGGTGTGTTCCCCCAAGGGCCTTGGCTTCTCAGTTCTCAACTGAGAAGAGGTCTCAGTTCTAACTCCCACCAGGACTGGGCAGCTGGTCTTCTAGCCCTGTGTGTTTGTTAAATCCGAAGTTACCAAGAACAGCAGCTATTCAAGACTGCAGGAATCGTGGCTGTTACCGCCCTGATTGTTTTTACCCTACCATGGGGATTTCTTACTTTTCCTTTGAGCTCAGCTGTGCATGTAAGAGAACTTTTCAACCTTGGATGTCTGCTATAATCACCTGGGAAGCTTTTAGAAGTCCCCGTGCCCAGGCTGCTTGCAAGGCCAATTCCACCAGAAGCTCCGGGGTGGGACCCATGCATCAGGATGTTTTTAAAGCTCCACAGGTGATTTCCATTGTGCAGCCAAGGATGGAAGCCACTGATCTAAAGCAATGTTGTTTTATTTTGCCTGGATGATTTATGTGTGTGCTGTGTGTATTAATTTATTGTTCTAGCGCTGATGCTTTCAAGTTACCTGGTCAACAGTAATAGAAATAGGAGCCTGTCATTTTGTAATTAGAAAAAAAAATTAAAAATTTTAAAAAGCTAGAATTTGCTAGGAAGGAAATCAACCTTTATTAAGTTCCTCCTGGGTGCTAGACACTGTGCTTAGGTTGTTCACATATGTTGTCTCATTTAATCCTCAGGAGAATCCTACAAGGTAGGGGGTGGTTCATTTTGGCAGGTAAGAAAACTGGCTTGGAGAAATCAAATAGTTCTAAGTCTCACAGCTCACAAATGACAGACTCAGGTTCAAGCCCATGAGATGTCCAGCTCCATATCCTTTTCCTTATCCTGTGGTATATGTGAAATGGTTTTTCCATACACATTAGTTAAAATAAAAATTGGCACTGGGGTTAAAGTAAGTTCCAGATATTTGTTAAATTTACTTATTTGGAAAATTTTATCTTCCCACTAATACCAGAGATTCTTGTCTCTTTATATCTCACATCTGATGTTAAACTGATTCTGACTTATCAATTGTTATTATAGGAAAGTCTAACTCATTTTAATTTACCACCTTAAATACACTTGGAGAAAATAATTTAGTTCCTTCTCTTAACTCTGTCATGTGCCACAAAGAGATACTTACTCTTTTTACTCAGTAAAACTGCATTTACCCATCCCTTTCCCAAGCACCTCCTTGGCCCATGTGGGGGTCTCTGTGTCTGTGCTGGGAGGTAGAGGTCCAAGTGGGGTGAGGAGTAGAATAAAGAGGTAGAGGAAGAGGTCCCTGAGTGCTGGTGTTCTCTGGGGTACCAGATGACTTGAGGTAGGGGTGGAAAGTGGGAGCTCTCTGGTCACTCCACTTCAGTGAAGCACTTTTGAGGATATATTGATTTCTGGTGGCAGGTTGTCCTTTCCTACCCACTCCAGCGATGCAGGCATTGGATGTGCATACCTATTTTTTCCCACTTTCTGTCCTGCTTTCTCTCTGGCTCTGCTGTGCTACGTGACTTGCAGGGTTGTTGAAGGGGTTGTTTTATCTCTGTGTGGAACCTAGAAGATTTATTTCTCTGTTGGAATGTCTGGGTTAGGCTTTTCTGGGGCATGTGGATTTCATTTGATTTTTAGTTGGTAGAAATCAAACTGCTTCTAAGTCTTTGTCTTCTTCATTGGCAGCTCTTCAACTAGCAGCTCTCTTCGTGTGTTGCAACCTCAGAAAACCAGCAGGATGGCCACAAACAAGAGTAAGGGCCAGAGCTCCTTGGCCCTTCACAAGGTGATCATGGTTGGCAGTGGAGGGGTTGGCAAGTCAGCCCTGACGCTTCAGTTCATGTATGATGAGGTAAGACATACCAGGCACAGATGGCTTTCATCATCGAGTCTGCTGTAACAATGTCCATTTTCTAACTGTGTCCATGTGCTCATTGCCCCACACACATGGAGGATCATGGGCAAATTTGTGTTAACTTGGTTTCTGAATAGCTTCCTGGGGGAGTCTAACCAGCATAAGACCTGGGTTCCTGATTTTTGGTAAGTAATTTCAAATGTGGCAGGGATGTGAGGGGTCCCTGCTTGCATGATTTCCATCATCCTTTATGATTTCTTTCTGACACAAGGGAGGAGGCTGTTTCTAAAGAACAGATCAGATACTTAGCTTTGTAACAGTCAATTTGGGGAGATACTGAAGGGAGCTAAGTTGTCGTAAGACAGTCTTTCCCTAAGTGATAGACATCCAATTCTCTCTGGTTCTCCCACACAGCAAAGGGAAGCTTGAACCATCCTTGCCTGAAATTGGTATCACTTAATGTAGATAATAGAGCTGGTGCCGAGTCCAGTGTGACAACAGTTTTGATTTCTGTGGCAACAAACATCCCTGCCTGATGGCCACTGGCTGGTATTACAGGCAGAGTGTTCTGACGACAGCTTGCATTCTGTTTACAAGGGTGTGTGCTTTACAAGATTTGCAAACAGAAGCGACTTGTAGCCACAGTTGGTTGATTGTTATCTGTTTTCCCTAGACTTGCCCTCTGTCCAGTTTCCGCTGATGTTGGATGGTATTGGTGTGGCAATGACCATTTTGGGGATCTAGCTTAGGGAAGTGGAGTAGGGATACTGTTAGCTGGGAATTAGTGGAATGTATTTATGTGGTTTGGAGTCACTTTGGCATGTGGTTGTTACCAGCTGTCCCACTGTTGGCATAGCTTCCAGGAATATGGCCACCACCTAGTCTGCTAACTCACCTGGCACTGTGACATGAGATACAGAGCCAGGAGTATATCGTGGTGTGGATGTTGTCCTGTGGCATCTGACTCTGAAAATGTGTGGGCCGTGGAGGAGACACAAGCGTCGAGACATACAGAGCTGGTCTGGAGACTGGTCTGGAAGGTTCTTCCAGATCTTACAGCTTCTTACAGGGAAATTCAGTAGAGGTTTCCTAAATTTGACAATAGTCCTACAGCTTTTATGACTAGTGATGTCAAGTCATTGTGAAGCTGCAAAAAACCCTTCTAAACTTTCAAGAAAAGAGAAATTTGGACTGATTATGCTGGAGGACAGACTAAATTGTTTTTTTATTCATTATAGGACGTAGTACAGAATCACTGGCATGTCTGGTAAGATCATCAGAGTATACGGCAAACAAACAAACCAACAGGAAGGTATGCTAGAGAGATGCCAGGCAGTTAATTAGCAAAAATGTTTTTTTGCTGGATTTTGTGATATAAGTAGTATTTGTATTGTTTTTCTTTTTTTTCCTTAAAGATTTTATTTATTTATTTGACAGAGAGAGAGTACAAGCAGGGGGAGGGGCAGGCAGAGGGAGAGGGAGAAGCAGAGTTTGATTCCAGAACCCTGGGATCATGACCTGAACCAAAGGCAGATGCTTAACTGAATGAGGCACCCAGGAGCCCCTTGTATTGGTTTTCTGTTGCCATGTAACAAATTCCTACAAATGTAGCAGCCTCAAACAACACACATTTGTTATCTAGTTTCCAGGGGTCTGGCATGGCTTAGCTGGGTTCAGTTCTCGGGGTCCCACAAGGCTGAGGCAGTGTCATCTGTGGCTGTAAGCTCAGCTGAGGCTTGGGTCCTCTTCCACACTCTGGGTGCTGACAGAGTTCGGTTTCTTGCAAATGTGGGTTGGAGGCCCATAGGTCCTTGCTACCAGGCCTTTTCCATAGGTAGTTCATACGATGGCAGCCGCTTCTTCAGGGCCAGTAGGAATGTTTCTCTGATTAGCTAAGACAGATTCTTATATAAGCAAATGAAATCACAGGGTGATCTTGTGGCCATTGCCATAGTCCATTGGTTAGAAGCCAGTCGCAGATTCCTCCGTATTTAAGGGGAGAGCATCTTACCAGGGCATGACTTACTGAGGGTCCCCTGAGGGTATATTTGCCATAGTAGTTGTCCATTTAAAAAAATTTATAATGGATCATGATTTCTTTTCCCACTCTAGATATTCACTTTTGTATCCCATATTATATGAGTCATTTTATATTCTGTCCTTAAAAAAGATGAATAAGCTTCAGACCAAATTTCCTCCTGGTTCATTCCCTCCCTATATCTCACAATGAGAAACCTTTGTCTTTTGATGTTTGCTTCTCTTTATCTTGTACTAGGGGCCAAAGTGGGGAACTCTCATGGAATCTGCTTGATTTACTCAGAATGTTTTTTTGCATGAAAGAGGTGGGGCATGTCTTGAAGAGGATGGCTTTGGAAGTCTTTGTTTCTGCTTGATAACATAATTTGCTTACTAAAAATTCCTTAATTTTTCTTCTGTGGAGTCTGGGAGGAAGAGAGGGTGAGGAGAAGAGTTAAGATGGAGACAGGATTAGAGGAGTAGCTTGTTAATTGAGATGAAGAAGGGGATTTTGTCCCCCCAGGGAATCACTGACAATGTCTGGAGATATTTATGAGTGTCCCAACGAGAGGACCGGTGCTACTAGCACCTACTTGGTAGAGGCCAGGAATGGTGCTAAGCAACCTGCGGCACACAGGAGAGATCCCACAACAACGAATTCTCCAGTGCAGATAGTCTTATCAATAGCAGGGCTGCTGACACTCTACGAGATGAAGTAGGAGAGTCACATCGGGATTTGTGTTTTTGTTATGTATGTTTGTGTGTGCGTATGGTAAGAGGGAGGGGAAAAGATGCACGCAGAAGACTTTTGCCCCCTTTTTCCAGTATCTTCAGAGAAAACACGGAAAGCTGGGCTTGATCTTAGTCTGTTTTTTTCTTGGGCTATCGCATTTGAGGACTGGAGAGCAGCAGTTGTTGGAAAAATGATAACATAAAATCAGAGTAAGCAAAGCGTAGAGATGAAGCGATGTATGTTTGGAGAAGACTTTAATTGATTTTCTAAAATAGTGCTGTCTTCTAGAATCTTCTACCATGGTGAAAATGTTCTGTATTTATGCTGTCCACACGTGTGGCTCCTGAGCTCCATGACGTGTGCCTAGTGGCTATTATATTGGGCAGTAGAGATCCAGAATCATAATTTTGGAGCTTGAAGAAACCTTAGCAGTGATTCTCAAACTTAGCCGATCGCAGAATCTCCTGGGGGGAACTTTGTGAAAAAACACCTTCTGGATACTATTTCTAGATTTGAAAATGGGAATCTTTCTTTTTAAGAAGCTCTTGGAGTTTCCGACATATGGCCAAGTGTGGTGACTTCTGCCTGAGACATGAGCTAGTCAAGCCTGATTTCGCAGATGAGGAAACTGGGTCCTGCGCTCGGGGATGCCAGTTATCTAAAGTCTCACGGGCTACCAACGTTCTTTGTTCTTGGTCCTGTGCTTTACCCCAAGTTAAAAAAAAAAATCAAGATTATGGCAAAAATTGCTGTGAAAATTGGATTATGTGAGGAACAGTGGTTCCAGAAGTGTGTATTTTTGGCTAAGTTCTGACTTTTAGAAAAATTGGAGGGAGATCTTAACCTTTTTATCTTTGATCTCTTATACACTTTAGACTGTCAGCGGCTGGCTCAGTGGCTGGCTAAGTTATGCTCAGTAAGAAGGGGGTCTCCATGAAGTTTGTCTTAGTTTTGTGTGTCTTGGGCATATGAAACTGAATCACACACAGCCTTGCAAGGCCTGGGGATCATCTTAGCAGATACCAAGACTGTAGGGATTTCCTGTTTCTAGTGGAAAAAAGAAAACATCAAGATTGCAATCTGTGTTCTAATAATCTGCACACCTTTCCTGGCATAGAGGTATGCCGTTGTATCAGGACATCTGATTTCCCGCGTTCCGGGAGTCCCTGGAACTCTTGCTGTTTTGACCTTGAAAGCTCAGAAATGAACAATTGAGATGCTTTATGATGATATTCAGAGATTTGCAGAGGGTGGTGGGCTTTTTTGGGGTCATGGATTTGTCTCTTTGGAAAGGAGTTAAAAGGACACTGTGTGAAGCATAGGTCAATTTTCACATATATTTTAAGATACTGTTAGTACAAACTTAAGAACCTAATACTAAAAATTGTTTTGTTTTTTTTGTTTTGAAATTTAAAATCACTTGAAGAACCAGTGGCTTTTAATTGGCAGCATGAAGCTATTTTTTAAAAAATTTATTTTAGAGAGAGGATGTGTGCAAGGCGGGGGAGGGGTCGGGGGGGGAGAGAGAGAGAGAGAAGCAGACTCCCTGCTGAGCACAGAGCCCCATGCAGAGCTTGATCTCACAACCCTGAGATCATGACCTGAGCTGAAATCAAGAGTTGGAGTCTTAACCAGCTGAGCCACCTGGGTGCCCCAGTATGAGGCTCTTTTTTCTTTCCCTAAAGATTTTATTTATTGACAGAGAGAGATCACAAGTAGGCAGAGAGGCAGGCAGAGAGAGAGGGGGAAGCAGGCTCCCTGCTGAGCAGAGAGCCCAATGCAGGGCTCGATCCCAGGACCCTGAGATCATGACCCGAGCTGAAGGCAGAGGCTTAACCCACTGAGTCACCCAGCCATGAGGTTCTTTTTAAGGGTATTCTTCAAAGGGCCCATAAGTTCAAATTGATAATTTCAGTTCAATTTTTAAATTTTTAAAATTTAGGGGCACCTGGGTGGCTTAGTGGGTTAAGTGTCTGCCTTTGGTTCAGGTCATGATCTCAGGGTCCTGGGATCAAGTTCCACATTGGGATCCCTGCTCAGTGGGGAACCTGCTTCTCTGTTTCCTGCTTCCCCTGCTTGTGTTCCCTCCCTTGCTTGCTCTCTCTGTCAAATAAATAAAAACCTTTAAAAAAATTTTTAAAAATTTAAATCATAGTTTATTAAGGTATAATTCACATGCTAGGATATTCACCCTTTTCAAGTGTGAATTCACCAGTTAATTCAATGACTTTAATATATTCACACAGAAGTGCAACCATCACTATATAATTTTAGAACAATTTTCTCAAAAAAAAAGAAAAAAAAAGAAAAGAAACACCCTACATATTAACATCTTTCCTCATTACTGCCTCCCCTGCTTCCACTCCTCGTCCTTGATAACCACTTTCTATTCTTATGGATTTGCCTATGTAGACATTTTATATAAATCGAATCATATAACATATAATCTTTATATCTGGCTTCTTTCACTTTGCATAATGTCTTGAAAGCTCACCATATTGTAACTTGTATCTGTGCTTTGTTCCTTTTTTTTTTTTTTTAAGAAGATTTTTATTTATGTGAGAGAGCGAGTGAGCATGGAGTGGGGCACGGCAGGACAGGGAGAGGGAGAAGCAGACTCCCCACTGAGCAGGGAGCCTGATGTGGGACTTGATCTCAGGACCCTGAGATCATGATTTGAGCCGAAGGCAGATGCTCAACTGATTGAGCCACCCAGGCGCCCTTTCCTTTTTTTTGGATTCTTATTTATTTACTCGAGATAGAGCATGTATGCATGCATGCACTCAAGTGGGGGGAAGGGCAGAGGGAGAGAGAGAATCTTAAGCAGACTCCACATCCAGCATGGAGCCCAGTGTGAGGCTCTATCTCATGATGCTGAGATCATGACCTGAGCTGAAATCAGGGGTTGGACACTTAACTGACTGAACCACCCAGGTGCCCCAGTACTTCATTCCTTTTTATCATGGAATAATATTCCATTGTCTGGACATGCTATATTTTGTTTATGCCTTCATCAATTGATAGATATTTGGATTGTGTCTGCTTCTTTGGCTATTTTGAATAACATTGCTATGAACATTTGTGTATAAATTTTTGTGTAGACCTGTGTCTTAAATTCTCTTGCATAAATATATTGAGGCATGAAACTTGCTGGGTCTTATGGTAACTGTACGTATAACTTTTTGGGAATGGCAAAGCTGTTTTCCATAGCATGTGCACCATTTTATAATCCTATAAGCAATGTATGAGGGTTTCAATTTCTCCATATCCTTGTCAACATTTATCATTGTCTCTTTTTGATTATACGTCCTAGTAGGTATGAAGTGGTATCTCATTGTGGTTCTGATTTACATTTCTCCGATGACTAATGATGTTGGGCCTTGTTTGATGTACTTATTGGCCATTTGTATATCATCTTTGGAGAAATGTTTATTTGGGTCCTTTCTGTATTTTTTAATTGGGTTATTTGTCTTTTTATTGTTAAATTTTAAGAGTATTTTATGTTTTTGGAATATAAGTCCCTTATTAGATATATGATTAATAAATTTTTTCTCTCATTTTATGGGTTATCTTTTCACTTTCTTTTTTTTTTTAATTTTATTTATTTATTTGACAGACAGAGACCACAGGTAGGCAGAGAGGCAGGCAGAGAGAGAGAGGAGGAAGCAGGCTCCCTGCTGAGCAGAGAGCCCGATGCGGGGCTCGATCCCAGGACCCTGAGATCATGACCCGAGCCGAAGGCAGTGGCTTAACCCACTGAGCCACCCAGGCGCCCCTCTTTTCACTTTCTTGATGCTGTCTTTTGAAGCATGAAAGTTTTAAATTTTGATGAAGTCCATTTGTGCTTTTGATGTCTTATCTGAGAACACATTGCCAAATCCAAGGTCATAAAGATTTACACCAATGTTTTCCTCTTAGGGTTTTGGGGTTTTAGCTCTTACTTTTCAGTCTTGACTCATTTTCAGTTAATTTTTGTATGTGATGTGTAGTATGGGTCTAACTTCATTCTTTTGCATGTGGGAATCTGCCTAAACCAGCACTAATTCAGTTTTGATTGCTGTCATTAATTTAGTTTTTTCCTAAACATTTATACTTCTGACATCATTAAGATAATTACTTACTTGATGTCTACCACAATGAAAAGAAAAGAGCTTTGAAATATTAATATCATTATTACTCAGTAATACAAGTACCGAGGGAACTTTAGCATTTATTTGAAATTCTTTTGTCCTTAGTCTCTTTTTGTGGGACACAAAATCAAAATATTCTGTGCTAAAGTCTCTTGAATTAATTCTTTCTCTGTTTGGCTCTATTACCAACTTAATATTCATTTAGGTTCATTTGCTTCAGTCTCTCTGTTTCACAGCTTTTAAATTTGTTTTATTTGTCCTTCCAGGGTATCTTTTTGGCAAATGCCTAACAACATAGATAATGCATATACATACCTATTAAGATATGTATACACATACACAAACAACCACTGTACGCACACACACGTTTCTTATTCTTTATTCTCCCTACTTTACTTCTTTACTTGTGCACAAGGTAGACTGTTCTAATCTGGAGATCTTTCTGTATCTGTACATAGTTCTCTTTGTCATTTTTTATAGCTGCATAGTATTCCATTGGTGGGTGCCTGTTGCTGGGCGTTTGGGTGGTTATTAATCATTTGCTGTCACACACGGTGCCACAGGGGTGACCTTGTATGTTGCTGTAGATTAGATTCCTAGAAGCTGGGTGGCTGGGACCCAGGGTGAGTGCTACTCCAGTGCTCTTAGATTTTGCCAAATTCATTCCCATAAAGACTGCACTGTTCTCTCCTCCCACCAGCCGTGTACAAGCGGGCCTTTTCCCCAGAGTGTGTTGTCCGACGGTGGGGTTTTGCCAGTCTGGTAGGTGACAAATGGTGTCTCCACGTAGTTAACAACTTCCATTCTCTATTAAGTGAGGATGAACATCTTTTCGTATGTTTAACATCGTATGTATTTATTTTTCTGTGAATTGTTTATGTCTGTTGCCACTTTTTCCCATTGGATTGTTGATCTTTTTTTCTCTGTTTCTAAGAACTGTTTAAACATAGCTCTTTGTGATGTGGGTTCAAATACTTTCCCTCTGTTTGTCATTTGTCTTTTTTTTATAGTGTGTTGTGCCATACGGAAGTTTTTAACATTTTTTATGTAGTCTAATTTATTGATTTTTTCTTACATGGCTTCTGGATTTTGAGTCATAGTTAAAAAGGCCTTCCCTACTTCAAGGTAATAAAAGGATTTCACCCATGTTTTCTTCTGGTGCTTGAGGGGTTTACTTTTATATTTCATTATGTGTATATTTAATCTTCTTAGTCCCTTTTGCCAAATTACTTTTCAGATGAGATTTATACTTCTGTTGAGTATGTATAAGAGCTTCTGTTTCTCACCCTTGCCCGTGTTTGTATAATTTTATACTGAGAATAATATTGCCAAGTGTTCTTTCTGCCCTGCGCTTGGACTCCTCATCTACAAAATGGGAATTTCTGCTCCTGTTTAAAAACAAAATAAGAAGAGGCAGAGCTGAGAGCGATAAAGAACAGCAGGGATATATGAGGAGTGATTTTTATTTCATAACGCTTTGTACATAGTGTGGTAATGACAGGCACTTGGTGAATATGCAGTTGATTGGAGGCAAAGTGCCCATATATTGAAATGTATGTTTTTGGCAGATCTTCTTTCCCTGAAAACTTTGTTCATTACTGATAATGCTGCTTATTTCCTCAGTTTGTAGAAGACTATGAACCCACGAAAGCTGACAGTTACAGGAAGAAAGTGGTTCTTGATGGAGAAGAAGTCCAGATAGATATTCTGGACACGGCTGGACAAGAGGACTACGCAGCCATTCGAGATAACTACTTCCGCAGCGGGGAAGGTTTCCTCCTCGTGTTCTCAATCACAGAACATGAATCATTTACAGCAACCGCCGAATTCAGGTATGTTTCAAGTGAAAGAGACTCCAGACTCCGGGAGGCTTTTTGCCTTTCTTTCTCACAGGTTCAGCTTGGCAGGACTTTGGGGCTGAGCACGGTAGTAGAGGGTTGAACTCATTATTAGGGAGAATTCTGCTAAAGAATTTTCTGCGACTTCTTGAATCTTGGCACATTATAGTCCACCAGTTGTTATAGTCTCTTGGGGTTGCCATGTTTTATAATTTCTGAATATAAATTATCTGAAGAATCTGTTGTCCCTAGAGAGGACAATGCCATTCCATATTCTCAAGAACCTGTAATTTTGTTTTCACATAAATCCTAAGGGACAATGATTAATGCGTTCACTTTTTTTTAAAGATATTTTTTATGTATTGAGAGAGCAAGTGAGACAGCGAGCGAGTGAGAGCGTGCACACACGGGGGGCGGGGGCACTGGGCGAGGGGAGAGAATCTCAAGCAGACTCCCTGCTGAGCACGGAGCCTGATGCAGGGCTCGAGGCCAGGGCCCTGAGATTATGATCTGAGCTGAAACGAGAAGTCAGACGCTTAACTCACTGAGCCACCCAGGCGCCCCAACTGTTCATATCTTTTTTATGATTTTGCCAGAAAAGTAATCATTTTGCTCTATTTTGAGGTTGATGAAACACTGTCAGGAGACTGCAAGCTGTGGGTCCGCATGACCATTTGCTGCAACTGTAAGGACTGTTAGCCTAGGCGAGTGGAAAAGAGCCCAGCCTTAGAATCTGACGGATCTGGGTTTGAATCCTTGCCCTGCCCCTTAGCACTTTTGTGACCCTGGGCAAGTTTACTCAGCGCTAGAGATTCTGTTTCTCTATCTGAAAATGCACTTGTTAGTTGATGAGATGAAATGAAATGATGCTTTAGGCTGTGAATCCTTCAGGGCAGACACCATGGCCACCTGCTCCGTGTGCTGTCCTCAGGCCTTCTCACAGGGTGTGCGGGGGGTGCTTACACAGCGAGTAGAATATTAACTGCTGTAATTCATTTCAAATGCAGCAGTTAAAGATACCTTAAGTTCATTTCATTATAAAGAAACAGTGAGCTGTTAGGCATCATCCTAAGAGGAATTCTAATGGGAAGGACGTCTTTCTCTTTTTACCCCATACGCTTTTTGTTTCTCTTACACAATTAAATTTTTTTTGACAACTCGCCTTATAAACGTATCTGCCCAGTTGACTTTTGATTTTAAGAACCAGATCTAGAGTCTAACAGGGAACTAAGAAAGGGGGAAAGATTTTTTTTCCCCACTCTTTAGCAAGTTCTGGCAAAAAATCGAGGAATCAACCAAAAATAAGAATGAGGAAACTAAATATCCCTCTAAGATTTGGGGGAGGCATCAGTGAGCCAGGAAGGCCTCAAGGGGTGATCCCAGCTAAACCAGCAGAGTGAGTGGAAGGTAAACAAAGTCGGTCTCCATTACCATGCCGCCTAGTGTCAAGTCTTCAAAGGTGGAACACCCAAATTCTCTGATACTGTAGTGTGTGAGTCGTGGTGATCAGTTAAATGACCAGGACTCTTCTGAGTGGTCCTATTAATTTTCAGACTTCCCAACATACCTAGAGTTTTCTCTATGTGGGAATAGCCCCAGTATTCATAAAATTGTGTTTGCAGCTACAGAATCCTGTTTTTATCTGTCCTTGAGGATAAAACATGACAGATGCACACACTTCCTCATCTTCCTGCATATTCTGAGCCTTTTGATTTCCCATCACCCCCATGACTCACCAAGAAAGGAAATGATGGGCAGTGGAAGAGTCCTGTCCCGAGAACAGACGTCCTGTCTCCCCATGCCATCCCACATGCATGCGTGCATGCACACACACACACACACACGCATACACACGCCATTCGTGCGTTCCCAGAGATTTGGAGCAGGGTCTCATCTCATCTTGGGAGATGGGTTTCGGTCATTATATGAGAACAGGGATCCTTAGAAGAAAAAGGACAGATGACTACCTAAAAGAAAAACAAGGGCAAGTTAGTTCTTCTGACTTGAACTCTGGACATTCAGATAAAAGTCACAGGGCTGTCCAGGTTTCTTACGGCATTGGAAGCAGAAGAATGGAGGTAGAGTATCTGACCCTTTGTGGCTAAACTCACGTTATGCCTCTTAGCAGTTTTCAGACGTAGCATTTCTGTATTTATGTGAAGATCCTGACATAAAACGTTAATATGCTCTATCTTCCTTGAAACTTTCCCTGGATAATATTAAATAAGCTAGAAAAATCAGTTTATAATAAGAGACCAGACTTGGTACCCCCATTTTTTATTTAATATGTTTATTAATGAGGTAATTTTATAAACCTGTGCATGACTAATGAGTCAGAGAGCTGTCAGTTTTTCTTGTTCATAGTTGTGTTGATCATTTAACTTATAAATGTAGTATGTTCTTTGACCTCTGTTGACATGTAGCCCGTAGTAAAGCTACCTAAAGGCAATTTTCAAACATCCACTTTTCTTCCTTTTGTTTTTTTGTTTTGTTTTTCTTAAAATATTTGCTTATACTTAAATGGACTCTAATGGAAAAAATTTAAAATATTTTTATTTTTGTGAAATGTTACCCTTTATCATACAAAACCAATGCAGAGCTCCACAAAATGCACTTTTAAAGGGGTCTTTTTTTGGAATATTTTAAAATGTAGAAGTAGAATTGTCTTTACTGGACCAAAATAATGGAAGTGGAATGTTTAATTTGTGTAATTAATTTTGATTTTGATTAATAATTTTAGATAGCTGATAGTTTTAGTAGAGGTAAAATTTAATTGGATTCTTTTCATTTTTATTTTGTAGTTGAAACATATTATGCACTAAAATCTGATTAGTCCTTAACATAACTAACCCTGTTCTATTGGCTGTAACATTTACTGTATCTAAATGCAAACTGTCTTTGGAGGAGCAGAGGCATACACAGATACAGATTTGGTTGAAACAGAAGTTCACAAAACCATACTTTTATACTCGAGAGTCCTTCTGATGGTTCCATTCTATTCTATAATATTCTGTTTCACTGAGGAAAAAAATTACGGTTGTGACTCATGAAACTGATTTCATGATCTAATGGACCACTGCCTTCCTTATGAAAAACACTGATTTTGTGGCTGTTATTCTCACAAAGTAATTATGCCATTTTAAAAGGGTAATTATTAAGCATTTTATGTATGAAGATACTTCTCTTACCTTGTTTTTATCCCAGAGGTTCCCAAGTTGTTCTTTTCCTTAAAAGTGCCTAAGTGTAAATGGGGGACCCTGTTGAAATGCAGAGTCCTGGGCTCCTAATCAGACATCACTTCTGTGGGACTCCTGTTGGCCCCAGAAATCTGTGTTTGTGATGAGCGTCCCACATCCTTCTGATACAGGCAAACTGAGAACCAGGCTTTGAAAACACTTGTCTCGTTTATGGCAGGATCTAGGGAGTCCGTCCTTGGAACATGCCCTGAGCGTAATAAGCTTTTCTGCCCTAGGAAAGCCTTTCATTTGAGAAGCATCAATGAAGTTGATTCTTATTCTAGCTGTCTTAGCTGTGTTGTTTGGTTTTGTTTGTTTGGATGCTGTCTCAGGGAACAGATCCTCCGCGTTAAGGCTGAAGAAGATAAAATTCCATTGCTTGTCGTGGGAAACAAGTCTGACCTAGAGGAGCGGAGGCAGGTGCCCATCGAAGAGGCTAGGAGTAAAGCAGAGGAGTGGGGCGTGCAGTACGTGGAGACATCGGCTAAAACACGGGCCAATGTGGACAAGGTAGGTGTGCACTTTGTGCGTGTTTCTTAGAAATAGCAGAACGTAGACATCTCCTCTGTTTGGTTTAGAGGGAACCGTTTATGCAAAGTAGGGGAGGACTGCCTTTTCCAGATGTCTCAGCCAGTACTGTGAGAAGCCCTGGGAGGGTTTGACTCTGGAGTTAAAAAAATGCAGAGTCCTCTCACTTTGTCAGGAGCCTTTGTGGGGTATGCTTAGTGCTGACATGGCCCTCAGGAGTATGGCGAGATGAGACCCTGGCTTTGTGCAAACTGTGTGGGTGGACACGAGTAGTTCCCTGTGCTTTCATCTGCCATGGCCTTTTATTCTTCAGGGTCAAGTTCTTCAGCAGGTTCTCAGGGACTTCCCCCAAGACACACTGCGTATCTTGATTTGCTGTCCTTGATTGGTCAGAATCATTCTTTTCACCTTGCTGGCCACTGGCAGGGCCAAAGTGTTCTGTCTTTATAACTTAACTTCTCAGTAGCATTTACTCTCAGGAATCAACTCTCCAGGGATCTCTCTTCTCTTCTCTCTCTTACCCATCCCCTGCATACTTTCTCATTCAGATCTCTGACGCCAATGAAAGGGCAACCTTGACAATGATGAACGCTGACAATTTTTGAAAATCCACCTACCAGTGATTGCTATCATTAGGTTTTGGGGTGTGTTTTTGGTTTTGTTTTACTTTTTTGTTTTTAAGAATTAAGGTTCAGAGTGGTTGCCACATAGTTCAAGTAGACAGCCTTAGACATATGGCTTTTCCTTCACCTTCCCCTTGTTTGTTAGCTCTTACTTCATGATCCCTGCTCCTGGAACATCCAAACCCATTTCACTCTGGCCTCCTTGCAACGGCAATATATGCTTTGTTCAATCCGCGACAGCATCTGAATCCCCCAAAGTGCCTCTTATGTTGCTCTTTCTTAGGGGGAAATAATTCTCCTTTACTTCTTCCCTGACGAGGGACAGATGGTAATCAAGCTTACTTAGCTTGAAGTGATGCTAGAAGAACATCGGCATTGAGAATTTGGCATTAGAAGGGACTCATTTTATTAAAAAAAAAAAAGTTATTCAAGTATGATTGACATACAGTGTCATATTCATTTCAGGTGTACAACAAGTTGACTTAACAATGCTGTGTATTCCTCAGTGCTTACTACGATAAGTGCGGTCACCATCTGTCACCATACAGTGTTATTACGGTATTACTGACTAAAAGCCCTATGCTGTGCTTTTCATCACTGTGACTTATTTGTTTCATAACTGACGGTTTGGACCTCTTAATCCCCGTCACCTAATTCACCCATCATCCCACCCTCCTCCCCTTTGGCAACCACCAGTTTGTTCTCTGTATTTAAGAGTCTGTTTTGGTTTGTTTGTTTCTTAAGATTCCACATACAAGTGAAATCATATGGTATTTGTCTTTCTCTGTCTTATTTCACTTAGCATGGTACCCTGTAGGTCCATCCATGTTGTTACAAATGGCAAGAGCCCATTCTTTTTTCATGGCTGAGTAATATTCGTGTGTGTGTGTGTGTGTGTGTGTGTGTGTACACCACATCTTCCTTATCCATCCATCTGTTGATGGACTCCTGTGTTGCTTCCATAATTTGGCTATTGTAAATCATGCTACTATAAAAATATAAAAACCAGGTCTATATATCTTTTTGAATTAGTGTTTTCATTTTCTTTGGATGACTACCCAGTGGTACAATTACTGGATCATACAGTAGTTCTCTAATTTTTTTTTTTAAAGATTTTTATTTATTTATTTGACAGAGAGAAATCACAAGTAAGCAGAGAGGCAGGCAGAGAGAGAGGAGGAAGCAGGCTCCCTGCCCAGCAGAAAGCCCGACGTGGGGCTCGAACCCAGGACCTGGGATCATGACCTGAGCCGAAGGCAGCGGCTCAACCCACTGAGCCACCCAGACGCCCCTCTTTTTAATTTTTTAAGGGACCTCCGTACTGTTTTCCACAGTGGCTGCACCATTTTACATTTCCACACATAGTGCACAAGCATTACCCTTTCTCCACATTCTCATGAACACTTACTTTCTTTTTGTTGCCAACCTGACAGGTGTGAGAGGTGATCTCTCATTGTGGTTTTGATCTGCGTTTCCCTGGGGCTGAGTGATGTGTCTTTTCATATGCCTGTTGGTTGTCTCTACGTCTTCTTTGGAAAAATGTTTATTTGGGTCCTTTGTGCATTTTTTAATGAGATTATTTGGTTTTTAGTTGTTGAGTTGTGTAAGTTCTTTATATATTTTGGACATTAACCCCTTATCGACTATATGATTTATAAATATCTTCTCTCATTCAGTGGTTCTCTTTCTTTTGTTGATGGTTTCCTTCCTTGTGCAAAAGCTTTTTCTTTTGGGGTAGTACCGATAGTTTATTTTTGCTTTTGTTTCTCTTGCCCGAGGAGACAGATCCATAAATATGTGGCTAAGGCTGATGTACAAGAAATTACTGCCTATGTTTTTTTTCCTCAAGTTTTTATTTAAATTCCAGTGTAGTTAACATGCAGTGTAACATTAGTTTCAGGTATACAAACACAGTGACTCAGCACTTTCATACACCACCCAGTGCTCGTGCCTATGTTCTTCCTTTTATGATTTTTATGGTTTCTGGTCTCAGATTTAGGTCTTTAGTCTATTTCAAGTTTATTTTTGTGTATGGTGTAAGAAAGTGGTCCTGTTTCATTCTTTCGCATGTGGCTGTCCAGTTTTCCCAACATCATTTATTGAGAAGACGGGTTTTTCCCCCGTTATGTATTCTTGCCTCCTTTGTCTTAGATTAATTGGCCATATAATCATGGTTTATTTCTGTGCCCTCTGTCCTGTTCCCTTTATCTGTGTGTCTGTTTTTGAGCCAGGCCATACTGTTTGGATTACTAACACTTTGGGAGAATATCTTAAAATCTGGGATTGTGATACCTCCAGCTGTATTCTTCTTTCTCCCAGATTAATTTGTCTCTTCAAAGTCTTTTGTGGTTCCATACAAATTTTATGATTATTTGTTCAGTTCTGTGAAAAATGCTATTGGTATTTTGATAGGGATCGCACTGAATCTATAGATTGCTTTGGTAACTATGGACATTTTATTATTTAATTCTTCCAGTCTGTGAGCACGAAATACCTCTCCATTTGTTTTTGTCATCTTCAATTTCTTTTATCAATGTCTTATATTTTTCAGAGTATAGGTCTTTTACCTCCTCGATAAAATTTATTCTCAGGTATTTTATTCTTTTTGATATAATTGTAAATGGGATTGGTTTCTTAATTCTTGTTTCTGCTGCTTCAGTTTTGGTGTATAGAAACACAACAGATTTCTATGTATTAATTTTGTAACCTATAACTTTACTGAATTTATTTATACGTTCTAATAGGTTTTTTTTTGCAGTATCTTTAGGGTTTTCTATACATAGTATCATGTCATCTGTAGATAGTGACCATTTTACTTCTTCTTTTTAAATTTGTATGCCTTTTATTTTTCTTTCTTGTCTGATTGCTGTGGCTAGGATTTCCAGTACTATTTTGAATAAAAGTGATGAGAGTGGACATTCTTGTACCTGATCATAAAGGAAAAGCTCTCAGTTTTTCACCATTGAGTATGACGTTAGCTGTGGGTTTTTCATGTATGGCCTTTATCATATTGAGGTATGTTCCCTCTAAATCCATTTTGTTGGCAGTTTTTATCATGAACAGTTGTTGTATTTTGTCCCATGATTTTTTTCTGGGTCTTTAAAGATGATCATGTGGTTTTTATCCTTTCTCTTTTTAATGTGATGTATCACAGTGATTGATTTACAAATATTGAACCACTCTTACATCTCTGGAATAAATCCCACTTGATTGTGGTGAATGGTCCTTTAAATGTATTGTCGAATTCAGTTTGCTAATATTTTTGTTGAGGATTTTTGCACCTATGTTTATCAGATATTGGCATGTAGTTTTCTTTTTAAGATTTATTTATTTATTTGAGAGAGAGCGTGGGGGAGGGGCAGAGGGAAGAGAGAGAGCATCTCAAGGAGACCCCCCACTAAGTGCCGAGCTCGATGGAGCCAGAAGCGATGGAACCCTATGTGGGCTCGATGTCATGACCCTGAGATCATGACTTGAGTCTAAATCAAGAGTAGGATGCTTAACTGACCGAGCCACCCAGGTGCTCCTATAGTATTCTTTTTTTGTGGTGTCTTTGTCTGGTTTTGGTATTAGGACAATGTTGGCCTCATAGAATGAATTTGGAAATTTTCCTTCCTTATTTTTTTGGGGGAGTAGTTTGAGAAGAATAGGTATTAACTGTTCTTTAATGTTTGGTGCAATTCACCTGTGAGGCTATCTGGTCCTTAACTTTTGTTTGTTGGGAGTTTTTTGGTTACCAGTTCAATTTTGTTACTAGTGATCAGTCTGTTCAAATTTTTCTTTTTCTTCCTGATTCTGTTTTGGAATATTGTATGTTTCTAGGCATTTATTCATCTCTTTCAGGTTGTCTTAATTGGTTGGCATAGCGTTTTTTAATATTCTCTTGTAATTCTTTGTATCTTCTGGTGTCCGTAGTTATTTCTCCTCAGAAAGGATTCACTTTAGAAGCACTTTGGCAGCATCTACAATATAAATCTGTCTGTGACGTGAAGTATGTTCACTTGTTAGCTATTTTTTCTTCCTATTATTTCTCCATTCTTATGTTGATTCCTGTTCTATTCCAAATCTCTTTCTATTAAATTGTGTCCTAGTTGTAGGAACACACAGGAAATCCAGACATTGTATTTTATTAAAAAAAAAAAAAATCAGGAAGGCTTTCTCGGCATGGAACCATGGATATGTAGTTTTTTTGACAGGGTGCTGGTGGTTGGGGCCGTCGCCAGGCACCTTCCATTGCCCCTTCCTCCACTGGACCAGCCTGACCTGCCAAACAGGACCCAGCAGAAACTTATGACTGGCAGCATTGTATTCACTTGTAAACAATTTACACGAAAGGATGGGAGGCTGTTGATAAGATCAGCCCACGAACAACTTCGTCATCATTTTGAATTGGACACATTCCATTCCCCTCCTGCCTTTGCTGTTAGAACAAAAAGAAAAAGCTGTAACATCTGAAGCCATTCACTGCTACCCTGGTGGGTGGGCTGCTTAGGTCACTTTGGGAGGAAGAAGGTCTTTTTCTGTGCCCAGAGCTGGTAGTAGATGCACAGGGAGTCCCCCACTCAGAAAGTTGGTCTTCCTTTTCACCAAGAAGATATGTCTATGAAAACAAAAGGAGCTTGTAGTTTTGTGTGAACATCCAAAGATTAAAGCCTACACGCAGTCTCACACTTTTAGTCTCCATCATTCCCTCCGAGAAATCTGAAATGTTTCTTTGTAGGAAGCATATTTTGTCTGCTTGGGTATCATTGGCACTTTGGCATGATTGCTGGTAGCAGAGGGCAAAACCCAAACTATTGTGACCAATGATAATTTGTATCTGAATAACATGCTGGCATTCAAAGGACAAGCCTTCTATCAGTTCTTGATAAAGTTCCTTTCAGTGAACATCACAAGGAATGGAACAGTGACTGTTCCTGAGAATGAGGGCAGGGGCATGGGTGTAGGAGGGTGTGGGACAGCATGTCTCTCCTCCCCATCTCCCCAGTTTCCTGGTGCAGGAGACTGAGTTTGTTTATGCTTTATCCCCCTTCTCCCCACCCCTCCATGTTCTGAGTCTTCTAGTTTTGCCAGGGAAGCTGTCGGGCATAATGATGTTCCTACCTTCATAAGGTCATGATAAGGAGGACATGGTAGTATCTAAGAAAGTACCCAGTGGCAGGCACTCCTATTCTTAACCTTGCCCGGTGGCTGGAGATGCTAGAAGTCTGATGTAAATTTTGGCACAGAGTTGATAAAAATAAGTTTGCTTTATGCTTTAAAATGTAACTACATAGCCTACTTAGTGGAATTACTTCATGAAATCATTAAATGGCTTTTTCCTCCCTATTCTTTTCACTCCTTCCTCCCCAACCCAGGTGTTCTTTGATCTAATGAGAGAAATCAGAGCCAAAAAGATGTCTGAGAACAAAGACAAGAATGGCAAGAAAAGCAGCAAGAACAAGAAAAGTTTTAAAGAAAGGTGTTGCTTACTGTGAAAACCAAGATGGCGGATGAAGTCGATTGCCGCTAAGGACATGGGGTGGGCTCATTAAGAGAAGAGTATAGTCGACTTCCTGGTGTGTTCCCTGCTCTCCCCAACCTCATTCACACATACTTCTTTAAATGGGGGAAATGTTTGTGAACCAGTGGCTGGCAGAAGAAATAAGCCCTTGTCCATGCATTGGAACAGCTACTTTGTCAGGAGGTTTTGGGAGTTTCCTTCTCCCTCCCCTTCTCCCTCCCAAAAGTTTAATCACATATGTAGTGTATAGGTAAGAAATAAGTGTTTGTTAAAAAGAAATGTGCTGTCATAGCATCTTACTTCCCTCCCTAGTTTTATAACATCACTGTCTTCCATTTTGAAATGAAAAGGTCTTATTAAGTTTTGGGGAGAGGATAGGATAAGAACCTCCTTAACTCTCATCAGCTTAACAGATGTACTCAAAAAAATCCATTAAGCTCTAATAAAAATTCAGAGATTTTTTGGGATAAGTTTCTTGGCACTACCCTGTGGATCTGAAGCACAGCAAAAAAATAAAATAAATATGAGTCGGGCCAAATAGGTCAGTAACAAGCTCATAAACCCTTCACCCATATGAAAAATGAAAGTTGAATTCTTCATATTTAAATAGCCAATTATAGCCTGTGTTGTCTATTTCTCTCCGGTAGCATCCTGATTTTTATGTAGAAGCTTCTTTTTAGCAGCTCAAGTGAGGACTCAAGACTGGTATACTTTATAAATGACACACTTTTCTAATCAGATTAAGAATATATCTTGGGATACATCCTTTCCTAATGGCCAGACATGGTTAGGCTCTTCCTCCTCTGCTGGTAACCAATATCTGTCCTTCTGGTCAACCTCTCTGCATTCAGAGATCAAGAGAGCCTCTTCTTTTATTTCTTTTCAGTATAATGAGTTCTTCTGAAGAATGTGATGAGTTGAAATTGTATTCTCAAATCATGAAGCCGGAGCCTGTGCCAGACATTCTGCTACCTCTCATAGAATTGCTCTGTAATTCTAAATTTAAATTTAGGAGAAGAGGGAAAGGATAAGATAAGCCATTGCCCTTGTACCTCTGAGAATTGGCTGCTACTTCTAACATAATTTTCTTCTGAGAGGGCCTTAGAGTTGGTTAGAAAAAGGTTTTTATTGTTGAGATATTGTTATGCTTTCTTGTATCAATATTCTCAATTTAGCAACCTGAACATTTTTCCTCAGGAAAGGAGTACTTAGACCCAGTATTCAGCACATTTTCCCCCATTTATCGGAAGTGATATTCCACATATAGGTGCCAAAAGTGAACTGGGGTGGGGAGAGTGGGAACCATTCAAATTTATAGTTAGTACAGAAATTGTGGAAATTATGATCTAAAAGGAAAGCAATCTTGTATCACCTCCTAAAGAATCATGGTCTTTTTTAATAAAAAAAAAAAAAAAGCAGACAAATAACACTTTTTTCAAGTTTTCAGCCTTTTTATTTTCTCCTCTTGTCATACAGGTAAAATGCAAGTATTAGAGAAACTGACAGTAACTTACTCATTATTGATCTTGTTAAGTGTTCTGTATTATCAGATAAATTTTGTTTCAATTAATCCTTTGAACTGGGTTGTGGGAAATATAGTTTAAGTATGAACAGTAATTTTAACTTCATCTTTCCTTTGGGAGAGAAGACTACTCTTTCTTCGTAAAATTTGAAAGCTTGAAGTTAATCACACCCAAAGTTTTTGAAACAATCTTTTTCTTTTCATTATAGTTTGCTACCTGTTTGATACCAGTTGTGGTCAATAGTAGGTAGATTTGGAAGATGTACAAATATATTAAAGATGGTATGAATTATTTCATGCTACAGAGATTATTCTTGGTGTATGCTATTAGTGTATCTCTAAAATTATATTTAACTTGATAGCAATCAGAAATGCATCTTTCTAACAAAAGAATTTACACATATGAGGTTCTTTTACATGGAAAAATAAGGATGCAATGTTATTTATAAATTTGAAACACTGTTACTTGCTAAATGATGAACTGTTGTGTCCAAGAGCCCACCATTGTTTTCCTAAAGCATTCATTCTAGAAATATTTGAGGACCTATTTGGTGTCAGGCTTGGTTCTAGGTGCTGGGATGTGGTATTGAACAAGGTAGGCAAGAGCTCTGTTCTCCTGGAGCTTATCCTCCAGTGATGTAGGAGACAAATAAATGAAAATGATCGGGGTAAGCATTTTGATGTAAATAAAACCAGGTAATATGATAGCAAGTGTTTCTGGGCAGTAGAGCTGATTTTGACTGCATGGTCAACAGACTTCTTGGGGGAGTAACATTTAAGCTGAGAGTGCCTGCCCTTGAAGCCAGGTGCCCAGCCTTGCAAACAGCAGGTCCAAAGGCCCAACGGTGTTCAGGAAAAGACCCCAAAGATCATATGGCTGGAGTAGAATGAGGGAGGGGCCGAGTAGTAGAAAAGATGTAGCAGTTTATGGTTTCATAACATGACGTAGGGGAAAAACATCTAGACATGTAATTTGCTACAAGTATCCTGTTTCATCAAATGCAAGACGCCATTAATTGCAAGATGTCACCATAATTTATATACCACTAAGAAAAAGAACATACCAATTAAGTGAGCCCATCCTGACTCTGGTGACATAAAGGTGTGGGAAAAACTGCATGTTTGAGTTAAGGGAATTACAGAATGTAAACTTCAATGGCAGTTGAAATACAGAATTCACCTCTGTTAGTCTAGAAGCTTACAATACAATAGAAGCTGAACAATGGTAAGTAGTAACAGTGGGGAAAATACACATATATACAGTTAATATTATAGTAGTAAACTTGATGTAGATATTTTTATTTTAAAAATATGTTAAAATTATTTAATCAAAATTGTAACTGCATGTGCTTCAAAATTCTAATGGTCTAGAAGTGTTTGTAATGGAAGCTCTAGTCCCAGTCTTCCTATTCCAGCCCTCTTCCCCAAAAGTCAGATTCCACACCATTTCTATTCTCAAATCATTCAGTAGGTACTCCCGAGTTTCTCAATACTGTTCTTAGGCCATGATTTCTTGGTTTTTGACCTTAGCTTTTCCCCGAGATGACTTGCTGTGGTAGATGAGGGTGTAGCTAGCTCCCTTGTGTCCCTTACCCCTACTCCATTTTTGACAGTCATAGGATTCTTTTAATTCCTCTCTTGGGGACGCCTGGGTGGCTCAGTGGGTTAAGCCGCTGCCTTCGGCTCAGGTCATGATCCCAGCGTCCTGGGATCGAGTCCCACATCGGGCTCCTTGCTCAGCAGGGAGCCTGCTTCTCCCTCTGCCTCTGCCTGCCACTCTATCTGCTTGTACTCACTCTCGCTCTCTCTCTCTCTCTCTGACAAATAAATAAATAAAAATCTTTAAAAAAAAATAATTCTTCTCTTGGTGGCAGTTACACCTTTTAAAACTATATTATTTGTTTTAATAAATACAAATATTTTTTAAATTTAAATTTTATATTTTAATAAATATAAAAATCCATAATATTTATTATTCAGGCAACACTTGACAGCATCTCTTGGCTCCTGACTCTGAAAGGTAAGGATATTAACACGCCTGCCTTTTATCTCTTGACCCCCTCCTACCTCTTCCTTCTCTGTGACACCTTTCATTTTTGTATTGTCAAGGTCGATGACATGAACATTCCATTCTGTGACCATCACTCAAGGTTCCTGGATTTATCTGTAGATTACTTTTAAAAGTTGAATACCAGTCAACAACAATTTGATTACGGTGACTTACGTAAATATGACTCATTGCTGGGCCAAACCCATGTGGTGATGGCCTCTTCCTTCAGGCTAAGCGGTTCTGGTGACACCACACAAAGGAGAGCTGCCTTAGTGTCCAGTCACGTGGTCACCCCCCTCAGTTGCCTGAGTCACTCCACATTCTAGCTTGCTTCCTCTTTGGAGTGTCCCCTGCCCACAACTCATTTTTCCTGAAGTTTGATTGTTTTTTCCTGGTGGAGAGGATAATAATATAGTCTCTTTCCCCAGTGCCACTGTCTTTTGTTGCTTGGGATCTGATTCCGTTGTTCTTTGGAAGACCTTCCGTGTAGAGCTTACGGATTGCCCTATTTAATGTGGACCCACGACTTTCTAGGTCCTCTACACAACTGGTGTATGGAGGCTGGTTTTCACAGACACTTGGGTCCATTCCAGGTTCCTGAGTCTCCCATAGTTTCCTTTATTAGTTTTTAACTCGTGCGGGAGAACATTTTCAGAAAGGGTGCATTAGAGGTAAGCCTTTGGAGTGTTTTCACTGTATGAAAGTCTTGTTACCTTTGCCCTTTATTTAATTGCTAATTTGGCTTGGCATGGAATTCTCAGCTCAAAATAATTTTCCCTTGGAACTTGGAGGCTTTGCTTCATTGTCTTTGAGCACCTATGGTTCCTGTTAAAACTGGTCTTGTTCTGCTTGTCATCCTTTGTACTGGGCACTCTGCTCCCCCCTCCTCTGGAATTGTAGAGGATCCTCTCTTTATCTGTAGTGTCCAAACAGCACCTTGATGGATCTGAACATGGGTCTTTCCTGTTCATCCCTCCTGGCACTCAGCATCTTTCAGTGGACGCTCACTTCTCTTCAGCTCTGGATTTCTGAAATTTCTTTGAATAATCCTTCTCTTTTGTTTTTCTGTGCTTGCTTTTGCTTTTTATTTTATTTATTTATTTGAGAGAGGGAGAAAGAGCAGGAGAGCACGAGCAGGGTGAGGCAGAGGCTGAGCAGGGAGCCTGATGCAGGGCTTGATCCCAGGACCCTGAAATACAACCTGAGCCAAAGGCAGACGCTTAACTGACTGAGCCACCCAGGCACCCCTCTGTTTTCTGTGCTTTCTTTCCAGAACTCCTGTTCTCTACTTTTGGACCACCTGGATGCTTATCTGCACCATCTCTTCCTGGGTGTTCCAGGTTTGTTTTCTCCCAGAGCCGCCTTCCCTCTCCCTCTCTTTTCATCACCTGTGATTTGCCAAACACTGTTGGAGGTTCTCAAGATTCAGCAGTGACCAAACACGAAATCCTTTGCCCTCTTACACCAGAGCAATCAGCTTTTCTTTTCTAACTCATTATTTGTGTGTTTGTGTGAACAAAAGCTTTCTTTGTCTCTAATTGTTCCTTTTTCACAGCAACTGTTCTTGGCCTCATGGATGCAATAGCATGACTTAAAAAAAAAAGATTTTTAATTAATTAAGGTGGGGGTGGGTGGTGTGAGTGCGGAGAGAGAGAGAGAAAGAGTCTCAAGCAGGCTCCGCAGTGGGCGGGGCCCGATCTCACAACCCAGAGATCATGACCTGCACTGAAACTGACAGAAAGATGCTCAACTGACTGAGCCACCCCGGCACCCCTATAGTATGACTTTCTGAGGATGTTAGATCTTCAGAAAGTTCTATTCCTAGAGTTACCTTTGTTTAATTTTTAACCAGTTTTTCTCTCTCTTCTGTTCTTTCTCTTTCTTTTAAATTTTATTTATCTGACAGAGAGCACAAGTAAGCAGAGTGGCAGGCAGAGGGACAAAGGGAGAAGCGGGCTGTCCACTGAGCAGGGAGAGGCTATGTTGCCTGCAGGAGCAGGGTGGACTGTTGCCCGCATACCTCCGAGTAAACTCACTGTTCCCAGCCACGCTGCATATGACCACTGCTCAGTCTGCAGATTCGGAGCTCCGGCCGGGCAGTCAGCCCCTCCTCTCCATAGCCCCTTCCTTCCTCCTTTTCCATCTATCAGTGCCCTTCTGGAGTGCAGCTTCCAGAACTTGGTCAAACTTCTGCATCACTTAGTGTCCCTCTCTAATTCTCTTAGCCATTGGAGTCTTTCTTGACTAGGACTTGAAGGCAGGTGTCAGGAAACAGAGGGGACTGACATTTGAGCTTACTCTTCCATTTTGACCTATTCTCATTTTCACAAGTATTTACTATTTCCTTTTTTTGGCAGATCAGTGTTGCATGAGGGGTAGAGTGAAACCATTGATCTGAGCCTCTGTAGAACTCATCCTCAACGAGGGGGTCTGTGGCAATCCCTGTTCTACAGAGGTGTGGACTTCATCATGTGGGGTCAGGCCTGGGTCTGGCTGGTTGTCTTCTGCCACCAACTTTATTATTTTTTTTTAAGATTTTATTTATTTATTTGACAGAGATCACAAGTAGGCAGAGAGGCAGGCAGAGAGAGAGGAGGAAGCAGGCTCTCTGCTGAGCGGAGACCCCCGATGTAGGGCTTGATCCCAGGACCCTGGCATCTTGACCTGAGCTGAAGGCAGAGGCTTTAACCCACTGAACCACCCAGGCTCCCCCCAACTTTATTTTGTTTTATTTTTATTTCATATTTACTTCCTTTTTTGTCATTCAATTTTAAAGTGAGGGAATCGTGGATTTTCCCTAAGCCTCCCCTGATTTTGTTCAGTTTTTTGCCTTTCATTTCTTGGGTGTGAACAGGTAAAACTGCTGAATGAAGCAGTGATTTCTAGTTTGTCCGATCTTTTTAGAAATGTGGTTGGCTTTGTTCTCCTAGTTAATCTGGTCCAGAAATCTGAGTGGATTTACTCGTGCTGTTAGTGGATCATGTAGATCTGTTTTGTCATCAGGCTTAGGTGTATCCGAGGTTGGCCAATTTACAGTCTGTCTGCTGTCTTGCTCCCAGGCAATGCTGGTTTTAAAAATGCATATTGCTGATACCGACTACCCAACTTCTTTTTTATGAGTAACTATCTAAGTTTCACTTCTTGAGGATTTTGGAAAGAATTTTAAAAAAATTTATTTTTGTAAGATTTTATTTATTTGAGAGAGAGCGAGGGAAACCACAAGCAGGGGGAGGGGCAGAGGGAGAAGCAGACTCTCCACTGAGCAGGGACCCTGAGATTATGACCTGAGCCCAAGGCAGATGCTCAACTGACTGAACCACCCAGGTGCCCCAAGAACGTAAAAAATTTTTAAAACTGATTTGGGCCCTTGGGTTGATGGTGAAACTTCTCTCTGAAGAAAGATACTTCCTCTGATACCACTTGCCTTCCTCCTGTTTTTGTCTAAATTCAAAGCTAGAGCGTGTTCTGACATAGTGTCACTAACTGGTCATTTCTACTCACTCACACGTGTGCCACCAAGCTAGATATTCTGTTGTACTGGTGTAGTGTCTGCAGTACCGTCATGTGTTCATTGGCAGTAGAATGCAGCCCTTGGCTGTGTCTGAGGAACTCGGTAGCATGGCCCCTCTGAGGAGAATTCCCCACCCACGCTAAAAAGCGTCCGCATGGTTAGGCCTGAGCAGGAATGAAGGCCCTGCTGCCAGGAGGACAGAATTGCTTTTGTGCATCATCTTGTCTCTTAGTCTCTTGCTGCAACATCTTCTCCTGACACATGGAGGAAGGGCCAGGCATCTGAACGATTTTGGAGTCCCAAAATCCTTAGGAAAGTTGGCTTCTGTCAACTTTATATTTTAAAACAAGCTTAATGGGGCACCTGCGTGGCTCAGTCGGTTAAGCGACTGCCTTTGGGTCAGGTCAGGATCCCAGGGTCCTGGGATCAGAGTCCTGCATCAGGTTCCCTACTCATCGGGGAGCCTGCTTTGCCCTCTGCCTCTCCCCCATTTGTGCTCTCTCACCCTCTCTCTCTCAGATGAATAAATAAAATCTTAAAAAAAATTTAAAAAGCTTCATTATTTCAGTACTTAAACCGAATGCATCTTAAGGTGAGTGTGCCACAGCAATCAAAAGGGTAACCTGATTAACTTCTTAAGGGCTAAATCACCACATAATCCCTGTGTATTTTCAGGAGGTGCGACTGGAAAAGCTTTCCTAAAATCTGATTGACCCAGTGAAAGCAAATGTGCGGTATCCTTATTTTAAACCTGTGGTAAAATATGTAAATGATGGCTGGTCCTGACGTTGCTGAGTCACCGGCTGCCTTTGGTGAGCAGGCCAAGGGAGGGCGACGCTAGGGCCCAGGAAGCTTCCTCAGCTCAGCACAGCTAAACACCCAGCTGCGGCCTGGTTCTCAGCTCGTGGGGAGGGGCTGCAGGTGTCCCGCAGAGGTGGGCAGCCAGTGCAGTGCTGGGGATGGTGTCCTGATCATGGAGGCTCTGGGGTGCAGCTTCCTGAAGGGCTCTGATGAATGGCAGCACCCCCAAATGTGATTGGCCATCTCTAAGCTCCTGCTGTGTGGATTGTGCCCTTTACTGGGGGTAAATTGCGTTTGGTGTGTGGATAGGTTTTGTTTTCTTTTCTGCAGAGATGCTTGGATTGTATAGGTATAGGAAAACATTACCCATTTTTTCCTTTTCATCTTCAATGGTAAAACCTATTATTATTATTATTATTTACTTCATGCCCAGGAGAGGGAGCCTCGTGTTCTAGAAACGCGAAAAATGCCCTATAGTCATCTCCATTTCTGCCAGGCTGTCTGGGACAAAGTCACCAGTGATTTCCTCTCAAAAATAGGAGTTTCTGATTTCCTGCAAAATCAGAGGCCTTTTTCAAGTTTTGCTCATGTGTTCCTGTCTTCTCTTTCTCCTGGTTTTCCCTGAGCCTCGGAATGTTCTGGGTCTCATTCCTTTACTGGCTTCACTCTTGCCCATTCTCATTCTCCTCCTCTGCCTCCCCCTCCTCTCCCTCCTCCACCTTCCCCCCTCCTCCTTGTCCTCTTATTAAAAAAAAAAATTCAGATTTGTTGACGAATAATTATCTTTCTAAAGTCCAGATCTGATCATCTCTTCACCCCGAATGTCCTGAAGTTGCAGGATTAGGCCTGGACCCAGCACTCTGCCTAACTTCAGCCTCCCCACTATCGTCCCCAGGACTTTCCTGCCTCCACACCTCCCACCTGCCCACTAGTCCCAAAACATGCCAAGGGATCCACTTCCTGGTGGCTTTCCTGGATATTCCTTACCAGCCCTTCACACGGGTACCTGATGCTTCTCTGTGAGCTCTTTGGAAGACACATTAAGTCCTGGGAGCACACAGACCCCGGGCTCTTCAGCTCAGTCTCCAGGCCTCCTACTGTTTTCGGCCCATTGTAGGATCTCAAGTGTTGGCTAAACTGAGTTAAAAAGCACAAATATAAAGTCATGTCAACTTGATGAAGTACTTAATTAAAGTTTCTTTATCAAGTGGTGGCTCTCTCTCTCTCTAAGATTTTATTTCTTAAAAAAAAAAGATTCTATTTCTTTGACAGAGAGAGACACAGCGAGAGACGGAACACAAGCAGGGGGAGTGGGAGAGGGAGAAGCAGGCTTCCCGCTGAGCAGGGAGCTCGATGTGGGACTTGATCCCAGGACACTAGGAGCCGATGGCATATGCTTAACAACTGAGCCACCCAGACGCCCCTAAAAAATTTTCTAAAAATAATTTATTTATTTGAAAGAGGGAGAGCATGAGAGAGAGAGAGAGAGAGAGAGAGAGAGAGAGAGATCGAACACGAGCGGGGGGAGGGGCAGAGGCAGAGAGAGAAGCAGACTTCTGCTGGTCAGGGAGCCCAACACCAGACTCCATCACAGGACCCCGGGGTCATGACCAGAGCTGAAGGCAGACACTCAATAGACTGAGCCACTTGGGCGCCCCTCCATTTGAATTTTGGCTCTGCCCCATGTTAGCTTTGTGAATGGGCCACATCCATAACACAGAGATGGCTGCAGTGACTTCCTCAGGAGACTGAAGAGTCAGTACATGGCTCATAAAGTTCCAGGCATCCTCTCAGGGCCACCACTCTGGAAAGGTGCTCCTCCCTCTGAGGGGACGCAGCAGCCTCACCCCTTCTGGGCCTCCCATGTGCTCACCTCAGAAGGCCTCTCCTGTCCCCTGCTCTGGATATCGACTCTCTTTCCTTGGCATCCTGTCGGTAACTCCTTGCCCCCTGCCTTCACTGTCTCTGCTCCTCTTTCCCACAGACCACCCTCTCGGGCGGAGCTAGGGTCCCCCCCAGCCCCGCTTCCCTGTGTCACCTGGCTCAGCACATTCCATGGAGCTGCCCTGCCAGCCTTTGTCTTTGGATGGGGACACCAGTGCCGTAAGTTGTTTCATAGGAAATTGACAAAAACTGTGACAGAGTGCCATGGCTTCCATCACCAGGCTGCTTTTTATAAAGAACTTTCTAGAAATCTTTCCAGCTTCTGGGATGAAGAAACTTAAATATCAAAGAGGGAAGGGACTGGAAAGCCGGTTTAAACACGGAAATTTCCTTCAGGTCCTTCCTGGAACTTTACATGTGTAATGTACGTGCCGAACTGTAAGAGTAACCAGCAGAGGGCCTGCCCTAAAAGGTGTGCAAGGAGGCTGTGCTGAGTACGTGTAAGCCTGACACTTAAGAGAGTTCTTCCTGGAGCTCAGCAGGCTTTACTGCTTTGCTGATGGTGTAGACTTTGTGGGCACCTAATCCAGAGGGAGGGAGGGTTTGCTCTGCAGAAGGCTCAGGGCGCCTTCCCTGAATTTTACATCTGGCGGGTCCAGGGTTAAGTCATGGGCGAAGTGTGGCAGGTCCAGGGTTAAGTCATGGGCGAAGTGTGCTGGGGAGCAGCTAGGCCAGGGTGGCCCCACACGTGTAAGTGCTTGAACTCGAGTGCCTAGGTCTTGGGAAGACAATGTTTCAGCCTGTTTCAGAGGCCCTGGGACAGACTAACATGTTACTGTTACCACGAAAGATGGCTATAAACTTTCTTTCTGAGCTAATTCAGGGAGAAAATTCTGGTGGAATTTCTGTTTCACAAAAGGAACTAAGGTATTTTTTTGTTGTTTGTTTCTTTTCCTACTCTGCGTGTCCATCAGAAAAAGAAGGGCCACCCTCTTTCCACAAAGCAAACAAAGACAATCAAATCAGAAAACGAACATAATAAGACCCAGTTGGTCAGTTCTGAACTTCTGCTCTAACCAATGTCTCTGGAGGAAGACTGCACAAGGGAGGAAGTTCCGAGAGTGGATGGAGAGAGGGCATATGCTGGCCAAGCAGACCTGTGGGATGGTTTTCGTAGAGCCGGAGCCCTGGTTTGAGGACATTTCTTGCGAATTCTCTTATTGCAAAATACTGATGATTCTAGGGGAGGACTTTTTTTTTTTTTTTTAAAGATAAGTGTCATTTAAAAACATGCCTTTTAAGAAATATACACAATGATATACGCATTGTCTGTATACATCGTTTGGAATGTTCGTCAGAGCTTCTCAAGGCATTTTTAAATTTTTATTTCTTCTAAAGAGTTTATTTATTGGGGCGCCTGGGTGGCTCAGTGGGTTAAGCCTCTGCCTTCGGCTCGGGTCATGATCTCAGAGTCCTGGGATCGAGCCCCGCATCGGGCTCTCTGCTCGGCGGGGGGCCTGCTTCCTCCTCTCTCTCTGCCTGCCTCTCTGCCTGCTTGTGATCTCTCTCTGTCAAATAAATAAATAAAATCTTTAAAAAAAAAAGAGTTTATTTATTTATTTGAGAAAGCATGAGAGAAAGAGCGCACAAGCGGGAGGAAGGGCAGAGGGAGAGGGAGAAGCAGGCTTCCCACAGAGCAGGAAGCCCGATGCGGGGCTCGATCCCAGGACCCCGAGATTATGACCTGAGCTGAAGGCAGATGCTTCACCAACTGAACCCCTTAAGGCATTTTTTAAATTGAAAATTTCATAGACTTTAAAACATTGATGAAATGTGTTCTAGTCCCTGCTGCCTTAGATGTGTACTTTAACAATAACAAAGAGGTTTGTTACTATTCACTATGCATTTCTGTAGCTGTTTATTCTTCTGTGATCGTCAGAATCCTCGGATGTCATTCAGCTCTCTTTCTCAATGGTAGAGTCTTTAAATGTCCACATCTTTTCCGACTGAACACGTTCTCCTGTGTCCTGGTGCTTCACACTTGAACAAAGCCAGCGAGGACCACTAGGGGTCATTCTTTTGCCTCTGTCTGGTGTACTCCGAATGCTCCCAGACACGCTTATTGGCATCCAGGGGCTTCTAGATGTCCCCTAGGAGGTACGGCCCCACAGTCCACGTGGATGGGGATGACTGTTGGACTCTCCTTCCTGGAAGGAGGGCGGGAGCCCAGCAGGCTCATGGGTAGGCTGGGAGAGCCCGTTATGCGACAGGTGTTTGTCCAGTAGCTATCTGTATAAACTCCTGTGCCAGCTGGGGGTTGAAGTGGGTGATGGTAGGGCCGCAACGTGAATGAAACGAGCCTTGCCTTTAATCAGCTTACAGAGTCCCAGGGCTGTGGCACTGAGGGCTGCTGCTGCATTTCCTGGACTGAACACATCACTTCAACTAACACCCTACTCTGTCCTGAGCTCTGGGCTAAGCACTGTGGATGAAATAGAAAAACAATGCTGCCCTCAAGGGGCTTGGACATGGACAAGGGGGCATGGACACCAATTAGAGTCCGGTTGTAAGCTGTGGTGTGCACATGGCCACCATGCTATTGTGTAATCAACCACATGACTGCGCGTGCTAGCAGTGTGCAGTCCGTGTTTTGCAGAATGGTGAGGGAATAAATAACGTGGTCTGGGAGGGGAAGGAAAGCTGCTCGGAAGAAGTAGAGATGAGATGAGTCTTGAAGAATGAAAAAGGAGAGAGCCAACCAGGCAAAGAAAAGAGGAAGTTTAAGACAAATGAAGAATAGGAACAAAATCAGAAGGAACAAGGATGTGACCAGCTGCATATAGGGAACTCCAAAAGGTTCTACCTTCCTGATGGGAAAATGGAGAGGCCAGGTGGTGGCGAGCGTCTGGAGGTCACAGCGTGGACAGGGGCTCTCCGGGGAGAGACCTGTCAGATCAGTTTGGAGTGGATCATGCTGATGCTGGTGCCAGACAAGGGCGTCCAGGAAACACCAGACCAAACCCGTCCTTCCTCTCCTCTGCCTGTGGGACCCCATCCTTGAGGAAAGGACCACAGAAGCTTCCAGGCCCAGCCATAAGGATTGTTCATAGCTCGAGGGTGGCTAGTGGAAAGAAGGATTTGAATGGAGCAGCTTCCTGTCTTGGCTTAGCAATGAATTTCTGTGCCCATTGATATGTTCTTAAATATTTCCGGGCATCATTTTCTCATCTCTAAGATGGGGATAATGGCACTTTTCTTTTTAGGGTCTTTGGAAAGATTTAGTGAGTGTGTGTGTATAAATCTGTGAGCCACGCTTAGGTTATCATAGATGCAGAGTAAGATGGTACACGATGGATCCTTCTCTCCATGCGTGGTGTTTTACAAGGGGTGTAACACTGGAGAGAGTGGGATCGATTAGCCTCTTGCTGTTGACTGAGATCTTTTTGTGAACTGGGGAGTGGCCAAGGAGAAACAGAGAAGGGTTTGCAGTTGAGATCATTTTCAGAGGTAAAATCAGAACCACTTGGGGATGGGTTGGGGGCCGAGGGGGTGCGGAATCCGTAATGACTTCTGGCGTTCTGCTTGTGGGGACACCTTGAGGCTGTGGGGGCACCATCTGAGATATGAACCACAGGTTGATGAGCAGGTTTTGGGGAGAGACGGGAGGACGTCAGCAGGAGAGGTGTACGTGGAGGGCCAGCCCCGCACAGAACTGGAGTCCTCCTCACTCTGGGCAACGGGCTGTCGTGACCGACCGCTGGTGCTCCCCTCCTGCCAACAGCCCCTCTCTGTGCTACATCTGCTGCATCTCCTCTGCCTTCTCCAGCGCTGACTGGCTCTTTGTGCAGCTCAGCTTCAGCTTCTAATGCTGGACACCCTTGATGGGTGGGTCTATGAGTTGTCTGGTGCGGCACAAACTGAGTGGCTTGGAAAGCATACATTTATTACCTCACAAATCCATGGGTTAGGGCACGGGGGCAGCTCAGATGGGGCCTCTGTTCAGAATGTCACAGGCTTGCAGTCCAGGGGCCAGTTGGGCTGTGTTTTCATCTGGAGGCTCAACAGTGGAAGACCCCCCTCTGATCTCCTACAGGTCATTGGCGGAACTCGTTTCCTTGAGGCCATAGAAGTGAGTTTCATTTCCATGGTGGCTGTTGGCTGGAGGCTGTCCTCAGTTCCCCAGGCCTCCTGTGGTTCCCTGCCACGTGGGCCCCTCCATGGGCGTTCACATGACAGCTAGCTTCTTCAAGACCAGCAAGCCATAGGTCGTGGCGATCACAATGTCCAGTCATCACAGGAGTGATAGCCATACTGGATTGCGTAGAAGAAAGTCACAGCACCCGTCCACACTGGAGGGTAGGTGTGAGCAGCAGGAGGTGGGGATCCTAGGGGCCCCCCTCAGGCTTCACAACCTCAGTGGGCTAGTTACCCTCAGTGCAGAGCAGACCTCACAACAGGTCAGCAGGGCTTCTTTTAGGCCAGTTCTCCACCCATCTGGGAGCAGAAGTGGGCAAGTTTACCCAGCTTAGAGCTGGTGGCCTCTACAGGCTAATTGCCTCTGGTCTTACTCCAGAGCCTCATCAACATTGCGGACTTAAGGTAACAAGGTTGTACCCTGATACTCGGAGAAGGGCAGGAACTTGCTTGAGCTCATACAGCAGCAAAAATTGTAGCAGTAAAACCTGTAAGCTACTCATAAGATTCACTTTCCCTAGTTAAGTAGGTACTTTGGATCCTTTGTTTCATGGTTTATTTTGCATTTTTTTTAAGATTTTTTTTTTAATTTGGGAGAGAGAGAGAGAGAGAGGGAGAGAGAGCATGAGCAGTGGGAGGGGCAGAGGGAGAAGTCGACTCCTCGCTGAGCAGGGAGCCTGATGTGGGACTTGATCCTAGGACCCTGGGATCATGATCTGAGCCAAAGGCAGATACTTAACGACTGAGCCGCCCAGGAACTCCTGTTTCATGATTTAAATTGACATTCTTTGGATGCTCTTTAAGCTTTTTTCATGTTCCATCCCCTCAGAATCGGAAATAGCACACTTCACTGACTTTTCTATACTGATTTTAACACTTACATTAAATCCATTTTCAGTAGCTTGCTCTTAAATACCCAGCATTCTGTTTTCTGCAGCTATAAAAAGTTTTGACATATATAGTTAAAAATAGTTTGATAAGAATAGTGAACATACTGGGGTGCCTGGGTGGCTCAGTCCGTTAAGCGACTGCCTTAGGCTCAGGTCAAGACCTCAGGATCCTGGGATCGAGCCCTGCATCGGGCTCCTTGCTTAGTGGGGAGTCTGCTTCTCCCTCTCCTGTTCCCCCTGCTTGATTTCTCTCTCTCTGTCAAATAAAAAAAATCAAATTTTAAAAAAAGAAATGAGTTTGATCAGAGAGAAGGTATGTTAAAAAGCAGCAGATAACCTGAGTTTGCAAGATGACTTGTCTTGCATCTGCCATTGTCATATGCCCCCTCTTCAGCTTACCAGTCTGTTTTCTGATAATAACTAACAAGATAATAATATATGTTGGAGGCATGTTCTATCTTTTCAGGGTGCTTTCACATTTTTGGGGTTGTTGGGTCTTCCCAACAGCCCTATTCGCAGGCCAGGCCGACGTCAGCCCCGTTTCTTGGTACTTGGGATCATGGCCACAGTGACCCAGGGAGAGCAGACAGCACAGTTAGTGGGCAGAGCCAGGGCTGGTCCTCAGCCTGAGACTCCCAGGGCACAGGGACCCACTGGCAGGCGCGGGTCTGAAGGGGCTCTCCTACAACCCCTCCTTCTGGTTCCTCAAATACAGCAGGGATGGAGTCCTTTCCGGCCATATGGGGTAGTTTTATTCCTCGGAATAGAACTTCCGGCTGCTTCTCACAGAATGGTCCTCTCCCTCCCGTGTGTATTTCTGCGCACAAGAGACGGACACTTGCCTGCGTCCGAGGGGCGCCCAGGCTACAGCTGCCCGCTTTGGTAAACAGGTAGCGCCACCTAGTGGCCACGTAAAAGTCTGTTTTACCAAGAAAACACCGCGGAGCTGGTCTTCGCTGGCCGGCTTTTCAGTGGAGGGTAGCATCTGATAACACCCCGAATGTAAACTGATTCCATGAGGAAAGCGCTTGCCTGAATCACTCCCTTGAAAAAGGTCCAAATGCAGTTGTTTGGTTTAATGACCTGCATTATTATAGGCTTTGGATTTTGTGTGTGTGCCAAGAAAAAGGGTGAACAATACACAAATTCTTAAGGGCAATGTTCCTTCAGGGAGCTGAGCAGACAACATAAGCTCCACTGTTTGCAAGGGCCGGTGGTTTCAGTCACATTTTTATGGCATTAATCAATTTGTATTGTAATTTATAGCAATACTCTTCCCACAGTCAGTTTTGTTGACAGAGAAAGGATCTGGAATGGAAAGGGCAGCCCTCACCCCTCCGCGGAGTCTTCCTCCTTGGGGAAACAGGAGCAGTGCTCCAAGGGGGCGGGATGGGCAGGAATGTGTGCCCTCCTGCCTGGTCCCAAAGGGCACCCAGACCTTGAGTTTAAGAAACATCCCAGCCCCGCTTTGGTGGCTGCTGCTGTGTGTCCCGGTTGCCGTGCTCACACAGGATGGCCTTTCCTTCAAGGACTGCTCCTCCTAGCCCAAACAAGCTGACCTCAGAGGTCTGAGACAGCTGGGCGGTGGACGCATGACTGGCAGGCGCTCGGGCCGTTGGAGGGAGTTCTGGCCATGGCCATGACCATGACCTATGAGCTGGACCCCACGGTTGTTTTCGTACCTTCTGCTATGGTGGGTGGGAGGTCATGGGAAACCATCTCACACTCAGTGCATTTTGTCCTTGTACCACAGTAGAACCACATGGGCGTGGCTTTTTGGGGGATGCCTGTGGCCGCCCCGACCATGATGGCTGGGCAGGGGGCCCACCTTCCAGGCCCTGCCACCACCTAGCCTGGCCTTGGGTAGTTCAGGAGTGAGCAGGCAGAGGAAACCTGCTTGCACATAACGATGCTGTGACCATATGCTGCTTAAAATTTCAAAGCAGACTTTTAATACAGTCTCTTGTTACCTAGCTAAAAGTAGCTGTGTGCTTCCTGTTGTACACTTTCACACCTCTTCTCCCTTGCTCCCTGACCACTCCTTCTGTGCACCCTAAATTACAGATCCTCGCTGGGTCTGAGCATTGAAAGACATCCTTTGGCTTCTCTCGTTCATTAATAGGGGTGCTTATGTCAGCCAGATCACCGGCCCCAGCCTTCGGTAGCCCCCCTCCGCCTTCCTCCCCTCAATCATCTCTGGCCCTCCTCTATCCCCACCTGTATGCAGCGGTTCCCTGGCCTGGCTCCAAAGCACTTTCTTTCATCCCTTGATTGGGGTTTTATTTTTAAGAAGAAAGCCAAGCACATTTTTAACAGCCACGACCAGATGGAGTGAGCTCTTCTGAGGCAATGTAAAGGTAATAAAACAGAGCAAGATGGTGTGGCCTGGGGCTTCATGCCAGCTCTCCCTAACCTTGGAGAATACCTTGGTTGTGTAGGAGGCAAATAACCCAGGGCAGTGTTTTCCTAACTTTTTCTGTCCTGAAACAACTGACCGGAGTCTGCGCCTTTCCTTATCCTCGAGCCTTTTCCAGCTCTGTCTCAGACACTCTTCACGCCTCATGCTTCGTGGGAATTCTTACTTCTTGGTGTCCTTCATCGTTGGTACCTGCCATCTGTCCCCATGCCCCACCCCCCCAGCAGAGGCACACGTCCTAACACGGCTCCTTTCTCCATCTTGAAGTCATTTCCTCTGAACCATAAGTCTTTCCTTCCGGTCCTTCAGCACTGCTTCTGGAATGGGCCCTCACTCCCTGTCTGTCTGTCTCCCCTACCTCCTCTCTCCGACTAGCTTAGACTAGACTAACCTCTGGTCTGAGAGCCACCGGATCAGGGCTAACCCGGCTGACGAGTCCCGAATTGCGCTATGCTTCCTGGTCCTCTCTCAATGTGTCCCTGTTGGGTGGCCTCCACTGTCCTCTGGTCTTCAAAGACAGAAGGGCACCCATGACTGCATAGTCCCCCCAGCCTGCAGCCCAGGATTGGGCGGAGTCTCTGACCCCTTCTCCCAGCAGCAGGAGGTGGGTGCACGGTCTGTGTCCTTGGGCATCACCCAGGTGGCATCATTCTTGGAGTCTGTGGCAGGGAAGGTGGGATAGCTCCACGCCCAGCCGGAGAGACCCTTCAGCGCCTTGCCTTGGAGCCATGTGCCCTGTGGCCCGTCGCACCAGCAGGTTCCCTTCTGTGGTTGTGTGCGCACTGTGTTCCACAGAGCCAGAAGTGAGCTCCTCCTTGTTAAGTCCCCCCAAGAATGGGTCCATGATTAAAGGAGCGAGACTGATATAAAGCGAAGGTCAAGCAAAGCTTTATTCCGCGCCGAGCATCAAGAATCAGACCGAATGTTCGGGGACGCACCTCTTACAAGAGAGGGCGAACTTTCTCTGTTTCACAGACTAACTTTTAAGGGCAAAGGCCATGCGGTTGGGCCTGGCCACGCACAGGTGGCCAATGAGATTGTAACACACAGAGAAAGCTGCACAGTGATGCTAGGTGACCAATAGAATTACAATTTACCCTATAGTAGACATTTGACCCAGCCTATCACCCTTGTTAGAATTGGTGCCCAAAAGGCTCCCAAAGGGCTGGGCCCATACTCCTTGGTAACTAGGGAGACAGTATGCAACCCCCCACTGATCGGATGTCTCCACCTGGCCTGACCCACTGTTGTATCTGGGCTCTGCTATCTGGGGCTGGTTTCTGGGACTTGTTTTTAAGTAAGTCCCCTGGAGGAAGGGGAGCAGGGATAGTTTAAGGGTTAAACAATGTTATCGTTTTAACCTTGATGGAAGCCTCTGGCTAAATAGGTCCTTACACTCCTCACGGGATGTATACTTCATCCCAATGCCCCTTCTCTTTTCCTCAGGTGGAACGAGATCCCAAACACCCCACCGTGTTCTTATCACCGCGTAAGGTGACCATTAGTTAGCTCAAGTTCCTTCTCCACCTGAGTCCCTGCCAGCGTGCCTTAGCAGAAGGGAACCCGAGGGAGTGCAGGGATATGAGGGGAGAGGGATGGGACATTTCCAGTACTGGGGACCCCCTGCACATCCTTCAGTCCTCACAACACTGGCTGTACCATCACCGTTTCGGAGATGGGTCAACTGAGGCCCCGAGAGGTGGGACAATTTGCCTGGGTTCACACAGCTGTCATGTGGTAGAGCCAGGTCTGGCCCCCTTGACCCCATGCCTCCTCTGGAACATTCTGCAGAAAATGGACGCAGTAGAAGAGGTGAGGGAGGGGTGGCCTAACTGCCAAGGTTGGGGAGCGGATCCTGTTGTGGGGAGTGGGGCAGCTGGGGCCTGTTTAGTGGATTGGGGCTGGTGGGGGGAGGAGGGACTTGTGGGGGCTTGGAGGGGTTTAGAGGGGCTTGGAAGGGCTTGGAGAGTGACTGACATGAGGTAGGGGAGGAGAAGGAGATGTCTGGAGGCTGGTGCTTCTAGTTGGGGGATTGGGTGGATGGGTCCCCTCACCAGGGTTGGGGAGCAGGAGACTGGTCCCTTCTGGGGTGGGTGGTAAGGGGGTGCTGCAGGCTAAGGAGGTTTGCTGGAGGTGAGGGGACTGTGGGGTCCTGATGGGATGGTCAGATGGCAGGGGTGGTGTGGCTATGACATCTGGGTCCCGGGTCCATTGTCTCTCCTCTGCCATCTCCCCGCCTTTCAGCCCATCTCCCAGACCTGAGAGAGGGGCGGGCTTGGCGCCAAGCCCTGATCTTGGCACCTGTCCTCCACTCCGCCCTGGAGGAGCTTGTCCTTACTATGCTCAGAAGTAGGCTGAGAAACCAGCGCAAAGATGGGACACTTTGTTTTCATGTACAATGAGAGGGGTGTGTGGACTGGCCAAACAAGGGCCGATTGAGTTTTATTCCTCATGGAAGTGCAGAGATGGGGCGTCCGCAGGTAGGCAGGGCACATGGGGGAGGGGGGGTGCACCGATTTCCCCAAGTGGCAGGACAACCGTCTCAGGAGCCAACTTGAGTGTGCAGTCCCTCCTGCCCCAGCCCAGCCCTGTGGGGAGGCTTCCTGCCCTCTCCCGGCTGCTCCCTTTGTGCCCCTCGAGGCTGGGGAATCGTCCCCTCATGTCTGCACGCTGCTGACAGGGCATAGTGGGCATGCGGGTGGGTTGGAGTTGTCAGGAGGGATGGAACAGGGTTTAGACAGGTAAGAGCCATGCCTGGGACTTGACTCTGAAGTCACCATGTGACGCCTGGGAGCCCCAACGCTTGAAGTACTTTGCATGCATTGTCATCTCCCCAAACCGCAGACAAGTATGCCTCCCAGAGCCACAGACACAGTGAGTGGCAGAGCCAGGCTGGGGGCTGGTGACCACACAGCCAGCTGCCCCCCCCAACCAGCATGTGGCCTCCTGGGAGACAGGAGCTCCGCCCGGCGCAGTGTCCAGCTTCCGCTGGGGGCTGAGTGAACGTCCACCAGCTATGGCAAGGCCGGCGGGACCAGAACTCTCTCCCGCTGTGCTTACTGATCACAGTGAAGAAGAGGCATTAGGGTTTCAGTGCATCGGCCCACTTCCGACAGACTCACGGAGGTCAGCACCGTCAAGGGGGAAGGGTTAGCCTTTGGGGCAAATGGGGAATGAATGAGCTTCTGTTCTCTGACCGCATGTGTTGGAGGCAAACAGACACCTCGCTCTGCTCCTGTAAACACACCTTGTGCAGGTAGACGCTTGTCGGCTCACCTCTCGCATGGGAGAGATGCCCTTCTCATGCCCTGGCACTGCTGGCTCTTTGCTGCTCAAAGGACATGGCAACCTTGAACCAGCTCCCTGTGTTCCTTCCAGCGAGGATGAGATGAGCCGTCAGCATGGCCTGCTCCTTCCCCAGAGCCTGGCAAGGCCCCTGGGAAGGCAGCTCTCCATTGAGCAACACCCAGACACAGTCTCCCATTCATTTCCAGATGCCTCTGGGCGTTGATGGTTTTCTTCCTCCTTTCCCATAGCTACAGATTTTGCAAGATCCGCTTGACACGTGTCCGTGGATCCGTCTCTCCTGGGCCGTTTAGATCTATCAGTCAGGTGCTGCTTCTGCTCTCTTTCATGCCGAAGGGTTTCAGCAGCTGTGTCTGACAAAGCTGGTGGCTTAAAGGAACAGGTTATTAACAGCTCTCACACGGCCGCCCCTATGGGGCAAGTAAAAACCTCTTGTTTCCCAGAGTGGGGTAGGATGGAGCCTTGCAGGCTTCCCGAGCAGGCCTGGGAAGGTGGTTTCCTTTCTAAAGGGAGGACAATATCTTTGGCTGTGTTGGAGGGAATACTTAGTGGGGCCTGTGGAAAAAGCCAATTCCTAGTAAAAGAATCAAAGGGAAAACACTGAGATCTCCCAGAGTAATATGGATCTTTGGAAGGCCTTCTTGACCACTGTAGCTTTCCTGTCTGTGTTGGCTGGAACGGGACAGTCCAGTGGGACGAGGATGGAGGTCAGGCCCAGCTGTAGAAGTCTGGGCCCAAAGGGACTCTCCAAGCTAACACCATGAAGGTTTCGTTCCTCAGAATAGCGAGAGACACCTCGCTGCAGATACCACACATTCAGGGGGCTGGCGGTTGACCACCGGTGAGAGGCAGGAGGCCGTCTTATAGCAGAGATGTGTACAAAAGTCTGTGTCCATGTGTTGGAGTGTGGGATGGGTCCGGGAATATGATACTCTGGGTATCTTCAGAGTTGGGTGCAAGTTTGAGGGCCTGGTCATGTCCCCTCACCTATGGCTCCTGCTCAAGACCCAAACCACTGAAATGTTCTCTTTCTTATTAGAGCCCTCACCCGGTGGCAGACACAGCCATGTTTCCATCAAAACCTGTTTCCTTCCTGTCCTGGGCACCCAGCTAGACGACTTTTGGAGGCTCCTGTCGGGTGTGGCTGTGCGATTAGGCCTGACTGGAGCAGTGTAGGCGGAAGTGGTGTGGGCCGTTTCCAGGCCCGCCGGGGAAGCTTCCCACACCGCGCCCCACGTGCTGGCTCATCTCTGCAGGATGGAGAGCACGCCAGAGGGGACCCATCCGGGCTGCTGAATGACTATGCCGAGGCCTGTCACTGCCCACCCGGCCATGGGGCTTCGTGTGAATGAGAAATCCGCCCTCCCTGGCTCTGGGCCAGCACCCCTCTGTCTTGTTTTACAGATGGTTCTGTGGCATCCTGGTGAGGGTCAGCCCCTTCCCCTTGGCATTTCTGCATTGCCGGCTCCCTTCTCTGCCTCCTCTCCCATCCCAGAGGATAAAGTGCCTTTTTGCTTTGGAATCTAATCTCGTCTGTCTGTCCGAGCGCCCTCCATTCTGATTGCACCTATCCAAGTCCCTCTTTAGCTTTGCCCCATGAGTCCTTCCTCCTCCCTACGTGTTCCAGCCTTACTCTCTCTCATGGGCTCCATCCCTTCTTGTCCCTGCCTTTAACCCCCCACCCATCTTGCTCCTCGTGCCCCTAGTTCTCGTCACCGTCAGATTCTGTGAGAAATCCTCTCCCCTTGGCCCCCCCACTTTCAGACCTCCTCCTCCTTGCTCAAGCTGTGCAGTCTGGCTTCTGTTCCCATGGCCGTTGGTCGGTGACCCGCTCTGAGGCCCCATTGGTTGCTACATTTTCAGTGTCTCCACTGTTCCCAGGCCTTAACCTCTCCGTGGTGCCTTTTGCTAGGCCCTCCCTCCTGATCCGGCTGGCCTTTGTCGCCGTGCTTTGCTGGTTCTCTGACAGCTCGTCCCTCTCCACCCCTGCCCAGTGTCCATGCAGGGATGGAAGGGAAGGGTATTCCTGGGTTTCTGGCCTGTGCCTCGTCTCCTTCCCCATGATCTTGCCTGTCATAATCTGTATTATTAACTCCCTTAGCTTCAGCCGCCAGCTTCCCATGTGGGGACACCTAGGTCCCGACCCTCCTTCAGGATGCCACAATCCTCCGCCCCAATGGTGGGCTTCTCCCAGGACCTCCCATTGCACACACACACGGTACACGCCAGCCAGGATGCCACCGTCTTGCACCCCCCATAGCTACCCCCGCCCATCCCTCACCTCCAGCTCTGCTCACTATACCCCTGTCTCCCTGGCCTGCTGTTTTTTGGGGGTTGCCGGGGACGACAGGTCAACATCAGCCAGCTGCCCAACCCCGATGGTTCCAAGGGCACCCTCCTTTGTTTACCCGTCCACCCCATTTCTCGTTCCTGGATCCCAGCCTTCAGAGCCAGCTAGCTAGGGTGGGGAGCTGCGCGTGTGTGCGGCGCTCCCGACGCAGCGTCCAGAGTGGGAAGAGCGTGGGCCATGGGCTTGGGCAGACCTGGATTCCTGTCCTGGCCCTGCCACTTAGTTGCTGTTGATTTTGGCATTTACTTAATCTTGGTGAGGCTCAGTTTTTGCCTGTAAAATGGTGATAACACCTAGTTTAACAGGGTTGCTCTAAAGATTAAATATGGGAGGTACATGAAACCTCCAGGGCACACAGCAGGTGTCCAGTGATCCACCTTAGGAGCACCCCTGGGGACTGCTGTGGGGAAAGCCGGCCTGGGCGCCTGTCTGTACTGCATGCAGGGAAGGCAGAAAAGCACCGCGACTTTGTTAGTCCTCAGGTCAGCTGTAGTTTCTGCTCCAGGGTCTTGCTGATCCGACGAAGAATCTCAAGGCACTAAAGCCATTTATTTTTTTTAAAGACTTTATTTACTTATTTGACAGACAGAGAGACAGCAAGAGAGAGGGAACACAAGCAGGGGAAATGGGAGAGGCAGAAGCAGGCTTCCCACTGAGCAGGGAGCCAAACACGGGACTCGATCCACGACCCTGGGATCGTGACCCGAGCCAAAGGCAGATGCTTAACTGAGTGAGCCACCCAGGCCATTCTTTTTATATCCCATTTTTAAGCTGTTTTACAAATTGCAAACTCTTCCTCCAACACTTGCTTTACTATCTGAGAGAAAATTAGGCCACTGGAAACTCATTTCATCTGCTGCAGAGGGGGAGGCCAGCGGGGGCCTTCATGAGTGGGATGAGCCTCTCCAAGGAATGCTGTTGGGGTCGGGGGCACTGCCAGGGGCCGCGGGGGGGCGGGTTGCTGGTGCCAGAGGAAGGGTGGCTACCCAGAGCGGGGTCCAGACGCAGGACACGAGAGGGGAAAATCCCACGCAGCTTTTAGATCTTCGGCAACTAAACCGAATCGGCCCAACTAGCCTTCAGTCTGAAGGGCGAGTCCTCATGTGACCCCAGCAGGACAGGGCCTGCCCCCTCGTCACTCTGACACCAGTGGGGGGTTGGGTTAGCGGGTTATATATCTCTAATGTGTTTCCAACGCTTAATGAAGGCCTCATGCTCTGAGGCCAGGTCCACTGAAAAGACAGAATGACAAGTATAAGAAATCATCCAGGTGCCTCCCGAGGAAGGGAGTCAGCTTTTGCAGAAAGTTCTATCCCTGTCTGAGGCCTTCCACTGACCAGCTGTGAAGGCCAGTCTGGAGGAGGACATGGCCCTCTGCTGCTGGGGCAACCAGACCACCAAAGCCCAGCTTCTCCAGCTGACTACTGCCGTTCCTGCTGGCAGGCTGTGTGACATGCTTCGCCCTCCAGTCCTCACAACAGACCTGTACAGGCCCTCGGCAGGCCGATGAGCAAACTGAGGCCTGGGAGGAACCCATAGGCAGGCCATGTCAACTCAGGCAGGCCCCCTGTGCTGAATGCCTGGGCTGCCCTCCTCCTCCCCATCTTTCCGAGGGTGGGTGAGGCTTGACGATATAATTGATGTTAATCCCTGTGTTACTGGGCGGAGGGGACACAGCCCTGTCTGCCAGGAGCACCCCTTGTTCCTCCCAGCTTTGGATTTCTGTGAAAAACTCTAGAAAAATTTAAAAACCAAACCAAACCAAACCAAAAAAACCCACCCATGGATGACAGAAAGTGGAGGGGCCATTGCTCAGGCTAAATGTTTACTCTTTGCTGGGCTTTCATCCTTTCTTCACACAGACCAAATATCTTTCAGACCTAAACTCAACGTCTTGGAGACACTGGGTTCTGAAAACACTCTTCCTCATGGACTGGACCCAAACTTGGTCCCTGTCGCAAGTGACAGCCGCCCGGGCATCCTCATGGCCGGGGACAAGGGCAAGGAGAGGACACCTTCACAAAATGAAAGCACAGAAGCTTTAAAAGCCACTTGTTTCAGTGGAAAAGGCTCCGTACAGGCAGCAGGAGAGAGAAATTCACTTGCTGTGACCAAGTACTCAAGGTTGTTGGCACCTTGTTAATTACTGACTTATAAAAACCCTGTAAGTTTGGTGTCCCCTGTAGCTAGTTTGTGCCACTCCCCTGACATCACCATTTCTGTTAAGGCAAAGAGCCACAGCTGTGGGGACAGGCTGGCGCTTGTGGGGGAGAAGCCTCCCAGCCTGGTCGTCGTCCTCAGCCACAGCCTCTGGAAACTTCGGCAGCAGCACGGAGGAGAAATTATACCTTAATACTTCTTTTACATGAGCTCCTTTGAAAAACGTTTTACAAACAGGTATATTAGAATAGTGGGTGTGGTTAATGTTACATCAGGGACAAGTCTGAACACAGACCTCTGTCATGGTTTTGGGTCTTGCTTTTCATTTTTATGTGAGGACAAAGTGAAGTAAGGGACTCATGTTAAATTACCTGGAAATGAGTTGGTCAGGTTGGTGTCATCATGGGAACTCCTGACAACTCTTTCCTTCTTTGGATTCCTGGGGTTGCAAGCCTCAGGGCTATGCGAGGGATATGAGCGGGGCTGCGGGACCCGTATGTTACGGGCTCCCTGTGTGAGGGTCTCCTGAGGCCTGGGTGTGCTGACACTGTCACACTGTCATGGCAGCCTCTGGGCTTCAGGCGTGTAGCTGGTTACCCAGCCCCTGCCGAACTTGGTTTCTTGGGCAGAGGGCAAGAGGCGAGTAGGAGCAGGAGGGAAGGAGTGGAGGCTAGCTAAGGCAAGCTTAGCCAAGAGGACCTGCGAGGGGTCCGTAAACCTGGTGCGGGCAGGGCACTGATGGAGGGAAAGCTGTGCCAGGACCAGTGTGCGGGGTAGACAAGGGCAGGGCTCTGCAGGTGGCTCTCTGGGCTCTACTGGGCTTTGGCACCAAGTGGAGTAACCTCAGGCAGGATGCTTGCCTGCTCTGAGCCTGCTTCTCCTGTTTGAGAATGAGGACTCTAGTGGCTTCCTTGTAAGGCAGGTGCGAGGACTCACAGGGTCAGCACGAGGGAAACACTTGGCGTGCTCTGGCACACCAAGGGAAACACTGCTCTGGCACAGAGCAGTGAGCTGCATTTGCTCTACTGTTATGACGGCCTCCAGCCCTTGCCCACGGGGAGTCCCTGAGACAGTTTGGGGGATGGCAGTGGTGCAGACAAGTGCCAGGGAGCAGGTGGAGAAGGGAAAGACAGCCTTTGCTGAGCACTTGACATTGAACCTGGGCTTGACAAATGAGTAGAAATGTATCAGGAGCGAAGGACATGCCAGGCAGAGGAACTAACAAAAGCATGAGGTCGGAAAGGATGTGATGTGTTTGGGGAACAGCAGGACTTTTGGCAGGCCTGGGTGCTGGATAGTGTTGATAGGTCTCCAAGGGGGGGCAAGGCTGGCCTGGCAGTCAGTTTGGCTGTACAAGCCTTAGATTGTATCTTAAAGGCAGTGGGGCCTGGGGGAGATTTGAAAATGTACAGACTGGATGGACTGCAGAATCTGTTAACAGGGCTGGTTTTCTTATAAGAGTGTCCAGTTGAATACTTAAGCCAATATGCGTGCAAAGCCCGGAGAACACCTTTCTTCAAGGACAAGACTGTGTGGGTAGGAAGAGAGTTTTTCTTGTTTGGTTTTGTAATTTTATTTTACTTAAAAAAATTTTTTATAAAAGATTTTATTTATTTCTTTGAGAGAGGGAGTGAGCAAGAGAGAGAGAGAGAGCACAGCATGCTCTCCTGAGGGGCAGAGGGAGAGAAGCAGGCTCCCCACTGAGCTGGGAGCCCAACACAGGCACTCGATCCCAGGACCCTGGAATGTGACCTGAGGTAAAGGCAGACGCTTAACAGACTGAGCCCACCCAGGCGCCCCTGTTTTATAATTTTAAACACGTAGAAGAATGTGCATGGTCCATCAGCCAGCTTTGACAACGGCCAACTTGAACATGCATTTTCAGTGGTGGGAGAGGTGCCATTAGATGTGCTTTAGGAAGTTGACTGCGCATCTAGGGGCCTCCAGCAAGAGGCTGGGTTGGTTACAAAGAGAAATATCTGGGCTTGTAGCCTTGTTCAGGTGAGTAATGCTGAGGACCTAAACTAAGACGGGGAGGGGGTGAGGTTTTGAAGTAGAATCAGTTGGCTTTGGTGGCCAACCAAATGTGAAAGGGGAAGGCAGGGGGGAGGCTTCATGTGATTAATTACTCACGAGCGGTCATAGGGAAGGAAAGGGTTCGAGGCAGGACAGAAATCCAACTACAATCTCCCAAAGGCCTATGTGAATCTGGATCACCACGCTCCAGTTCCCTTGGGTGTCTCCCAGTTCCTTGACTGCTCCAAACTCTTTATACCCCAGGACTTTTGCACGTGCTACTGCCTTTCTCTGGGTCACTTCTGTCCTCACAAGTCACATCCACAACTCTCACTCATCCTTCCAGTCTCAGATCTCATTTGTTCTTATTCTCTCTGTCTTGTTGGTTTCCTTCCTGATCCTTATTGATCACAACATGCAATCTTTTTGCGTCTTTGATTATGGTCATACCTCGGATGTATTCTGAATTGGGTTCCAGAACACCACAATAAAGCAAACATCACAATCAAGTGAGTCAAATGAATTTTGGGGGGTTCCCCCATATGTAAAAGTCACATTTACACTCTACTATAATCTGTTAAGTGTGTAATTGTATCATGTCTAAAAATAAATGCCCATCCCTTAATGAAAAAACTTTATTGCTCAAAAATTCTAACCATCCTCTGGGCTTTCAGCAATTCGTAATCACTGATCACTGATGATCACAGCAAATACAATAATCATTTAAAAGTTTTAAAATATTATGAGAATTACCAAAATGTGACACGGGGATGCGAAATGAGCAGATGCTGTTGGGAAAATGGCGCTGAGGCAGGATTGCCACAAACCTTCCATTTGCAAAAAAACGCAGTATCTTGGATGCCCCATATGATGAGGTGAATGTACTTAACGAAAGTTTATTTTCCATTTGCCTCCACATACTGTAAACACCATGTGGGCCCACAGGGAGGACCCGGATCTTGGTGGGGGGAAGTGCATGAGTAACTCTGGGTGGAGACGTTGGTGGAGGGGCCAGGGCTCAGGGCTGCTATAGGCAGGGAGCCACAGATGGTTTCTGAGCAGAGGAGGGTACGATGGAAGGCAGACAGCAAGATCAGCCAGCGACAGGAAACCAGAGCAACCTGGGTCTCTCTTGGCCAAACCCCCCATGTGGTGTGGGAAGAACGTATGGAAGGACCAACAATGCAACAATTAATTGTGGAGACAGAGAACTTTCTGAAAAGCTGATTTCCAGCCTTTGATTTTTAAATATATGGCTTATAAGTCAAGTCAATTAATAGAGCCTTGTGTCTGTAATTTAATGTGTGTGTGTGTGTGTGTGTGTGTGTGTGTGATGAATGTGCTGAGAAATTTCCAGGCGCCAAATAACGGGAGAGGTGTAGGTCTTGAGGGAATCTATCTGGGGCCCTCAGGGCTGAGGTGCCATAGAAACACTGTGCAAATGCTGACAACGTCAGAAGGACCCCATCGATGTCACTCTCAGCACTGTGACAGGTAGGTGGGTGGTGAGCACACTGGGGGAAGCCTTACTCCGTGCTGGAGAACAACACACAGTCTGGCTACAAGCCACAGCCCCTATACAAAGACTGTCGGGAAGTTCTCTTCTGGACAGAGACCTGCCCTAGCTCGCAGCTCACCACGGCATCCAGCCCCACTCCCCTTTGTGGGCTTGGGGGCCTGCCCCCCACCTCACCTGTGTCCCACTGGAGGCTCTTGGCACTTGGCTCTGCCATGCCCTTGTTTGTAGGTCACTTGGCCTAGAATGTCTTTTGTCTCCAACATGCCAAAATCCAAGGCTTCCTCAAGGCCTTGCATGTGTTCCACCTCTTCCATGAAGCCCTCCCTGACTGCCCTCGCCTGAGTATCCAGCTTGCTTCCAGCCCCTTATTATGTGCTATCTCCTCAAGCCTCCAGTTGTTTCTTTTGTATTCATCTTGTGTTCCCGAAGCTAAGCTCTATAAAAGAAAGTATTATCCTTTCCACATGGTCTGGGTTCTTAAGCGTGGACTTTTAAAAATGCATGTGCATTGATTAGTTGATGGACTGATTGATAAGGTTAGCTGGTGATAAAATGCAATCATACACCAGGCTTTAAAGAAAAAAAAAAAAAAGCACCTATCTGATTTTAAAGGTGGCTAGAACAAAAGGTCCTTAGAAAGACCTGGGGAACATGGCACTGGATTTAGGGCAACTTTGATGTGACCTTGACCCTCTCTTCGTGGTTCTTTTCTTTCAAGAGGAAACCCAGCAGATCTCCCCAGCCCTTTGCTTCGGAGGGGATGTGCCAGGGGAAATAAGGAGCTGTCGGGTTTGGGAGCTGTGATTCTTCTCGGGCCTTTCGGGATGGAGAGGAGAGACATCCCAGGCAAGCCTTCCCATTGCATTTGCACAAATGCCTTCTGTGTATGTGTGTGCCTGTGACACCGGTGTGGATCCACACCTGCGCCGTGCTGCTGCTTCCTCAGAAACGGAGCAGCTTCAGCCACAGCTCCTTGCTCTGTCAAGTGGATAATCCTGGCAGCTGTCAGACTTGTTGCTCTTGCAACTCTACCAGTTGGTTAGCTCTGGGTGGATTGCTCAGACCGGGCCACCCTGTTACTGTTGGCTTTAGGCCACTGGGATCTCTCAGCTCCTGTCACTCCCCAGATGTTAATGATCGCCTAAAATCCCAGGGCAGGAAGGGACCCAAAGAGGTCACCTGATTCTCCCTCCTGCCTTGAGGCAAGACCACATGTAAATGTATCCCCATGGTCAGGCTTGTGGACAGCCAACAGAGAAGTCTCCCCCAGGTCACGCCCTGAGGCATTTAACAAGCCCTTCCGACAGGAAACGAGGAGCGTCAGATGTGCCCTCGCTTCAAGTCCTCCCATCTCGTCCTCAGAGGGATTTCGGAGATGCTCACCTCGTGAACCCCTGCTGGTGTGTTTGCAAACCCATGTCTGCATTCTGGCTGCAAGGGCACAGATAGGCAGTGACCCAGAGTGTTGGGTCGCTGGGGCGTTCATGATTGTGCCACCCGTCTGGGAACTGGCTGATGCCCCCTGGGGTCAGCTCCAGCTCTGGAGTGCTCAGTCCCACTGGTGGGCGGTGGGGGCTGGTCCAGAACTTGAGCGAAGTTTCCATGGGAGAGAAACGAGGGCAGACCAGGAGGACACCATCCATCAGCTCTAACTTTTGATTATTCAGTCACTCATTTCAGCCAGTTCTTGTGGGACCCACACCACCCGCTCTGCCTTGTGCAGGGAGGAAACAGAACCAGCGGCCCCCCAGTTCCTTTGTTGAGCTGAACGAGGTGCCCCCCTCCCGAGGCTGCAGAATGCTGGGAGGGTGTGCAAAGCCTGTGCAACTGGTGGATGTGTCTGGAATGTATTTGCCCAGCCTCCCGAGCATGCTGTCTGGACTCTAGGACGACCCAGTGGCATGCTGGGAACATCCGCCCCTCATGTTGCTGTCCTTTCTACTACGTGCGGCTCACACAGTGGTGTCTGGGCCCATCTCACACCCAGCAGGCACTCAGTAAACACCAATGATGGGTCCTAGGGCTGACCACTCCCCGTGCTCATCACTGCCCTGAGGGAGCTCCACTGGGGGCCCCCTGCTGCTCCAAGCACTTCACGCACGTCATCCCCTCTGCTATGAGCTGAGTTGTGTCCTCCCCATATTCTAACTTAGAGCTCTACCCCCTTCCCTGTGTGTCAGAATGGGATTGCATTTGGAGATAGGGCCTTTAAGGAGGTAAAGTAAAATGAGGTTGTGGGGTGAGCTGTAATCCCATATGACTGCTGTCCTTGCAAGCAGAGGGGAGTAGGACAGAGACACCCATAGAGGGAAGACCAGTGAAGACAGACACAGGAAGAAGGAGTCTGTCTACAAGCCAAGGGGAGAGGCCTCAGAAGGAACCAACGCTGCTCACACCTTGATCTTAGACCTCCAGCCTCCAGAACTGTGAGACAAGGAATGTGTGCCGTGGGGGGCACCTCGTCATGGATCCTTTGCTATGGCAGCCCAAGCAAGCAAACGTTCATCTGGGGAGCAGGCCCCCATTCCCCTCTGGTAGATGAGGCCTAAAGAACCCCCAGACCCCACACATGAAATGCCTGGCCATTTCGTGAAACTGCCTGAGCCTCTGTTTCCTTATCTGCAAAACGGGAATAATGACAGATTTGTGGTAGGGATTCCCTGAGATTCAACACAATGAGTGTTTGTCCCCATGAGTGCCTCAGCTTGATTTGGCTAAGGAGCCCCCGGGCCCAGGGTGGAGGCTGGCTCTGAGTTCTGCAAGGGGTTGGCAGTTGACGTTGATGACTGATATGTAAAAGCAAAACAAAACAAAAAACCCTGAAAAACCAACCCCAAAAAAACCCCCAAACCAAAAACGTTTGCATTCTAGGTAGAATCTGGAGTTGGAAGGTTCCAGGCTCCTCTGGTTGGCTGATTTCTCTGGCTTGGAAACTTGACTGGACACCCTTGGCATTGGCTTTTCCCACAGGTGTGGATGGGTGGTGCCTACACAGGGAAGGTTCAAGTTAGACAGCTGCTCACTGTGGCTGGGGAGCTTGCGACACGGTGACCTGTCCAAGGAAGCAGACTGAGTGTTGGCACCGGGACCTGTGACTCTTTATGTCCAAGTCCTTCTACATCAACCTCCGACCCAGGGGTCGGGGGGACAGAAAGGCATGCCTTCCAGGCACTGTCTGCCCAGCCAGAACCCAGTGAGGATGTAGGAGGGACCAAGCCCTCCAGGACTGAGGGCAGGAGAGTGTGAGCTTGGGGACTGTGGGCCTAAGTCGTGGGTGCCTAAGTCGTGGGTCCCCCAGCCCAGCCAAGGGGACCATGCTTGTTTAGCACGTGTCCCGCTCAGCCTGGCTTGGCTGCAGGAGCCAAGCTTGTCAGCTTCTAGAGACACCCTGAGTGTCTGCAGATACCTTCCTGGGGTTGGGCGCCCCTTCCTTTTTTATTTGGAAGCTGTCTTCCTGGGGGAAGTAGCCTTGAGCCATCATAACCTTTCTCCACCCCTTGAACCGTGACCTCCTGGAGGGCCACCAGAATCCTACAATGTCACCCCGTGAGAAGCTGAGTCTGGGAGGGGCTCCGGAGGCGGGGCAGACAGTTCTGGAACTCTTCTCTGGGTTGGTCCAAGGATTTGCTCTGCACCCCTCAATTATATTTTAATATCTATCTATACTCTTTCACACCACAATTACTAAAACATCATTAATTAGGTTACACACACACATACACACACCCAGCTTAACAATGACAGAAAATGCCAAATTCCAGTTGTCAAGGAGCCAGCAGGCCAGGCTCTCCTCTGGTTGAACAGAGGGACCCATTATGTTGGAATATTATTTTCTCATGGTTTGGAGCCATTACATCAGCCTTGATGTAATAACATTGTTGAACCTCAGAGGTGTATTTATTTTGGTTTGGAGTTCAGATAGTTTAGCCGTTAGCCCGGGATTGAGCAAAACCCCGGGTAAAGCCACTCAAGTTGGAAATGAACCATTTTGCCGTGCCCCTTCTCTCCCTACCCCAAGCACACACACGTAGATGTTTTTGCATCTCAGGACACAGGTGGTGACCTCTGGTGCTGGTGCATTTTGGGAGGAATTTTGCCTTTTTTTTTTCCTAAGGTGCCTGGCCAAGGCAGGATGGACTGGCAGGGTGCTGAGTGGGTACACAAGTCCCAGGTGGACTTGGGAAGTCCACCAGCAGCCTTTCTGAAGGCAGACGGGGAGGGGGCCACAGCTCTTCTCCTGGAATAAGTGGGTGTAGGTGAAATTCCCCAACCTGCCCGGCACACGGGGAGGGGGGTGACCCATGTGCCACTCCAGTGACTGTCTCAGACCAGGCAGCAAGTGTCCATGTAAGAGCCCTTAGTGTCCCAGGGGGATAACTAAAAGCTCCGAATCATTTCCTTCGGAATTCAGTCCTTGGGGGATTGCGTGTGGGGGGGAAAGAGCTGTGATGTTGGGGTGGTTGTATCCTCCCTGTGGGAAACCAAGCAGACCAGGACCACTGAAACTGGGTGAGGGGTATGTGGGGGCTCATTGTACTCTTCTCTGCATTCTTGTGTGTATTTCGACGTTTTTCTTAAAGATTTTATTTGAGAGAGAGAGAGAAAGAGAGAGGGAGGAGTGAGTGGGGGGCGGGTAGGAGCAGAGGAAGAGGGAGAAGCAGACTCCCCGCTAAGCAGGAAGCCCTACACAGGCCTTGATCCCAGGACTCTGCGATCATAACCTGAGCCAAAAACAGACACTTGCCTGACTGAGCCACTCAGGTGCCCTGTGTATGGACATTTCTATAAGCAAGTTAAAATCAAACCGATTCTTGGTCCTGGTGGTCTTCAGATAGCCCCCTTTCTCCTGTAATAGGGAGAGGGAAACAGAGGACAGACACCCAAAGGAGAGGGAAGGGGTAGGAGTGCATGGGGAGGGAGCAGACTTCTGAAGAACACACATCGCCTGTAGATGTGAAAGACGTGTCCAATGCAAATGTGTGTCGTGTTCAAGCAAGGTCAGGGAAGTGTGGTTGTTGGAAACTAGCTCCCTGCTGATCTCTGCCCAGAGCCCACATGCTAGAGGAGTGTCTTCACTCCAAAGAATGCCTTTGTGGGAGAGCCTGGGTGGCGCAGTGGATTAAGAGTCTGACTGTCGGTTTTGGCTCAGGTCAAGGTCCCAGAGTGGTGGGACTGACCTTCACATCGGGCTCCGAACTGGGGGCAGAGTCAGCTTGAGGTTCTTTCTCTCCCTCTGCCCCTCCCTGGCCCCGCTCTCTTTCTCTCGCTCAAATAAATAAATAAATCTTAAAAAAGAACAAAACACTGCCTTTGGATTTCTGGGATATGAGGCGAAGAGGACCGAACAACCAACCCAAATGGGAGCTCCTGGAGGGCTTGCTGGGCCTGCACTGCCTCGTGCCACACCCAGGGGGCACCAGCTGCTTTGGACACTGAAGCCACAGAGCACACCAGTCCAGCAGCAGAAGGGGGTGGGGCGGGGGGGGGTGCTATGGTGAGCCGGAAGTGCCTACCTCCTACTCTGCCCATGGTTCTCCCTCAAGCCCTGCATTATAATTAGCACTGAAGCCTCCTGGCACCCCAGGCAGCATCCCTTCCCGATTAGAGCAGGGACTTGGGGAGTGAGGCTGGCCAGCTGCTTCTAGCCTGTGTCCAGGTTGAGGACCACGGGTCCGGCCACTAGATGGATCTCGGCCGTTCTGTTGTATTTGGTTGCATTAACTGTAGCTCCAGACAACGGCAGATCGGATAACCACAGCCTGGATCTACTATTTCTCCAACATGCTGCCCGTGGCACACGATTCCCACTAGAGAAAACCAGCAGCCCCCTCCTGGGAGTGATGCCCACCCATCCAGTCTGTGGTCCTGAACATGTTCACTGCTGGGGCGAGGGGGTGGGGGGAAGGAGATGTCCTAGAGGCTGGTGGTTTTCACCCTCTTTTGACTTTAAACTCAATGTAGCAAATCGGTTTGATGTCACCACGGAGAACCCACATGCACACCTACAAATATATAAACGTAGATGCGGAAAACAAGTGTCAGGAAATGGTATTCATCCTTGTGTGCGTAGTGATTTCCTATGATTTTCTTTTGTATTCCTTTTCCTTGCATTAAATGAGGGTCCTAAGCCGGTAACTTTGGAATTCGTGACCTGGTTTTATTTTACATAAAATGCTGGCAACCTACAGTCCGTTGGCAAAACGGACTCTGGGGCCGCAGGATCGTCTTCCTCCTCCTCCACTGCTCCCTGTGGTCATCATGATACTTTTCTCTCTACTCTTGTCTGTGTTTGAGAATTTCTATAAGCAACTGAAGAAAAAATAAAGTCCTGGTCCCAATCCCCTTAGCAGGGCCTCTGTTTTCCTCTAAGACCCAGAGAGAGGGGCACAGGGCAGGCAGTAGAAGAAGGTAGAAGAAGACCCAGGGAAACCCAGGGGAGGATGGGACTTAGCAGCATCTGGTCAACCTCCTAATTCAGGGGGACCTGACTCTGAGCCACAAAGAGGCAAGGGGGGTGCAAATTCTCCAGCCCCTCCACCTCCCACACACAGTAAGCAGCCCTGGAAGAACTGACATGGCTTTTGGTGTAATCAGGGTCACTCACAAGCCCCACCTTGCCAAACCCCAGGGTGAATTCTCTGCTGTGCTCAGCCACTCGTTATTCCTCCTCTGGCCACCACTCTTGTCTGCTTTCTCCCCCTACTCCCCCCACCATGCCGGCTCTGGGGCTCCTTTATGTCCTCTCTGCTGCCTCTCCCAGCTCTAAAGGCAAAGCGCCCCAAGGTCCAACCTTGGACCTCTTCTCTTCTCCATTGACACCTTTCACTGCATGAACTCATCTCGCTCTGGCTTTCAGTACTGCGTATATGTCTGCGGCTCCCAAATTAGTTTCACCTCTGCCCTGAACCCCAAACATAAGGGGAGTCCAACTACCTACTCAGCAGACCCTTACCAGTGTCCTCCAAAATCAATATATTCAAGCAGAACATTTTATTGCCCTCTCCTCCTCTCCTCATCTCCCCACCCCCATTAAGGGCACCATTATCTCCTTGGTTGCTCAGCCCCCGAACCTGGGATCCGTCCCGAGTTCTCTCCTCCTTTCACACCCCATACCCATCCACTGGCAAGTCCTGGCAGCACTAGCCCCCAAACAGAGGCCTGGTCCAGCTGCTTCTCACCACCTCCTGCAGAAACACCAGCTCCAGCTCTGTCATCTCTCACCCCGATGACTGCAACCGTGCCTAACTCATCTTCCTGATCCCCCTCCCTGCCGGCAGTTTCTGCTCCACCTGCAGCCAGAGTACCTCTCACTGGGCAAATCTCATCAACACTGACAAAAACCCTCTAAAACCTTCCCTCACACTTAGAACAAACCCCAGGCTCCTTGACACATGCTGTGTGTTCATTCAGTATTTATTCTGCATTTCTTATTTTCTGATTGAAACCTTGTTTAATTTGGAGCAGTGTGGTACCCAGCTAAGGGTCTGGGTTTTTCAGCCACCTTTATATCTAGGAGTGTCCTAGGAGATAAAGGCAGAGTTGTCAAGTGGGGCTTTGGGGATTATTCCTTAAAAAAAAAAAAAAGAGGGGCGCCTGGGTGACCCAGTGGTTAAAGCCTCTGCCTTTGGCTCAGGTCATGATCTCAGGGTCCTGGGATCGAGTCCCGCATTGGGCTCTCTGCTCAGCAGGGAGCCTGCCTCCTCCTCCTGTCTCTCTCTGCCTGCCTCTCTGCCTACTTGTGATCTGTCTGTCAAATAAATAAATTTAAAAAAACTTAAAAAAAAAGACTTTTTAAAAAAAATTTGACAGAGAGAGATCACAAGTAGTCAGAGAGGCAGGCAGAGAGAAGTGGGGGGGGAGCAGGCTCCCTGCTGAGCAGAGAGCCCGATGTAGGGCTTGATCCCAGGACTCTGAGATCATGACCTGAGCTGAAGGCAGAGGTTTTAACCCACTGAGCCACCCAGGCTCCCGGGGATTATCCTTTTCACAGAACTGGCCCAGACAAGAGGATGCATGGCTCTGCTCTTCCACCTTCCTCCTTCCCACTGAAACAGAGGGAGTGATGGTTGTGCTTGAAACAGAGGTGTGATGGATGGTGCTCCAGCAGCCATCTTGTAGTTGTGAGGTAACTTTCATGGAAAACTTATGGAAACTTCATGATAAAGTAGAAGGAACATGAGCTCCAAATGACCATGGAGCCATCATACCTGGCTTGGAATTTCCAAACCTGAGCTTTTCCTATGTGAGATATACCTTGCATTAGCCACTGAGGTAAAATCTAATCCTAAGGAGTAGAACTTGCAAAGTGAAATGTGACCCGGCCTCTCCTACTTCCTTCAAGGCTTCTCCTCTTGCTTTGCCATGCTCCAGTCACACTGGCTTTCTTTCTGGTCCTTAAACATTCTAAGTTTAGTCTCACCTTGGAGCCCCTCCCCCAGATATCTGCAACAGCCTCCTCCTTATCTTCTGCTCACTCCTCAGAGAGGCTTTTTTTGACTTAGGTTGCCCCCTCACCAGTGTGCTTCCCATTAACCTGCTTTATTAAAATTCATGACACTTTCCTCTCTTTGACATTAGTTACTTTAAAAACATATTGGTTGGGGCGCCTTGGGTGGCTCAGTGGGTTAAAGCCTCTACCTTCAGCTCAGGTCATGATCCCGGGGTCCGGGGATCGAGCCCCGTGTCCAGCTCTCTGCTCTGCAGGGAGCCTGCTTCCTCCTCTCTGTCTGCCTGCCTCTCTGCCTACTTGTGATCTCTGTCTGTCAAATAAGTGAATAAAATCTTTAAGAAAACATATTGGTTATCTATTTCTCCCCTACATGGTGGGTTCTATGAGGACAGAGATTTTGACTCTTGTTCGTTGTTCTATCTCCTGGGCCGGGCATATAATAGGTGCTTAATAAGTGTTTGTTAAATGAACCAGGGGAATACAATGACTTTTCAGAATTTTTGAAGGAAATTTATCTTGGCACATCGGCATACATCACAGTATCCCTCCCTACATATTTTGGCAAAATAGTTCAGCAAACATCTATGGCTCGCCTGTGACAGCTGGGTTTAGAGACAATCACAGAGACATGAAGATGGCATAGTTGTCCTCCAGAAGCTCAAGTCTAGGACAGATTATTCAGCTCCTACAACAGCAGAGTGCTGTGTTGGACCCTTCAGCCTCCCAGGAGGGCACTGAGGACAACATCGTTGTCTGGTTTCAATGGAGACGGGTTCTTGGGTTTTCAGGGAGACAGAAGCTGACTAAGAGAAGCTTCCTGGAGGCAGTGGCCCAGTGTAGATAGAATGTTTCCTGGCAGCAAGGCTCTGCAGGCTGGGCTAATAACATAAGTAAAGATAAGAAGGGGTGAGGCATGCAATGTGACCAACTGTCCTGGTTTGTCTGGGACAGTCCCAGTTTTACCACGGAAAGTCCCACATCCCGGGAGACGCCTTGGCCCAGGGGAAAGCCAAGATGAGTGGTTATCCCAGAGAGACACATGGCCTGTCCTGGTCACTAGAAGTCACTCTCTGGGGCCGGAGGAGGGAGAGGGTGAGTGAGGGGCTGGGGCCGAGGAAGGGGGTTCTTCATAGAAAGCTAGAGAGGTCAGGGGCTCGATGAGAAGCCCCCATCATCTTCAGGCGGGATTCGAACTTTCCCTCAGCAGCGGTGGATCATGAGACAAGACTGCAGGGTAGAAGTGTATGGTCCTAGGAAAGAGTTAACTCTTCCTTGGTTGAAGAACGATTCTTCCTACAGGAACACACAAGGAACTACAGCTCAACAGCCTGCGTGTTCCGTGTGGCGGGCTTGGCTGCCTCTGCTCTGTCTCCAGAAGCAGCATGTCTCGTACCCCGAGGCAGACGAGGACAGGCTCCTGCTTGTCCACACACTGACCCCTGGCTCTGGAGTAGCCAGCCTGGAGCTGTGTCTGCCAACCAGCTGGCACCCTCCCCACCTTGCCCAGAGCCAGTGTTCATGGGCAGTTCTGGGAGTCAGCCTGCTTCTTCTCAGCTGCTGCTCTGGAAACTTTGGTGGAGAAGTGGGCTGCCTCCTTCCTCCTGGCCAGTCTCATTCTGCAGACCACGCTTTCTCGATGCTTCCAGGGAAAGTCATTCCAGGGGAATTTGGGGAATGTTTTCTTTTTGTGGCTGTGGTAATGTGGGAGAAGCAAGTGTGCCTGGGCAAGCAGCTTTCTAGTCCAATGGGTCCATGGGTGGGGTGGTGGCCATGCTGCCAAGGCTAAGAACCTGTCTTAACGTCTGACATGCCCGGGGTTAGAGAGGGGGAAGCATGTCCCCAGCGCGAGATGCCTGCCATTCTGGAAGCTTCCTTCTCCCTGTCTTCCTCACACAACCACAAACTCCCATGAGTTCTGCCTTCTAAGTCTCTCTTGGGGTCAGCAGTAAAGTTTTATAGGGCAGGAAATGTCCTTAATGTTGTTTTCCTTGCTGTTCCACTTTTTTTTTTAATAAAGATTTTTAAAAATTCATTTGACAGAGAGAGAGAGAGCACATACACAAGCGGGGGAGCAGCAGAAGGAGAGGGAGAAGCGGACTCTCCACCGAGCAGGGGGCCCAATGCAGAGCTTGATCCCAGAACCCTGGGATCATGACTTGACCTGAAGGCAGATGCTTAACTGACTGAGCCACCCAGGGCGCACCCTTGCTCTTCCTCTTATTGGCAAAATCATCCTGAGACTGGTGCATACATGCTCCCACCACCAGCACCTGCCACATCAGCACATACACATGCCAACACACTCTCCCCACAACACCCATAGACACGTATCATGACACACATTCCAACACCAGACCCCTGAACACACTATACACAACACACACGTCTTGAGAGGCACATACCCCAAATCACATAACACGTACACAACAATTCAAACACTAACGCACAGATCCCAACACACACACACATGCACACGCACACGCACACCCCATCCAGTCCTTTGAATTCGGCTCCTGCGTTGACCTTCTCGGGTTTACCACCATCCCATCACCCAAACTCAAGGGCCAGTTTGGCTGCCTATTTCCAGCTCTCTGTCAAAGATGCCCCAGGCAATCCTTTCCCCAGAGGACGTCCCCCTGCAGATCTCCCCCTACGGTCCGCTTACCTCAGCTTCTGCCTGTCAGCCAGCCCCGTCTCCCACCTGGGAGGCTGCCCTTCTGCAGAGACCCCCCCCCAACTTCCGGCCTTAAAGCTCTGGGTCGCCCTGGCCTGGATCACGAGGGAATGTGGTATCCTTTGGGTCCAGCTCTCTTCCTTCCCCTGAGCACTTTGCTCACTCAGAGACTACCCACCTGCTGGTTCCATTTGCTCACTGCTGCGCCTTCCCCAGGTCTCCTTGGGGACCCCTCTGCCACAATTGGCCTGTTTGGTCACCTCTGCTCTTATAGCCCCCTGGCTGTGTGACACCACCTTCTCCTGGCTTTTCTTCTGCCCCCCACTCCCCGCTCCTTTTCTGCTTCCTTTCTTTTTTTTCCTCCTACTTCCTACCGGGGGTGGGGGGGGTCACTTCATCTCAGTGCTTACTTAAGACCCTTCACTGAATTAACATTAGGTTAGGCTGCAAATAACAGAATCCCCCCAGCACTGGTGGCTTAAGCTCCCAAGGTTTTCTTCTTCTGTGTAAGAGAAGAGCAGAAAAGGCAACACAGGGCTGGTGTAGCTGGTGCGGCCCCAGAAAGTCACCATGACCCCACTCCGGTCCTTCTGTTCTGCCATCCTCAATTTGTGAGGAGTCTGCTGTCTGGAAGGCCCTTGCCAAAACCCCCTCCCTGACCCTGACTGGCTCTGCCCTGCCTCGGCCAGGGTTGCTCCAACCCTCAGCACCCAGTCCCCGTGAAATTCTCCAAGCTCCCCTCTTCCATCCTCCCTCTGCAAATCCCACAGTGCCAGACCTCTCCCACTCCTTTGGTCCTTACACTCCTTCTGTGTGGCCCCGGGGGGCCAGGCCCTCCCTGCTATGTGGTCCAAGGCAGGCCAGTGTCATAGTCCTCTCTTTGCCTGGCACCGTGCCCCATTTCTCTAGGTTCTCCGAACAAACACATTGCACAATGAATAAAAGAACACTTTCTCAACAATAGATGGAGGGCTCAGAAGGGCTGGAGATGATGCTAAGAGGCCCTGTACCCAGATTATGCCCTCGTGGCTGGGAGGGTTAGCTATCCCCTGTACGTGCAAGACAAGTGAGGGTGTCAGAGCATGTCCCGGTTTAGTTTACAAAGGATTCTTGGTTAGCCGAGCTCAGGTAGATGACGCTTTGACCACATTATTTACAGGTACAAATAATGTCATGAAGCGATTTTATAATAATGCATATTCTTAGCTTCTTCTGATGAGTGATAGTGAATGTCAGTTGATGTGTATTTTAGTATCTGTGTCCCTGACGAAAGCCAAGGCACTGGCAGCTTCTTCTTCTTATTTTTAATTAAGTTCCTTGCTCGGTGCTGTTATTTCTGAATCAGTAGGAAGCTGTGGGGGTATGAGGAGCGTTAGGCACTCTCAGGGAGATGAAGGTCAAATGGAAGTTTAACGGTTTGGATTTCTTCATCCTAAAGATGCTTTTTCCTTATTGATCTCATCTATCATCTATCTATCATCTATCATCTAGCTATATATGTCTATAACCCTCTATCATCTGTATCTATATTGTTATATCTTTCTTTCCTTTTTTGGAAAGGTGGAGAAGGGCAAATCTTCTCAAATCCCTGGCTTAAGACCAACTTGCAGGAAAAAAACTCTGGGCAGACAGGCTCCACTGGCAGAGGGAGCACCGGGGACGCTGCCTGTTAGCCTGAGCTCTGCTCACGGTTCTACTGGCACCACTAATGCGGACCGACTCTGGGCATCTTTTACCAACTTGGAGAATGAACGCGACACAGGTATTTGTCCTTCAATAGGCCAGAACTAAAACACTGTACCCCCTTCACAGTGAAGTCTCCTAATGAGATATAAATACATTTATCCATCAACAAAAATCTGATCATTCCCTTTATATTCATTTTTGTTTCTCCAGCATTTCAATCATAATATGATGTATGGGAAAGGAAAGGTAGGGAAAGAGCTGAGTGTGTTTGAACCCAGGGTGGGTGGATGAGAGATCCCTCCTTTCTTGGATTAGACCTGACTCTGGTGGGAGTAGGGGGTAGAAGGTGGGTAGGGGGGTGGGGAACACAGAAGCAAAAACTGGGGAGAGCGGCACAGATGAGTGTGTGTCCAGTGTGAATGCTGCCGGGTGCTGGGAGGGAGAGAAAGGGCTCAGTTTGGAGTGCTTGAAATGAACACAGCTTTAGAGCCAGCAATAGGCCTGGGCTGGGCCAGGGATTGAGCTCGTAATGATCCGATTTTTTTCTTCTTCTACAACCACAGTGGTTCCCCCTGCAGAATTCCCTTCAATGGCAAGACAGAGACCCTTTTACTAGCAGCAAGAATTCAATCAGAGTCTTATGTAAGGAAGGCGTGATCTTTCATGAAATGTAACGTCATGGTGGCTCTCTTTCCACACTACTTCACCATGAAAGCCTGGCAGGTCTGGATTGGTGTGACTATGGAGTACCAAGGTGCACTGGGGTCGGGCGGTGGGGGTGGGGGGGGGGTTGGTGCATACTGACTATTGGACATAAAGGTTTTCAGCTTCTAGATACATAATGAATTAATCTGTTCATTGCTTTTTAGCAGAAAGGATGTCTTATCTATACCCATCTACAAGAATCATTTCCCTGTTTTTTTCTGTCACCTGTGAGAACCTAAGAAATGCTATCTTGGGTTGGCTGTGCTTGATTGGTTTTTTGCTGGAGGCTCATTGGACAGGTGGGTGACTTCTCATTCTCCAAGGTATGGACGCAAGGGTCAGCTCTGAAGTTCAAGAGCAGCTAAGAACTGTGGAGTGCTATTTAAGGAGAATTTCATGCTTGGACTTGAGTGTTCCCGAAGTAGACATGGTTGGGCTTGGGAACCCAAAGCAAGGAGACCTTCGAAATGCTCCATTTTGCCTTTGTTAGTTGCAAAATAACCAGCTCACTGGGTTCTCGTCACACATGGGTACATGGGAGTTGCATCTAGGACCAAGCAGGGCAGAAATGGGGTGGGAAAGGATCTTCAGCTCTTCCTGCCTAGCCCAGCCCTGGTGTCTTGATGAAAGGCATCCAACCCTTCCTCTTTCTTCTTTTGGGTCCTCACTGCCACCACCTTCCCTTTGGCTTTCATCCCCTCCCTGTTAGTTCGTGTATTGGCCTCCCCAGTAGACTGGGACAACATACGAGGGTGATGAGGTTGGATTTGAGCTTTGCAATATCTTCAACAGCTAGTTCAACGGGGTTAGTGAACGAATGGGAAAGAATTCTGGGCGAGGAATAGTTGTGATTAATAATTTGAAGTGGGACACTAACTAAACGCTGCTTTTAGTGCCTCTATTTTTCTAGAAAATATACCCACCGGGACAGCCATTCCTATGGGCGCTGTCAAAATATTCCCCAAATGTTACAAATCCTGTTAAACGCTACTCCAGAACAAGCCTCTAACACCTTGCTGGGTGAAGTTGTTGGGGGGGGGTCCCCCAGGTCCTGTCAAGCAAGCTTCTTCCCAGCACCTTGGTCTTACTGAGAATGGGTCTGGGGACACAATGATTTCTAGGATTCTTGCTAACATATGATAGATGTTAGGGGAGTGGTTGCTGAGAGAGTCCACTGAGAAGAAATGACTGGGTGAGGGAGCCCTACACCCAGGTTTTGCATGACAACCTGGTTTAGGGATTGGCTGGGTCAGCATGCTTATGCCTGGGTGGGAAACAGGAGGGAAGCCTGTGTGCTGTGCCCCGTGTGCAGGCCAACTGGAACTTGGGAGTTTTGTGTTAACTCCAGGCCCACTGATCAGACGACGTTTCCTGAGCCCCGGTGCCTTCCTCAGTTATGTGGGATGAACTGACTTTAGTTTGTCAGCAGTCCAAGGGTTGGGTTGTGCTGGGTGCCAGGCAGCTACAGATGAAGGGCACAGATGGCCTCAGCCCTGGAGCTCATGTTTCAGAGGTGACAAGCATTCCTCCCCAGGCCACAGCAAAATGTAAGGGGGTGTATACCTGGTGGGGTCCCCAAAGGTGGGCGCCATCCAGTGGCTCTGGTGAGAAGTACAGGGCTGTTGCCTCAAAATCACCTTTCCCCACCCTCTCTCTTGTCAAGGACTTGCTTCTGTGACCTTGAAAGCATAAGGTAGCCTCAGTGGGGCGGAGGGGGGAGCGTATTCTCAGGGGCACCATGCTGGTGTCTGAGTTTTTCCGAAAGTCAGCTTGGCTCCTGTCCCTTTGGGGGCCCCCATGGCAGTGTCCTGCTTCAGCCCCCCGCTCCAGGTTTGTTCCTCACCCATGTCTTGAACTGCCAGGTGGACAGAACATCTCGTCTGGTCCAGCCCCGAGGCTCCTTCCATTCAGACACTGAGCCACTCTGGAGAGGTGTGATGTGGGTCAGTGATGTCTGGCCACAGGGGCTCCCCCGCCAGCGCTGGGAAAGTGACCAGCATGTCCCCCAGCCCAACTGCGCCAAAGGCCTCTTTTCAGCCCATGTCCCCAGTGCCACCGGTGTGAGGGCTTTCTCTTCATCCCACACTCTGGGGGGGCCATGCAAGGGCTGCACCTGGGTTCCCTTTTAGCAAACGCGCTCTGAGGCTTATTTATGGTTTCCTTTGTCACTTGTGAACATTTTCAGTATCCCCCAATTGACACTTAACTGTGACTTATGCGAAAGAACTAACCCAAACAGACTCGTGAGAGCACATGCCTGCACCTCCTAGAGGAAGCCCTCTCAGGTTTTGTGTGCCCGGCTCCATGACGCTGCCATGTTTTCTTCCTGCCTTCCCCATGGGGCCCGAGCTCCTCGTTGGTGGCAGGGAGCCAGCATTCTGTGGTAGTGTGTGTTTTTTTTTGGGGGGGGGGGGTGACTTGATCCTGCAGGAGGGCACTGGCTAGAACACTGATGTGTGTTATTGCATTCAAAACTGACAGGCATGGTCACACCTCTGGCTGGGACTGAAGGCTGAGGTCACCATTCAAGGAGGACAGAGCCCAGTGTTAAAAGAGGCTTTGAAGCAACAGAAACAGGTCCTTGCCCCTCAGTAGGAGATGGGGGGCTCCTCCCCCCACAAGCACAAGGTGATCTGGAAGAACTCAATTTACACCCTTGGCTCCTGTGGGCTGGGGGATCAGCAGAGGGCGGGATAATCCCAGCTTCTGGAGCAGATGGTTTCTGACTACCGCTTGACCCAGTTCCCTCCCAGCAGATAACTGACAGCGGGGCTGACAGCTCTCCACCAGGCCAGCAAAGTGTGGACCCTCCTCTCAACCTCCTCTTCCCTCCTCTTACTAGCAAGGATGAGGTGACTTCTGCCCCTCCCAGAGCCCGCTCAATGAGTAGGACGCTGGATCTTCCCAAAGGTGTGGAGTCCCCCCCTCCCACTCAGCCCTATCCAGCCCCAGTGAGGCTTACAGTGAGAACGGTGGGAGCCAGACAGGCAAGGACGGCTGTTGTGAGGGTACTGGGGAGTGCGGGGTGCTTAATTCTTTACTGGCTTAAGGACTTATTCCTTTGTTCATTCATTCATTCATTCACTCATTCAATCAACCAAGCATTAGTTCAGTAAGCTGCCCTTGATTTGGCATCATATGCAACCCACGAGACCTGGTTCTTGTCATCCAGGAGTCCAGGTCCCACAAAAGAGACAGATAGGTAAAGGGATAACAGCCAGGCACTGGGGCGAGGAGCCTAATATGGCAAATAACTCTTCAGGGCACAAGAGGGCCATGGTGAGCTTCACCAAGGAGGAGAGATGGGGCTGGGTCTTCAAGACAGGAGGAGTGCCCCAAGCGGTTGGTGGCTGTGGTGATGGAAAGACCCAGAGAACCAGAGCTTGTGTGCCTGGTGGAGAGGCAAGCAAAGCCGCAGAGGTGGGGGCAGCCTGGTTCAGAGTCCTGCAGTGCCGAAGCACCTCCTTCCTGCCCAGAGAGCACAGCCTCCATGGGCTGAGGGGATTGCGAAGGAGATGGAACCAGAGGCCAGAGCATGCTGTGTGGATGGGAACAGCAGAGAGCTGGGCTCTGGAAACAGCTCCAAGGAGGCAGAAGGGCTGCCATTGTGGGGACCCTCCTGGGACCCTGCTTCTGACTTCCTGTATCAGGTCCAATGTTGTCCCACATGGCCAAGCACCTTCAGGTCGGTTCCTCCGGTTGGGAGGGAGGGGGCGCTCGGCCTCCAGACTTGTGGGCCTCAGCGGGGCTGCAGTCCTGGCTGAGCTCCGCAGAGGCAGGAGCCGGCCTGAAGCTTGCTGCCGCCTGAAGCTTCCTAGCTCAGGGAGTGTGGGGAATGCTAAGCTGGACGCCACGTTCCAGCTTAAGTTCCCCCAGGTCCTGGGAAAGCCAGAATGACCTCCCATTCTGCTTCGTCCTCACAGTCTTGCCTGCTGAGTGGGTGGGGGTCTGGGCAGTAAGGGGATGGGGCAGCATGGTGTTCCTTGGCCTCAGGGTGCTGCACCCTGTGGGCACTGTCGTGCTACTCTGCGCCCAGGTGAGGGCGTAAGGAAGGACAGAAGGAACCGCAGCCCTTGGGGTTCTGGATGGGTTGGGTGTTCCGTGTTCACTGACATGGTCGCTTGGTATGGGCCACCCAAAAAACTATGCCTTAGAATCACAGTGTACAGGATTCTGTGAGGAGTGTGACCAAGATAACTTGTCTGGAGCTCCCAAGGTGTGACACAGGTGTTACTGTCCTCCCCCATGACAGGTGATGAGATAAAGACCAGAGAGGGTGAAGACGCCCCAAGGTCCCTCCTACAAGGCTGACAGTGGCTGAGAGTCCACTGGAACCGGGGTTTGTTTGAGACCAGAATGGACTACTTGGGGCAAGGAGGGAGTGATGCCAGAGACCTCGTCAGACCCGCAAGTCCTGGGGCTCAGAGGCCTTCATGCCGCGAGGCCGGTTTCCCACACAGTCGAGGATTTTCCTGGGACTTGGAGCCGGCAGAGGCTGCGGCTGGCCAGGCCTCCAACGGCCACCGCCTCCTCTACTCCTCCAGCCCGCGGGGGCCCACGCCTCGTTCAGTGCTCGGGCGGCCCGGGGCGCTTGGCTAGGGCACTGCAGCCCGGGAGCGACATCCACCCGCGGAGCCAGCCCGCGGCCGCACCGCCGCCCCCGCCTCGCGAAGCTCGAGAAGGTGCACCCGGGCAGGGACGGGGGCGGCCGCGGCGGCGAGTTGCTTCTCCCGGTCGCGGAGGGCGGGGGCAGGGGCGAGGGCAGGGCCTGCGCGATCGCGGGGAGCGGGCAAGCACCGGGATCCTGGGCCGGGAGCCCGTCGGTGTCGCCCGCCACCCAACTGGGCGAGGGTTCGGGGCGCCCACGTGGTGGGAAAGTTTCGAGACAGCAAAAGTGGCCGGGCATTGCGGGGGTGGGGGGGGGGAGGGGAGAGGGCCGGCTCGCCCCTCCTTCCAGCGAAGGCAGAAAGGAAAAAGCGGGGGGAAGCGGGGGTGGGCGTGGAGAGCGGGAGGCAGCGACTTGAACAGATTCCGCCCCCCCCCCCCCGGGGGGGCAGCCGGAGCGGGGAGGCACGGACAGTCTCCTCCCGCATGGCCAGGACGAGGAGACTAGCTCACCCCCCCCCCTTTTTTTTTATGCCAACGTCTATCTCAACGCGCGCGCACATACGGAGATTGTACAGCTTTTTTTTACCCCCTTGGGAGAAAAAACGAGGAGAGTAAAAGAAGAGAGGGCAAAGAGAAGAACTCCTCGGCAGGCTCTGCACTGTGTCGCGGCCGGGCGCAGGGACGCGGCCGCCACCCTCCCGCTCTCTCTCGGCCCTGCGGCGTGTGCCAGTGGGAGAGCGAGCTAGGGCACCCGCACCCGGGAACGCTGCGAGACTTTTAGACGCTCCAACCGACCTCGCCGCCGCTGCAGCAGGCAGGAGAGAGAGGGGCGAGAAGGGCCCAGCCTCCACCTTGCCTTCCTCGCACGGCGCCCCGCGCCCAGCCGGCCCGCGCAGGCAGGCGGAGGGAGGGAGGCAAGCGAGAAGGCGGGCGGAGCGGAGGCCCCGGCGGAGCGCGCAGCGGCCGGCCCGCCCGCCGGTGGATGCGGCGCCCCGGGAGCCTAGAGACAACTTTGCCGTGTGACGCGCCGGGAGGACTGCAGGGCCCGCGGCCGGGGGCTCCGCTCCGCCTCTGAGCGGGCCCGCGCGGCCAGCGCTCCCCGGCGCTCCCGCCACTGCGCTCGCCCCGCTCCGCCGCCCGCCCGCCGGCCCGAGGCGAGGACTACCGGCCCGTCGCCGGCGGCCGCGGCCCTTCTTCGGCGCTCAGGTGCGAGCGCGGGGCCCCGCCGCAGCGCCCGCCGCAGCGCCGCGCCAAGCCGCGCCCGGCTCTGCTCCGGGGACTCCGGCGCCTTCGCTTCCGTCTCGGCCAAGTTGCGTCGACCGGCCCTTTCGCCACCTTCCCCGCGCGGCGGCCGAGGCGCCGCTGCCGCCGCTTTAGCTTCACCGGAGCTGGGGGCTGCGGGGCCCCGACGCGGAGAGGATGGGGGGAAGGCTGCAGATGCCGAGGCGCCCTGAGACGCCCGCGCGGCAGTGACCCTCCGGCCCCCTCCTCGCCGGCGCGCCTCTCCGGCCCCCGCGGCCCTCGGCGCCCCTTCCCCGCCGCGCGGGAACCCCCGCGGCCCGGCCGGCCCCCTCCCCCTGCTAGCCGGCGGCGGCCCTCCCGGCGGGCGGGCGGAGGCCCGGGCGGGCGCGGGCGGGGGCGGGGCGGGGCGGCGCGCCGGGAGCCCGGAGCCCGGCCCTGCGCTCGGCTCGGCTCGCCTCGCGGCGGGCGCCCTCGTCGCCAGCGGCGCACCATGGACGGGCCCGGTCGGGCGCTGGGGGCCGCCTGCCTTTTGCTGCTGGCGGCCGGCTGGCTGGGGCCCGAGGCCTGGGGCTCGCCCACGCCCCCTCCGTCGCCTGCCGCGCCGCCACCGCCCCCGCCGCCCGGAGCCCCCGGTGGCTCGCAGGACACCTGCACGTCGTGCGGCGGCTTCCGGCGGCCGGAGGAGCTGGGCCGGGTGGACGGGGACTTCCTGGAGGCGGTGAAGCGGCACATCTTGAGCCGCCTGCAGATGCGGGGCCGGCCCAACATCACGCATGCCGTGCCCAAGGCCGCCATGGTCACTGCCCTGCGCAAGCTGCACGCGGGCAAGGTGCGCGAAGACGGCCGTGTGGAGATCCCGCACCTCGACGGCCACGCCAGCCCGGGCGCAGATGGCCAGGAGCGCGTCTCGGAGATCATCAGCTTCGCCGAGACAGGTGGGTTGGTCCCACGGGCGGCCAGCTGCGGCCCTCGCTCCCCACCCCCTCTTCACCCTCTCCCACCCCCTTCTCCTTGCCCGTCCCGCCGCCCCGCGGGCTCTCGGCCCTGCCGCTCCCCTCTGGCCCTGTGCGCCCCGTCCTGGTTGCCGTCTTCTTACCCGGTCCCCCCCCCCCCCCCCCCCCCCCCCGGCAGCATACCTCTTCCTGCTCCCCCGTCCCGGTCGCTGAACGCCTTGCCCTCCACCCCTGCTCTCTGAAACCCGGCCCCAGCGCCTCTGGGCGTGCATCCCCCTCCCGGCAGATGCGTACGGCCCTGGCTCCGCGGGCACTTGCTTGGTGATTGCTTAATGTTTTTGTTTCCCACGATCGGAGTGTAGGCTTAGCACTGTGGTTGGAGATGTGTGTGCTTGTTGATATCCGTGGGCCGGAGAAGTGTGTGTGTGTGTGTGTGTGTGTGTGTGTGTACGCGCGCGCGCGCGCGCGCGCGCCTGTGTGAGAGGCCCCGGGGCCGCTTCCATCGCCGGGCAGCGTGGGCTTGCCAGGATTGCTGAAGCCTCACTGGGGAGAGCTAGGCAACCTCTCTTCCGATTGTGTGGGCACCGGAATCGGGCGGAAGGCAGGCTTCTCAACAGGTCCCATCATTTACGCAGAGAAAGACGCGGCTCGGCTCGGGGGGCAGCCCGGTGCCTCTCGGCTCTCCTGGCAGCGGTAGCAGCCCCCTCGCCTGAGAGCCGCAGAGTTCGTAGTTAACAAAGGGTAGGAGTCCTTTCTGGAATTTTCTCCCGGCCCCGGATTGCAAATTTCTACCGCTGTCTAAATATAATAATCGAGAGACAGAAAATCTTTCAGAACTTTAAAAGAAGGAGGAAAATGTGCCCGCGCTGAAATGCTGCAAGTGCTTTCCACTCCGCTGTCCTTTTCAGGACTTGAATGAGCCAGGCTGGCTTTTGTGCCTGGAGCTCAGCCCCATTTGTGCGGAGGGGACTGCGGAGAAGGTCGCAGAAGGGGAAGCCCTGGTGCGGGCAGGGCGGGGGTGGGCAGGGAGCTTGTGGGGGGGGGGGGAACGCTTGTGTCACCAGGCTGAAAATGCCCCCCATCCTCCCAGGCAGCAGGCAGACGGTCCTGGTGCCGCCTGGGGATGAAAAGGGATGAAAAGTTTTGCATGGCCGGGTGTGGAGAAAAGCAGAGACAATCGGGCTGGTTTGTGCTTAGAAAGAAATGCATTGCTGTTTTAGCTGTCCGACCGAGTCAGGGAAAGCTCGACATGCAATTAGAGAGCTTGGATTAAAAGGTGCTTTGGGGCCCAGAGTAGAAATGTGATTCTGGAAGGTCGAGAAGGCCTTTTGGTCCCGGTGGCACAAAATGACAGCGGGGGCTGGTGTATTTCTGGTCCGTTTCACGGAGCCAGCTCTTTGACTTATAAATAACAGATTCAGGTCACAGGCAGCTCGTCCAAGACCAGCTTTTAAGGCTGCACTTTCCCCCATTTCAAAGTCAGATGTCAGTGTTATTAGAGGAGCCAGGCGAGGCCTGAGGAGGGGGCTGCAAGGCAGTGGTAGGAGGTTTGATAAAACTAGCCATGGTCACACAGTTGCCTTATTTGTTCTTCCTGGGGGGGGGGGGGTGGGGGGAGAGGAAGAAGAAGAAAAAAGTACAGATTGCCAGAAGTCACTGAAATGTATCATGAGAGAGTAGTTGTGTCTAGGTTGGCATGGCCTCTCTTCTTGTTGAGCGGAATTATGGAGGAAACTAACAAGGCAGTTCCCCCTTTTCCTTGACGATATTAACCTGCCCTTAATGGGGAGCCAGCGTCTCCCAAACAGAGTGGACCTCAAGTTTCAAGGCTGAAACTTGGAAATCGTCAGAAGCGAGGGCTGCACTTTGCAGAGCACGTGCTTGTGTCAGAAATCTGAGCAGAGCTCGCTTGTTTGCGTGGAGGTTCCACTGGGGGTTGGATCAGATCATGCTTAGGTAAACATTGGGAAGAGGCGGTAGGTGGCTCAGCTCGATTTTGCAATGCCCTGAGTTAACAAAAAAAAAAAAAACAAAAAACAAAAAACAAAAAACAAAAACCCAACCTCTCTCCAGATACAACCCACCCCCAAATCCTCACGATCCTGGTTTTGTTTTTCAGATTTCACAGATACCCATAACAACTTGTTAAGATCTTGGCCCCCTGACAAGTTCCTCTGTTGAGCTTTGAGGCCTGACAGCCTGTCTCCAGGGAGCCCTGGCTGGGGAGAGGTGAGGCAGAATTTTAGAGGCCCCCCCGGACCCTCCAGCTCCAAGCCAGTTGGGTGTTTCTCAATGGAAAGCACTTTTCTCTGCCTCTCCCAGGTTGCACTCAGAGGCCCTGGCCCCAGGAACAGTCTTTCTGGTCAATAACGTTTTCCAGCTGTGTGGCAAGTTCTCATTCCAGCATCACACCGCTGAGTGTCTTTCCCCATTGCCTCGTGTTCTTCTTGAATTAACTTGGCCTGCTCTCCCACTTCTCCGCAGATGGCCTCGCCTCCTCCCGTGTCCGTCTGTACTTCTTCATCTCCAATGAAGGCAACCAGAACCTCTTTGTGGTGCAGGCCAGCCTGTGGCTCTACCTGAAGCTCCTGCCCTATGTCCTGGAGAAGGGCAATCGGAGGAAGGTGCGGGTCAAGGTATACTTCCAGGAGCAGGGCCACGGCGACCGGTGGGACGTGGTAGAGAAGAAGGTGGACCTCAAGCGCAGTGGCTGGCACACCTTCCCTCTCACCGAGGCCATCCAGGCCTTGTTCGAGCGCGGCGAGCGGCGGCTCAACCTGGACGTGCAGTGCGACGGCTGCCCGGAGCTGGCCGTGGTGCCTGTGTTTGTGGACCCAGGCGAGGAGTCGCACCGGCCCTTCGTGGTGGTGCAGGCCCGGCTGGGAGACAGCAGGCACCGCATCCGCAAGCGGGGCCTGGAGTGCGATGGCCGGACCAACCTCTGTTGCAGGCAACAGTTCTTCATCGATTTCCGCCTCATTGGCTGGAATGACTGGATCATCGCGCCCACTGGCTACTACGGGAACTACTGTGAGGGCAGCTGCCCGGCCTACCTGGCAGGGGTCCCTGGCTCTGCCTCGTCCTTCCACACGGCGGTGGTGAACCAGTACCGCATGCGGGGCCTCAACCCTGGCACGGTGAACTCCTGCTGCATCCCCACTAAGTTGAGCACCATGTCCATGCTCTACTTCGACGACGAGTATAACATCGTCAAGCGGGACGTGCCCAACATGATCGTGGAGGAGTGCGGCTGTGCCTGACCGCAGCAGGGCTGCGGCCGTGGGGGGAGGGGGCGTGGGGGGGCACGAGGGTGGGGCCCCTGGAAGGGCTTCTTCCAGCCCCTGTGGGAACCGGCTGCCCAGCCCCCTGAGTGCGGTCCTTCTGTCGGGCTGCCCAGCAGGTGCCAGGGTGAGGCCTGAAATCTTTTCCTACTACTTCATCGAGCAAATCAGTCCAAGCCAGAGCCCGGACGCTCAACTGACACGAGATACTTTCAAATGCACACGTAGATGCGCACAGCCAGACGCGTCCTGCCACCCACACGGCAGCCTCCGGGATACCAGCAAATGGATGCAGTGACAAATGGCAGCTTAGCTACAAATGCCTGTCAGTCGGAGAGAATGGGGTGAGCAGCCACCATTCCCACCAGCTGGACCGGCCATTCTGAATTGCGCCTTCGGAGCACACATAAAAGCACAAAGACAGAGACTCAGAGAGAGAAAGAGAGAGAGGGAGAGGGAGCACCAGAGCCACAGAGAGGAAAAGCAGATGCAGGGGTGGGGAATGTACGGACAGGCAGGAGGGCTGTGTGTCCCCCTTTGCTTGTGTGCAAGGCCCGCCAGGCCTCAGCATCTCCTGGCTCAGACATGCTGGCTTCCTTCCCTGCCTGGGATCCTTCATGCTGCAGGACCAGGGGAAGCCTGGCTTTTCCCAGCCTTGTAGAGGGAAAGAGGCCCGGAATGGACACAACCTGCCAGAGACCATGGAGCCGTGGCAATGACCATTTGACTGTCGCTTGGGTCCCTGGCGTGACTTATATGTGTGTGTATGTTGGGGGGAGGGAGGGAGGGAGAGGAGAAGGGTCTTAATTTGATGCTTTAACTGATCACTAGCAGTTGACAGACAGGTCACACATTCCAGTTGTATCCTTGGAAAGGGACTTTTCTACCAGGTAGGACCTTTTAAATTAAGATTTGAATCATTTTACAAGGGAAGAAAAAAAAAAGTTGCAATCTGTGCCCTTCACTGGGGATGTTCCTCCAGGACTGGTTGGGATAGGGTTGGAAATGACCCCAAGGCAAGGGAATGAGCCCAGAGGAGGAGGAAAGGGTGAAGTGGAGGCATTCTGGAAATGCTGGTAGGCATGGAGGGGGGGTGCCCTCCCCCCACCCCAGTAGGGTTTGTGGGAGGGGAGTAGTGTAGCTGATCTGGGAGAGCCGGGGAAGGTTTTCAGCTGCTTTGCAGAAGTTACCCTCGTGGGTCCCAGCCACCAGGGCGGACCATGGACGTGCCCCCGGCTTCCCGCCTGCTCGCCTGCCCGCCCGCCCCTCCTAGCACTTGCCGACTTGCCTGAACGCCCGTGATCTTGCACTTGCCCATCTGCGTGTGTCCAGGAGTGGCCCTTGGCAGAGCACTGAACTCGCTCGGCCCCCAGAGGCCCAGGTGCCACGTGAACTATGCAATTTAAAGGGTTGACCCACACTAGACGAAACTGGACTCGTACGACTCTTTTTATATTTTTTATACTTGAAATGAAATCCTTTGCTTCTTTTTTAAGCGAATGATTGCTTTTAATGTTTGCACTGATTTAGTTGCATGATTAGTCAGAAACTGCCATTTGAAAAAAGAAGTTATTTTTATAGCAGCAAAAAAAAAAATACAGTTAAATGTATTATACATAATTTTGGAACCAAAGAGGCCAACAGATCAGTTTTAATTTTTATTAGATGGTGAGGCCATCTTCTATGAGGTAGACGTTCTGAACAATCCCTTGAGTGGCCTGCCAACGTTTCAGGGTATAAATGGATTTTGTTTATTCAGTTTGATGTGTCTTTTCTATCTTTACACACCCAGAAGGTACAGAAAAAAAAATGACTATGGTAGAATGCAGGTGTGCGTCCTTAAATCCCCACCTTTATGTTTATTTAATAAAGCTCCCCTTAGGTTCTGTTTCATAATAATTTAAAACCAAACAATTTTCCCATAGACTTGCTGTTAAAGTATTTTACATCTGTGTACAGTTTAAGAAAATAAAAGATCGAGTGCCACGGGCTTCCTGCCTTGTGTGGTGTTGGGGGAGCCACGGCGGGGGGGCAGGGCGTGGGCAGGAGGCGGTGGCCGGGAGAGGGCGTGGGCTGGGTGTCCAGCTTTGATGCCCCTGGCCTCCCTGGCTTGCTCCCGGCCCTCTCTGAGTCCTTGCCATGAGCATGGATGTCAGTCAGAGAGTCTAGGAAAGATGGCAGAAGATCAAAATGAAGGACAATTAGCAAATTCATGAATTACACATTTGTTTACCCTCCCGGTCCCAAGACTAATTATGTTCTACCAGACCCACATCTATTACCACTTGAAAGTGCCGGTTAAGCCCACTCCCCCCATCCCTGGAAGGAAATGTAAAACCTAGATGGGAGAAGCCCACCTGACCGCACCCACCTCCATTCACTAATATGGGTGACTGTAACCCAGAAGAGGCTGGGATCCTAAGACAGGAGGGTGAAACAGAAATGAGGCCATCAGTATGCTGATTGTCCTTGCCTGCTGGGAATTTAACTGGGAATAGGTAGTGGTGGTGGTTTTTGTAGTGACAGAGGTCCAGCCCTTATGACAGGTAGGACTCGACAGACCCGTGAAGGGCTGCTGGGTATCGTGCTTTTTTGGGACATGGTTTTATCATTTTCCAGAGCTTGGAATCTGAGGCTCAGAGAGGTTCAGAGCTTGCCTGAGGTCACAGAGTTGGGACAGGAACGCTGGGCACTAGAGGCCAAGTGCCCCAGCTGGCCCACCTATTCTGGGAAGACTGCAGTCCTAAGGCCGTGCCTTTATCTGAGGCCCTGGGGTTGCTCCTTGGTTTTTGGATCACGTGTGGTCTTCCCAGAAAATCTCAGGACATTTGAGCAGGCAAGGTCTTACAGATTGGCCAAACCCTGTTAAGGTTACAATGGGAAAACCGAAGGAGGCAGCAGGCAGCGGGAGGGACATATCACAAGAGGCACAGCCCGCTGGTGGCAGGAGGTGCTATCTGGCTTCTGTTTCCATCCTTTGCCTATCTGAGGGAGCTACTGCTCTACCAGCCTTTTTTCCTGAGGACTGTATTTATTGATCTGCACGATCTTCAGACACTGTACAGTCAATAGGGACAAAGAAGAAAATTTCATAAAGATAGGCTTGGCCTGGGCATTTGGGATGTAAGTTGGGATCCAGCTGCTTCTCTCCAGTGGGCTACGTCTAGCTGCTGGTCGCTCTAGGCCCTTGGTTCAGCTGCTGCCCACCCCTGGCCCCGGAATCTTTGCTGGCAGCCTCTGGGGTGGGCAGTGTGAGTCACCAGGGTGCCTCTACTCTTTGGGATATTGAGCACCTCTGGGGCCCACCTCTGGGACTGAGCTTCACAGGGTGGCCCATGGATCCCACAGTAGCCCCAGGAAGGGTCTGCGACTCAGAGGTCACGAGGTCAGTGGGCTGAGTGATGCTCTGCTGCCCTTTGCTGGCAGGGGCCCCTGTGGGCTCTGGCCCCGCTGGGACAATGGCAGTTGGTAGTAACTTTTCCTGACAGGTGCAATGAGGACAGACAGGTCCGCTTCCCTGGGCCCAGGGCTAAGTATTCTTTCAGAGTTGGGATATGCTGCTTCCTTCCCATGCTTCTGCGGCCATAGGCTCCCCTGTTCCTTCCTTCTTACTCAGTTCTTGGTCCTTTTCTACCTACTGCCCTTTCCCATTCTCTGCCTCTGTCTTCCCAGTGGGCCTGCCCTGAGGGCACTCTTCTCTCTGGGGTATGGCTCTGGAGCCCCACATTGCAGGCCAGAGAGTAAGCCTCTCACGCTGTCCTCCAGGTCCAGTGTCTCTGACCCTGGGCCGTCCTGGTCTGTTTTAAGGTTCCTCTTCCTTCCCCCGGATCCTTATTTCCCTTCTTCAGACCACCAGGTTGTTAGCCTCTCATGTGACCAATGGGTCAGGCAGGGCCAGCCAGCCTACAAGACCTGCCTCAGATGTCCCCACCACCCACCCCCTGTGATTTGTGAGCTCCTACCGTGTCAGATTCATCCTTGGCTGAAGTCCTCAGTGACTCCGAGGAGCCAAGTCTGAGGTGGGGATGGGGCACGGGGTGTGGTGGCCACACCCACCACCCCTCCGTTTTCCCCTATTTCCCAGATGGGCAGATGGAGGGTCCACTAAGCAGAGGCTCCAGGGGTATCCTATGCCTGTTTTCCCTCCCAGCCCTCTGAGAGTTGGGCTCAGTTTGGAGCACAGAGTGGGTCCCCCACTGCCCAGCCTGATGTGGAGGCAGCCTTTAGGAGGACCTGTTGTGCGTCACAGCTTGTATCCATGGTCCTGCTACCGGGTATGACATCACCACTGCCACCGATGCAAAGGCTGAGGGTCCATACCAAGGCCCAGGAGAGGGCCTTGGGCCGCTCTGGGACTGTGGCTAGGCCCCCGGCTCACTGGGCACTCAGGCTTGCCCAGCACATGCCTAACATGCCCTCTGCAAGGCCCGGTGGGAATTCTTGCGGGGAACCCCGTGAGGAGCTTGGCAGAACATCCCTGTAGCTTCCTAGACTTCCTTCAGGGATAGGAACAAGGGCGGTGGGGGCGCACAGGCTGCCACCAAGTTACGGAAGACCACACTACAGGCCAAAGAAAGGATGCCGTGTGGGCAAAGGAGCAGAAAGCCAACGCCCTTCCTGCAGGCAGAGGCTCCCGGAGGACTCCTAACCCATACTCACCTTCTCGTGGGATGTTTGGAGCCAACGACAAGTGACCCATGGGCCTGGCACGAGGAGCTGCGCCTGTTGTAGGTGAGTCCTGGGCTTGGGTCGGGCGGGTGTGGCAGGTTCCTGGAGCCCGTGGGCTGCATGGGGGCTGCGGGTGAGTGGTTGTGGGTGAGCTTGGTGGTGCGGGGGTGGGGGTGGGGGCGGGGAGAGCTGGAGGTGAGGTGGTGTGACTGCAGGTGTGACTCTACATGGGAGCCATGGGGGGTGCAACTGCATGTGCGATCTTGGGGCATGTGGTTGGCTGTGTCTGAGGCTGTGTGTGTGGTTGGGGGTGAGGCCATGTGGGCTGGGAGTCTGTGATGGGAGGGTGTGGTCACATGGTTGGTTGTGTGTATTTCATCGGGGTAGTTATATCTATAAATCAAATCTGTCCCGTGGCTGGCAAGCCCCCTGCCTCCCACCCCCACCGCTGGCATCTAGATCGCCCCCATGCTGGGCAGGTGCCAGGCATGATCAGGGGCTGACCTGTGTGGTGTCACCACCCCTGTCGCCCTGCGCTGTCCACTCACTGCAAGAGATGGGGGCTGGGGTAGTCACCATGGTGTCCCTGCACCCCTGAAGCCACTCTTTAAAAGTAGAATGGTACCCTCTGGCCAGTCATTCCATTGCTCAAGAAATATTTACCTGGGGGCTCGTTCTTCTGTGTTGGGGGATTGTCAGTTCAGTCCTCTTCACCATCCCAGTCAGAGCGGGAGCAAGTATGATTATCCCCATTCACTGAAGGTGGCACAGCTCATAAGTGGCAGAGCTGGGATTGGCCCCCCAGGAGCTGTTTCCAAAGTCACTTACAGCCACTGGGCTGCCCAGGGGGACAGGTAAGGGAAGACACAGTTGTTCTGGGGCCTACCTGGCAGAGAGGGGAGTCTGGAGCTCAGGGTTCTCTCTGCCCCCATGCCACCATCCCACCACTCCTGCCCAAGGCTCCAGCCTAGCATATCAATGGTACCTGTGCTTGGAGCTGTTCTCTTTGGCTATGGGGACCGCCATCCATGTGTCATCCCTTCTCCCTCCGTGGCCAGGTGGGTGAGATGCCTCTGGGTCTGATTCTTAGAAAACAGACTATGGATTGAGCAAAGATGAGTGGGGATGGGAAAGGGCAGGCAGGAAGCCGGTGCCTTTGTCTCTGGGTCCCGTGGTGGCGGCAGAGGTGGTCTGGACAATCTTCCTTGAGCAGAGGCACCAGAAGCCTTCACTCAGGGTCCTCCCACCTGGTTTTGTGATGATAGCCTGACCTAGTCTCTCAGTGTCCTCATCTGTAAAATGGGGGCAGTGACAGTCCCTACCATGGGGCCCAGAGGCTCAGGGGGTTGTCGAGAGCATTGAGGTGCTTAGAACAGGGCCAGGCTCCCGAGCGCTTGCTGTTTCCCAAGTCTTCCCTGTGTTAGGAATGGTACGGGGTGTCCTGCCGGAGCCCTGCCCTTCCTCAGAGAGGCCCTCTCCCCTACACTCTTTCATCCTAAGTTATTCATTCAATGAATACTCCCGGGGGCTGTGACGCTGATGATGTTAGCTAACATTGATGGAGAATTTACAGTCACCGGCTGTATGGCTTCACGACACTGTCTGGTTAATCTTTACAACCTCCCTGTTGGGCAGGTGAGGTGTACCCATTTTACTGATGAGGAGATGAGGCCCAGGAAGTAGACTATCCTGCTGGAGGCCTCATAGAGATTCCAGGGCTGGATGGCATCTGTGGCCTTCCAGATGCTGCCTCCTCTCCCTTCAGTGTTCTCAAGAGAACTTCGGGGTCCTTAAGCCCCAGGGGCTGGGGGAGATGGAGGAGGAGGTAGGAGGGAGAGCTGTTCTAGGGTCAAAGGGACCTGGAGAGGCCTTTTAGAAGTCCTCAGCTATCCCCCAGCCTTCCCCCTCTCCCAGGGGCCCTGCCCACCTGCAGATCCCACCTGATGAGAATGGCCACTGCACGATCAGGCATGGGGACCAGTTCGAGGTCACCGCAGACTCCCAGAGAATCTGACGGGGGTAAAGGCCCACAGAGGCACTGATAAAATGCACACAGGGCGCATTTGCAAGTGGGATTTCAAAGATGGATTCTTAGACCCCCTCACTAGGGGTGGGTCGCTGCCAGGGGAGTGAGGGGGGCAGAGAGAGAGGATTACAGAAGGAGACGTTACTACCCACATACAGTTACAGGGACCCTCCAAGTCCACATTAGCTCAGAGGGCTTTGTGTCCTCAGACATTTCCTCTAGAACTTCACCTACCCCTCTAGGCAGGCTCCTGGTGTGCCCCCTCTTCACCTCTTTCTTCCTACCAGGCCTCCCAGCTGCCTTCGCTCCCTGTGCCTCCCCTGCCGAGTCCCTCTCAGTCCTGTGTCTGCCTCCCCAGCCTAGGGGATGGTGGTGAGCGTGAGGGTGGGTTCCTAGGTGCTAATTCCAGCCTGGTCTGGAACGAGGGGTGTGGGAGGGCTGGGTTTGCCCGACTCACTCTCCTTCCTCATTAGTGTGGGGCCTTTGGGTGGAGCACAAGGCCCTGGGGTCCGCCGGTGGGAAGGGGAGACCCTCCTTGGCCCCCTGTGGGGTGCCTGTGTAAGAATCTTCACCTCCCGGGGAGCTCGGAGCCTCACGGAGAACCCTGGTCTTTAGGCCGTTCGGGAACCCCATCATTGACCCAGGAGGAGTATGGCCCCAGGTCTCAGGGGACATTCTGATTGTGGTCTGGTTCTGTGCTGGGGCTTTGGGGCGTCGTCTCATTTCTCCCAGGAGCCCTGGGAGGGTGGTAAGTCACAGCCATTCACCCCATCCACAGATGAGGCTCCTGGGGCCACCATCCTCTTCCAGGGCCTCGGAGCCCTGTGAGCAGGTAGGTGTGTCACACTGTCTCTGAGACTGCTTCCTAACTTTCCCGCTGTGGGGGTGGCCCGGAGGACACCCCGGGGCTCTGTCTAGACCTCCTCCGTCCCTACCTGAGAGCAGCTTCGGTGACCCTCTCAGCACCAACTGGGCGGGTGGACTGAGGAGCAGAAATCCCTTGGCGGGGGGGGGTGGGCAAGGGTGAGAGGGAAAGACCCATTGCAGATAAGTCGTACCTTTGGGGGAGGGCTGGTCGTGGGAACCAGGAAGGGGCTGGGGCCACCTTGGCCCTGGCAGAGGACCTGTTTGGGTGGTGGCAGCCTCAGGCCAACCGGGCAGTTGGCGAATCACAGGTCTTTTTCCAAAACACACCCATGGCATGCTCCCACTTTTCTTGGGTAATATTTTAAGTAATACTTGGTCGACCCTTGCACTCCCCTACATAAAATCCTCCCGGGGCTCCCGGGCCCCAGGAAGAAGTCCGGTGGCTCATGGGCTCACCAGGGCCCCAGGCCTGCCATTTACCTCCCCACCTGGAGCCCTCAGGCCGCTCCTTGCCTGCCACACTCAGGCTTCGGTTCCCACTGACAGCTCACCACCTTCACCTTGGGGCCTCCAAATGCCCTTTTCTGCCCCCAACACCATTTCTCCCCCTCTTGGGTGATTGTGCTTCTCCCTTTGGGGCTCTGGAGTAGAGCCCTGGCTCCCCAAGGCTCAGAATCCCCACCCTCCGTGGTCTTACCTGCACGGTCACCCCCACACCTGCCTGGACTCTAGGGAAGGTCAGGTCCGTCTTATTCACCCCTGCACCGTCCTGAGGCTGGGACAGAATTAGGGCTCAGCACACAATTGTTAAAATGAAGGAATACAGTCATGTTCGGGTGGGGTTGGGGAGAGGCCTGACCCCACTCACCCATTTCCCTGATGGAGCAACGAGGCAGAGGGGACTGGCAGAGCCCAGGCTCAGCGGGCTAAGACCCAAAGCTAGCTGGCGCTCCTGGCCACGCCTTTGTTATTTTTCTCCCTTTTAAGAGCACCCCGTGCCCCACAGGTGACTCATGCAATAGCATTTCAAAAGACCTGTAATTTGTCATGAGTGTTCAGCCTTTGTGGCAAAGCTCTGCTTCATATAGGAGCTTCTGCTGTCGCCCTGGGCAAACACAATGCCATCTGCCTCAGTGGCAACCAAGTGCCCGGGCTCCAATCAAGGGTCCATGTTGGCTTCCTGGGGCACCACCCCTCCCCCCACAAACAGGACCTCATGACACCCCAAAGAAGGCATCCTTCCCTGCCTTCCACTCCTGGGAAAGTGTGGTTTGCCACCTGAGGGTGTCTTATAAAAGCTCAACTTTAATTAATCAATCACTGAGAGATGAATTGGTTAATGCGGGCGCCCTCCCCCACGGGTGACTGGCACCATAATGAGGGTCAGTTACTTCAGTGTTAATAATGAAGGCTCTGGCCCTTCCGAGGAGGAGCAAAAGGGTGCATGGTTGAGTCGGCTCTGCAGGGCAGCCCTCCGCCCCCTCCCCGGGGGTGTGAGTGAGGCCCCAGAGCCGTGCATCCTCTTTGCCTTTTCGGTGTGAGGAAGGGCCCTGGATGGATGAGAGGTCGGGGGCTGGACTCGGGAGGCGGACTGGGCTGTCAGCCTCGCCAGGCTGGGGGCCTGTCCGCTTGTGCATGCTGTATCCCCCCAGCATGGGATCGGCTCCCGGCCCATAGCAGGTGCTCTCAGGAAGTAGCTGCTGGCCCTGCCCCTTGGGCGTGTGATCTCAGGCACGTTTGTTGCCCTCTCCAGCCTAGATTTTTCTCCTCTGAAATTGGATTGAATTAGATGGTTCATTCATTCATTCTCTTATTTATTTCTCTAGTAATTCCTTGTTTTTTCTCGCTTCATTTCCGAAGTGTCAGTAGTCCAGAGGCAGCACTCCTCTCTCCTTGAGGACAGTCACCTGCAGCTCCCATAGGCCCCTGCTATCGCCGAGAGCCATTCCCTTGGGAAAGACAAGGCCCCGGGGGCTCTGGGGTAGGGGGTACCTGCCTTCAGAGGGACGGTCATCCTGAGCCAGCTCCACGTGAACTTCATGTGACCTTCCTCCCAGGCAGAGACCGGGCCTCCCCTTGATACCCACTTTCAGGATTATTCTGTGTACCCCCTTGGCGGCTGGGGACGCCATGGCTTTAGCCACCGTGATAGGCCAGAATGTTATCTTCACACAATATTTTGCTTCTTCTGAGCACTAGGCTGGGATGCGCTCTTGCCTGTGGCCCATCTGGGAGTGGGCAGGGAGGAATGAGTGGCTTGGCCAGCCAAGAGATATCCATGCTGGCCTGGTGTTGGAAAGGCAGGTGGTTTCCCCACCACGGGGGCACTTCTGGGTAAAAGTTAAAAAAGAGCTCCCATTCTGTTCCGTCTCCTGTGAGTCATGGGAAGGCAGGCCCCAAGATTTAGTGTTTGGGGAGGTGGGGGTGGGGGCAGCGGTTGCTGAAAGCAGAAGATGTGTCAGAGGCTGGTTAGATCACAGAACTGTAGAGAAACCCATGTGATCTCTCACTCTATACGGGGATAACCAGGCTACAGGGAGGCTGCAGATTCGCCAGAGGCCCCACAGCTAATGGAGCTCAGCTGCACTGCCCAGATTCTCACCTAGTGCTCTCTCTGCGCACAGAGTGACAGGGTCCCTCCTGGTCAGAGTCTGACCCTGCAAGCTGCCATCCTCCCAATCCTCACCGGCCTGTGATACACAGCCATGTGCACGTGGTGCCTGAAGGTAAGAGGTGGGGCTATGGGAGTGCAGAGAAAGGCTCTCTGGAGGAGGCAGGACTTGGCCCCATCACCCCAGGGCACCTTCCTGCAGGGTCCTCCCTGGGCCCAGAGCTCTCTGCTCCCACAGTTTCCCAAGAGGGGAAAGCCACGCAGGCCAGTGGCTAAGAGCTAGGTAGACAGTGGTGTGGCTTTCCACACTCGAGCCCCACCCTGTCCTAGCTGTGTGCCCTGGGGCTAGTTGCTTAACCTCTCTGTGTCTCAGTTCCCTCATACAATGGGACTAATAATAGTGTTTACCTTACCGGCTAATTGTGTGGATTAAATGAGACAATAATAGTAATGTTCCTACTGACTGAGTGCTAAGTGCCAAGAACTCTTCTAAACCCTTGACATATTTTCACCCAACTAATCCACCACGAATCTAGGGAGTATTATTATTTCTAGTCCACAGGTGAAGAAACCCAAGTGCGTCAGTGACTGGCCCAGGGTCATACGGTCTGATAGGGAAGAGCCACAGGGAAGTCTCGGGTTCCCGGGATACTGGGCTCCAGTCTGTATGGTCTGCACCCTGCTGGGCCTCGTGAAGTTGGCTGATTCTGGGGAATGGGGCGAACCTCCTCTCTCCGGAGAGCCCAGGCTAGCCCTGTCAGGGCCGCCAGGATGATCGGGAGCCTCCTTCCGGGTCAAGGCTGACATAGAGTTCTGGGATTGTTTTAGGAAATCGTGAAGCAGGCATTCCAGCCGCATTTCCCCAGCAGTTCATGGTATCTGATTCCCAATCTTTAGTCACGAATCTTCTCCTTTAGTAGATGCCCATGGTTTCCCGCTGTCATCAACACAGAACACAGAGCCAGGCACGGATTGGTGAGCCCTCAAGGGTCAATGCCAGCATGGCTTCCTATTGAAGCCATGCTCTCCTATGGAACCAGATTGCCCGGGGCTGCCTGACTCCTGAAGAGAGCTGGAGGAATGTCCCACCCCCTGGGCAGAGCAGGAGCCAGGTGCCCTCCCAATGCCATGTCAATTCCAGAACAGGGCTTGATAACCTATGGCCAAATCCCCAAACCACAAATGGCTTTTACATTTTTAAATGGTTGAAAACAAATCAAAAGAAAGATAGCATTGCGTGACATGAAAGTTATATGAGATCCAAATTTAGTGCCTGTGAATAAAGTTTTATTGGCATACAGCTTCCTCATTCATTATATATTAGTTATGACAGAGACCTATGCAGCCTGCAAAGCCTAAAACATTGAACCTGACCCTTTAGAGGAAAAGTGTAGTTGACCACTGATCTAGATGCCCCTTTGGCGGGACGGATGTCCCAGGAGGCCACTGTGGTGGTCCCCCTCCACTCTCCTTCTGGGAGCCCCTCCTGATAGGCCACCATACCTCTAGGACCTTCCAGGGCTGATGTGGGCAGAGGACACATGACCTTGGCCAAGATAGTCACAGTCCGCTGAATGGTTAAAGTTCACCATCAGTGAATGTCTCCTGGATGTTTAGAAGGAAGGGTCCTGGAAGGCTGAGGGTGTACTCCATGATTCCTCAAAGTTTCCGAGTGCCTAGAAATGCCTTTTCTAGGGTGGGACTAGAAGAACCACAGAAAGCGGGTGGCAAAATAGAACTACCATATGATCCCGCCATCCCACTCCTGGGTAGGTCACCGAAGGCATGGAATGGAGGGGAGGTGTTCGCACACCCGTGCTCACAGCAGTGTTATTCACTGGGGCTGAAAGGTGGAAGCGCCCAAGTGTCCAGTGACAGATAAGTATATGCCAATTACATAGTCAAATTCACAGTCAAATTCATAGAGGCAGAAAGTAGAAGGGTTGTTGCCAGGGGCCGGGGGAAGGGGTGCGGGGAGTTGTTGTTCAATGGGTAGAGTTTCAGTTGGGGAGGACAAGAAAAGTCTGGAGGTGCCTGGGTGGCTCTGTTGGCTAAGCAGCTGCCTTCAGCTCAGGTCATGATCCCAGGGTCCTGGGATCGAGTCCCACATCGGAGTCCTTCCTCAGCGGAGAGTCTGCCTCTCCTTCTCCCTCTGTCTCTGTTCGTGCTCTCTCTCTCTCTCAAATAAATAAAATCTTTAAAAAAAATGGTTAAGTGGTAAATTTCATGTTGCACCTATTTTGTCACAAGTAAAAACTTAAAAAAAAACACAACAAAACACCGATGACAGGGGGCGCCTGGGTGGCTCAGTGGGTTAAGCCGCTGCCTTCGGCTCAGGTCATGATCTCAGGGTCCTGGGATCGAGTCCCGCATTGGGCTCTCTGCTCAGCAGGGAGCCTGCTTCCCTTCCTCTCTCTCTGCCTGCCTCTCTGCCTACTTGTGATCTCTCTCTGTCAAATAAATAAATAAAATCTAAAAACAAAAACAAAAACAAAAACAAAAACACCGATGACAGAAGCCATGGGGGCAGGCCTGTTGATGGCCTCCTTGGCAACAGATGTTAGTGTCCTCTTGCCTGCTGACCTCGCCCCCTCTCCAGGGGGCCAGATGCTCAGAGGCACACCTTGTCTTAGCCTTCCATGCCTAGGAGGTTCTCTCTATGAGTGAGTGGGTGTGTGCGCCCTGCCCCTTCAGATGTCAGACCTCAGTTGGAACTGAATCCAGAAGCAGATGTCACAACCAGCCCAAGAAACCCTGGAAATGGTGCCAAGGGTGGCCCTTAAGGGAGTGTGTTGCCCAAGGATCCTCCTTAGAGAAGGTGGATGTTCCCACTGTGGATGCTGGGTCGGCCCGAGGCTGGATCACCTCGAAGAACGGCCTGGCCCGGACCAGCTGGTTGGGTGAGGGTCTGCAGGACTCACACTCGCCTGGGCCCTATCTAGAAAAGCCACCACTTTCTCCTCACAGGCCTGGAGGGAGATGGGAACCTGCGGGATCTGAGCACGCTCCCTTGGCCAGGCACTGAGTGGGGATTTTCCCATCTCCCTTTATTCTATAGTTAATCAATGAAACATAGGCACCGTGAGTTCCTGCTTGTCCTGGCGTCGCCTCAAGGCCCCAGACCAAGGGGCTGGAGAGGATCTGGAAAGGCTTGGAGCCTTGGACCCTCAGAGCCCAAGTGGGGCTCTGAGACCTACGGGCTGAGGAGGGGCTGATTCAACCTGCCAGAAATGCTTGGCGTCCGTCTTGAAATGCTTTCATAAAACTGCTCTGTCTTGGGTCTTATGTGAATTGGGTCTTATGTGAGGCCCAGAGCAACTGGTAGGCAGAACCCAAAGGAGTGGGCAGAGCCTAGGCCAGAGCAGTGAGCTGAAAGAAGACCCATGGAGATTCACATAGGAGAAGCCGGGTGAGCCAGGAATCAGAAGGAGAGCTGGGTGTGCACAGTGGCTGTTTGCTGAGGATTTTCTGGGTCCCAGACACTCTCATAAATGCATGTGTGAGACTTTTTCTAGCACACCTTCACAGTTCTTTGTTTGGGAACCAAGAGGCTCCTGTGGTCACCCATAGGAAGGCACCTAACCCTGCCCAGAGGCCTGGGGGTATCAGGGAAGTCTTCCTGGAGGAGGTGATCTGTGAACCAGGTCTTGCTGGCCGGAAAAGAAGGTAGAAGGAAAGGTGTTTTAGAAAATTGAGGTAGAAGGAGCAAAGTCCCCATCGTGGGTGGCCTTGGCCTTGAGTGCTTCTCACTCCCCTGGCTTCCTTCACTCCAACCAAGCCTCCAGAAGGCCAGCCTGCCCAGGGAAGGTGCCCATGACACCCCTGCCTCTCACACTACCTTCATGACCTCCTCTCATCCCACACTCCCTCCTTAGCACCTTGCCCCAGGTGGTATCCCAAAACCTGCTTCGTCAGGCCTTTTGGCAGAATACATTGCTGCAAGAGTGCCTCTTCCAAGGAATAATCACATTTTCTTTCTTTCTTACCTTTTCTTTCTTTCTTTCTTTCTTTCTTTCTTTCTTTCTTTCTTTCTTTCCTTCTTTCTTTCTTTTTTCTTTTTTTTATAAATAATATCATTTACTGGTGGTTTCATTATCATTATTATAAGGTATGTTCACTGAGAGAATTAGGAAAATATATCAAAGTAAAAGGAAACAAGAAAAATTGGGCATCTGGGTATCTGGGTGGCTCAGTTGGTTAAGCGTCTGCCTTCGGTTTGGGTCATGATCCTGGGGTTCCTGGATCGAGTCCCACATCGGGCTCCCTGCTCAGCAGGGATTCTGCTTCTCCCTCTGACCCTCCTCTATCTCATGCTCTCTCTCTCAAATAAATAAGTAAATAAAATCTTAAAAGAAAAAAAGTCACCTTCATCTCGGAGGTCAGAACATGCCTGTGGTTAATGTGAATACACGTGGGACTGTGCCGTAGAGGCCCACACGCAGGTCTGAGCTGGCTTTTCCCATCAGTAGGAGCATCAGACCATTTCCCCCAGGTGATCAGATGCTCTGGCAGGAGCATTTGGATGGCTGTCTCTTACTTTGGGGCCTGTCTTCTATTGTTGGCTACTTAGGCTATTTCCAAATTTCCTCCTTTGTAAACAACTCTATGGTGAACATCTTATAGAAAATTGGTTGTCAATGGTGGGGCTTCTAGACTGCCAAGAACAGTACTGGAAGCGTGAGTGACGCTCCTCTGCGTGCAGGCCATGAGACTGCATGGGAGCAGAGCTTCTGAACCCCTAATGGGGTCCAGGGCCCTTGGGGGTCTTGTGGCATCAGACTCCAGTTGGTGGGACTGGGCTGGGGCCAAAGGTGTTACATTGCCAAGGAGTTCCCGGGTGGAAGGGGGATCTTTGAGGAGCCAGGCCTCTGTGAGTTCTCCCCACAAGGCCACTAGCAGCCAGGGTTGGGCTCTGGGGAAGGACCTTAGCCAGTCAGGACTTCACTTCCAGGGAACTTTGGAAAACATAGGCTCTTTGCGGGGTAGGTGTCTCCTGAGGGTCCCAGGCCAGTTTGCAATTATGGTCTCCACCCTGCACCCCTGCAATGGTGCTCCCAGAGCTACCTAGAATTCTGTGGGTCTCAGGCACCCTTGGGGGCCCCCAAAGCTTGCACATGGCCAGCTTCACTCTGGGTCTGTCATCTGTCCTAAAGCTAGTGGTGGCTGGCCTGGGTCATTCCTCTCCGGCCCCTGGGGCTCCCAGAAGTGACTCATTTCCTCGCCTCAGAAGAGGGCACTCATGATGATATGTCACAGGAATTGACTTAGTCCACATATGGTGGATGGCACGTGGCAAGCAGCCAGCTTTGATAGCCCCTAGTGCTGGGGTCAGTTGGGTGACCAGGGGCACAGGGGAGATGTCTCCATTCTGCCTTTCCTCTGTGGTGTGGCTTCATCTCTCTGCTGTCCTTGCACTCCTCTCCATATCCCTCCATTCATTTCACATCTTCTTACAAGTGTCTACAAGTGCTGGGGCAGTGGCAAGGCCAGGCCCATAATGGCCAGCAAGGTGGACATGGTCCCTGTCTTCCCAGAGCCCATCGTCCAGTGAAGATGACCAACATGAGCACATAAGTAATAGCCAGAGCCCTCACAGGCTGTAGCCAGGGAGACCTGCTTCAGATGAGGTGGTCGAGGGAGCTGCCCCAAAAGTTCAGCTGAGTGTTGAGGAAGGAGCTAATCACGGAAGAGGTGTGTTAGGGTGGGGTGGGAGGAGCAGTCCAGACAGTGGAAACAGCATGTGCAAAGGCCCTGAGGCAGGAAAAGGTTTTCATGTTGGAGGCACTGAAAGAAGCTTAGAGGAGTCTGAGTGAGGGGAGCAGGAAGAAGACAATACCACCAGAAATCAAGGGCAAGGGCCTGGTCATGCTGGGCTGTGTGTGATGGTGCACCTGGGGGTCTTCAAAAGACGCTGTGGTGAACGGATCTTTGCAGGGAGAGGAGGTGAAGGAAGCCCAGCGAGGAGGCTCTTGTACAGCGGGCAAGAGCCGAGGGAGCTGGGAACAGGTAGTGGCGAGAAAGCACACAGAAGAGGCTGAACTCAGGCAGGACTCTGAAGGCAGGCCAGGCAGGGCTGGGCGGTGAGCAGGGAGTGGCTAGGACCATGAAATGTGGGGCACTGGTGTGGAGAAGGTGGGAGGAGGCCCTGGAGGGAGGGCAGGTGTAGGAGGCTGTGGTCGCCCTGTGGGACCTGCCCTTCGGGTCCTGTCTTCTTCCTCTGTAAGGTCGCCCTACAGCTATGCTCCAGAACAAACAGAGATGTTTTATCTTTGGGCCTGGGTGGGGTGGGGGGGGTCTCCTGTCCCAGGGGCTGGGAGACGTTTGGTAGTTCCTGTCAGGTCACCAAGCACACTCACGAAGCAGCATTTCCATTTCTGCTGCCCATGGCCTGGTTTCCTGTGAAGGAGGCTAGAAGTTTCCCTTGGCCAGAATTCTGGAGCACCTGTGGGGCCGAGAGATCAGGCTGGAGTGTGTGTGTGTCTGCGTGTGGGCATGCATACACACAGGCGGGTGCTGGCTTGTGGGGGCTGCTGCGTGGGACAGGGCAGCCATAAGGTGGGGGTGTTTGAAGGAGGAGCTATCAACCAGTGGCAGGTTGGGGAGAGCTTTTGAGATTCTTTCCCAGAGGAGCACCCCCCCTACCCCCACCGCCCCGCAGGTGTCAGGACAGTTTCCAGACTCCCAGAATGGTGAGCTGTTGAATTTCCCGTGACCAGCCATGGTCAAGGGGCCAAAGTCTTCCCACCAGAAGTCTGGGACTCGGTGGGAATGCAGTGATGGGGAGCTACAAGTCAGTCAAGTCAAGAATGGGCAGAAACTGTGTGTGTGCTTTGGCAGGAGGGTAGGGGGTGGGAAGGGCAAGGAGGGTCATCTAGCCATGTTTCTCTGAATGTCCTAATTCCATAAGGGGGCGTGGGTTCTCCAAGCCATTCTCCCAGGGGGCTTAATTCTGTCTCTAACCAGCGCTGGGGACCTGCCTTCTGAACTCTGCATAGCACATTCCATGCAGCCCAACTGCACAGCAAGGACCTGGGTAGGTGCTGATGTGGTGGGGGGTGTGGGGGGAAGGGAGACGAGCTGTGAAGATGACAAGATCCACCCAAGCCAGGCCTGAGCACTGAGAAGTCCTGGCGAAGTCCTGGCAAAGTCCCCATGCCTGGAATCACATGCCAGCTGTCTCAGCAGGTAGGCAGTGGCCTAATCTTATTACCTCCTGGCTGACTGCTGGTGGAAGGAGGCCCAGAGACACTCTACGACTTCCCCAAGGTCACACAGCAACTGGAAGACCAACGAGAGTAAAGCCAGTCTGTCAATTCAAGGATACTTGAATGAACCAGGGGCTCCTAGAATCGCTCCCTTTCTCCCTCCCTCCCTCCCTTTCTCTCATCTTCCTTCCTTGTCACTCAAGAAAAAAATTACTTGAATATCACTACAAGGCCGGCTGTGCCCTCAGAAATTCCTCATCGGTGAGCCTCTCCTTCGGGGGATGGGGGGCCCTCTGCCCTCAGAAGGGCTTGTGGGTAAACTTGCCATGAGCTATTTCTAAGGAAGGGAAAGAAAAACTAGATCACAGAGCCCTGGGGAAGGGCTGCACTTGGCACAGAAAATAAGTGATTCTGTCAGCAGGCGGGTTGGCTGGGGGCTCCTCCGCGCGGCTGGGATTGGGGAGCAGCCCTGGGGGCATTTCTGGGCCCCCAGGGGCAGGAGCAGGGCCCATCCTCTGAACCTGATTCAGAGTAAGCTCAGACAGGTCCTACAGAGGCCCCGAGGCGCCTAGGACCTGCACGTCATGCACACCGACTACCATGTTCCGTCTATCTGTCTGTTGGACTGGATGTCTGCCTTACTCATCTGAGCCCTGAGTCACTTCATTTAAAATGCTGTTCCCGGAACAGAGCTGGGCCTCAGTGGGTGGGTCTGAGTCATTTCTGCCATTGGGAGCCCATTCCATGAGCCCGGGAAGCACGGAGGGCCTGAATGGGCCAGCCTTGTGGGCATTGGGTACCTGGGGGATACAGTGTTTGGCAATAATAGTAGCCCGATAGCTATTATCAGCACCATCATCATTTTCACTGTCATTATGATCAGGAGAGAACACGAGTCAAGCCCCTAGCAGCTTGGGTGACAGCTCCCAGACAGAGGGAGGGGATGTCTCAAGAGTGCTCTTCCCGTCAAGGGCACTGAGTTGAGAGAGGAAGAAAGGAGAAGGTGAGGTTATCTGGGGTGACTGGACGAGAAGAAGAAGAAGGTGGGGAGGGCCCAGGGAGGAATTCTCAGGCAAGGGTCAGGTCAATGGAAAGGAACCAGAAAGGAGAGAGTATAACCAAGGAGGGTTCGTGCCCATGCCCCCCAAACCTAATGCCAGGCCTTTATGAGTCCAGAGCTGCTTTTTTTTTTTTTTTCAATTCTAAGAGTAGGATTGAGATAAAATGCACATCTCATCCAATTCACCTATTTAAAGTACACAATTCAATGGTTTTCCGTACAGTCACGGAGTTGCACAATCGTTAGCGCAACCCATTGTAGAACATTCTCGTCACCTCCCAAACCTTACCCCACAGCCATTAGCAATCATTCCCCTTTTTCCTCTACCCCCACCCCCAGCCCTAGGTAATCCCTAACCTCCTCTCAGCCTCTTTAGGTTGACCTATTACGGACAGTTCGCGTAAATGAAATCATGGCCTCTTCCAGGCAGTGTGTTCTCCAGGTCCGTCCCTGTCATAGCACGGATCAGCTCTTCCACACTTGATGGCTGAATTGGATGCCATTGCATGGATATACCATGTTCTGTTTATCCGTTCATCAACGGACAGACATTTGGGAGGTTTCTGCTTTTTGGCCATCGTGAGGAAGGCTGCTATAAACGTCTGTGTCTGTTTTTATGAGGATGCATGTTTTCAGTTCTCTTGAGGATATACCAAGGCATGGGATTGCTGGGACAAACGTAACCCCCAACCTTGTGAGGAACCGCCAGACTGACTCCCAAAGTGGCTGTACCATTTTACGCGCCTACCAGCGGTGTATGAGTGTGCCAACTTCTCCATGTCCTTGCCAATGCTTGTGATTACCGTTATCTTAATGGGTCCGAAGAGCCGTCTCACTGTGGCTTCGATTTGCTTTCCTCTGATGGCTTGTGAAGACCAGCATCTTTTTGTCTCTTTACATATCTTCTTTGGAGAAATATCTATTCAAATCTGTTGCCTTTTTAAAAATTGGATGATTTGTCTTTTATTATCAAGGTGTAAGAGTTCGTTATATACTGTGGACACGGATTCCTTATAGGACATGTGATTTGCAAGAAATATTTTCTCCCATCCTGTGTATTCACCCCACTTTCTTGATGGTGTTTTTTAAAACATGAAATTTTTAAAATATTGATAAAGCCCAGAGTATCTATGTTTTCTCTTATTGCTTGTGCTTTTGGTGTCCTATGTAAGAATCCATTGTCTAATCCAAGGTTATGAAGACGTCATCCTGTTTTTCTTATAAAAGTTTTATAGTGTTATCGCTTACATTTAGGTCTTTGGATGAAATTTTTCTATACAGTGTGAGGTAAGGGTCCAGCTTTATTCTTTTGCATGCAGATAGCCAGTTATCCAAGCACCATTTGTTAAAAGACTATCCTTTCCTCCATTTAACTGTCTCAGCGCCCTTTTTGAAACTCAGTTGGCCAGAAATGTGAGAATGTATTTTTGGACTGTCAACTCTGTTCTGTTGTTCTATATGTCTACTGCTGTGCCAGTAACAAACTGTCATGTTTGTTGCAGCTTTGGAGTAAGTTTTGAAATCAGGAAATGTGATGCCTCTTTTGGTTATTCTGGGTCTCTCAAATATCCATATAAATTTTAGGATCAGCCTGTGATTTCTGCAAAGGAGCTTTCTGGAATTTTGATGAGGCTTGTTTTGAATCTGTCGGTCAACCTGGGGAGCATTGCCATCTTAACAATAAGTCCTGTGGTCCGTGAACATGGAACGTTTTTCTCTTTGTTTAGATCTCCTTTTATTCCTTTCAACCTTTTTTTTTTTTTTTTTGGTAGGTTTCAGAGTATAATTTTTGTTCTTCTTTTGTTAAATTTATTCACAAAAATTTTATTTTTAATACTACTATAAATGGAATTATTTTTCTTAATTTCATTTTTGGATTGTTCATTACAAGTATATAGAAATAGAATTGATTTTTGTGAATTAATCTTGTTTCTGGCAACTATGCTAAACTCATTTATTATAGATTTTATTTATTTATTTGACATAAAGATCACAAGTAGACAGAGAGACAGATGGAGGGGGTGGGAAACAGGCTCCCTGCTGAGCACAGAGCCCGATGTGGGGCTCGATCCCAGGATCCTGAGATCATGACCTGAGCTGAAGGCAGAGGCTTAACCCTCTGAGCCACCCAGGCACTTCTGAACTCATTTATTATAATAGTTTTACAATGGTTCCTGAGGATCTTCTGTATACAAGATCATGTCATCTACCAATAAAGGTAGCTTTACTTCTTCCTTTCCAATCTGGATGCCCGCCTTTCCTTCCTTCCTTCCTTCCTCCCTTCCCTCCCTTCCTTCATTCCTTCCTTCCTCTCTTTCTCTCTCTTCTTAAGTATCTTGGCTAGAACCTTCAGTGTGTCTGCTTCTGCACAGAAAGAGCATCTACCTGAGCCCACACTCCATCTCATCCCATTTCCTTGCCTTTCATTGCTGACTTGTACTGATGCCTTCCCAACTCCTTGACTCCTGTGCTGTCTTCTGTCTCTTAGATTCTGTTTCTTCTCCATCCCCAGAGTGCCCTCTTGGTTCAACATTTTACTCCAGCCATGCCCTTGAGGGCAGTAGCTTCCTCTTCACTTCCCCTGGTATCCCGGGGCAGGGCTTCTGGTCATGAGGACATGTCGTCATGCCTGGAGCAAGCAGAGTCCTGAGACCAGACAGAGAAATAGTTCAAGTAGGGTCTGCAAGGTCAAGGCCACCACGAAATCTAGTGAGAGGGCAGACTCCATGTGGATCTGGGGGGCCACCAGGGCTTATCTTTCAGAGGGTCCCTGTGTATGGAGCAGGACGAAATTCCTGAGATCAGCAGGTCAGGAGTGAGACTGTTGTGGGCAAATCCTGACGGCAACCTACCTGTGACAGGTGTCAGCCCCACACTGGCAAATCGCCCCTTCTCCGGATGGGCAAGCCTGGCCAAGGAAGCTGCAGAGCCATGATGGAGAAGCTCTGAAGACTTCTTGAGAGCAGGAGAGTTGCCAGGTGGGTGGAGACAGGCCAAAGTTCCAGTTCAAAAAAGGGAAATAATCCCAGAAACTCCATGGGGAGGAACGCCACGTCAAGCTCTGTCAAATTCCAGGACTCAGGCTAGGCCAGGGATTTGACACAAATCAGGAGATACACAGTAACCAGGAGGACCCCACAAGGGGTTGCCACGAGGCTCTTATTTGCCATTTTTTTTTTTAACGTGGAGTGTGGGGAAGTTGATTTCAAGATGGTGACTTATTTAAAAAAAAAAAAAATCAGAATGTACAGAGTTGCCTGGGTGGCCAGTGGGTTAAGCATCTGCCTTTGGCTCAGGTCATGATCCCAGAGTCCTAGGATTGAGCCCCGCATGGGGCTCTCTGCTCAGTGGGGAGCCTTCTTCTCCCTTTCCCTCTGATACTCCCTTCTGCTCATGCTGTCTCTTTCTCTCTCTCTCAAATAAATAAATTAATCTAAAAAAAAAAAAATCAGAATGTACCACCACAGTATCAACCTGGAAAGAACTCTCCAGGGCATTTCACCTGGTGTGATTTAAGTATCCTGAGTCTTCCATGGTCTCCCAAGCTTGGGTCATCCTGGCTTAAGGAAAGTCAATAAGCTTCTTCTCAGGGCCTCTATTGTTATGTTCCCTGGGAGTTTTCAAGAGAGGGCTAACATACTACATTTTCCCACATTCAATTTGAGAAGAAGGTTGGGTGTTTTCCTTATGACATCTCCCTGGTCCGACGATCCCCATATCTCACCTTGGGAAATGCCGGCCTCGTGACAGTCCCCTGGGCTCAACTCCAGTCCCAGGCTGGGAGAAGCTACCAGAGTGCAGGGATCAGGTGTGTTATCCAAAGGGCCAATGGCTGGGGAAAGAGTAAGGAGGCAAAAAGATTTCTAACCAGGTGTCAACACAGGGAGAGGTCAAAGTCAGATTCTTGTGGAAAAAGAGCAAGGGGTGGAAGGGTGTCCTTTGAGTGAGTACATAGCGCACACACAGACTTATATTTGTTTCCTACGGACACAGACTCGTGTATATGAAAAAAACAAAAGACATCCGTATGGCTCTCTCTCCCTTGCCTGTGGTTGCGTCTGGGGAGGGAGAACATTCTGGCCCTCGGAGGGCTTGATTTCTACAGGAAATTTTCATCATATCTGTCTTTTGTTTTCTTGTTGTTTCACAAGAATAAGGTTTTCCCGAATTGACTTACAACAAAAGTAATTACAATGCAAAAAGGAACTTTTTTTTTTTTTTTTTTTTTTTTTTAAAGAAAAAGGAAAGATTTCCAGGGTCTGGTAGGCAGAGCTGCTACAATGAAACGTTGACTTCATGGTTAGGCTCTGAGCATGAGAACGTTTTCCTGGGCACTAGCCTCTGCTAAGCCTGTGCTAGGGAGGATCCCAGAGGAAAGGAAGCCCTGGCCTGGCTGCCTGTGTGGACACAGAGACTTTTCCTTTTATGTGGGGAAAAAAATTCAGGCTGCCCAGAGGGTGGAAGTGGGGAGTCGCGTAGGGTTGGGATCAATGGGCATGTTGTATGACGTGGACTTCTCGGGGAGCAATGCCTAGGCCAGGTCCTGCAGGCTCGGCAGGTGTTACCCAGGTGAAGAAAGGGCATCCTAGAGAGAACAGTGGAGGCAAAGGCTCAGAGGAGATGACAGTGATAATTAAGAATTGTCAAGAGCCAGTACCTGTAGGGCTCACCAAGGTAGGTCTCCACTCCGAGCCCTTTAAATGGACTTTGGGGCAATATCATGTGGCAGGCCCTCTGTCGCCCCCATTTACAGATGAGAAAACAGAAGCACAAGGAGATAAAGCAGATTGCCTAAGCTCACACAGTAGGCACTGACATCTGAGCTCCTGGCCTCCGTGATTCTTGTAGGTGACCTGTGTGAAAGGGAGTGGGAGGGGGCCCTTAGCAAAGGTGGCAAGGGACCCCAGATGGGACTGGAGGAGGCGGCGGTCCCTCTATGTAACACCCCCCTCCTCAACAGGGCCTGGAAGGCTGGAAGGGGAGGTGACCCTTCTCTGTGGGGACTATGGCGTTTCCGAAGGTGTGCCTTATCTGGGGGTCCACCAAGATCCCAGGGCCTCAGCACCAACTGTCCCTAGCAGAAAAGAGCCAGTAGGGGAGGTAGCCAAAAATAAGGCTGCGTGGGGAGAACTGACAGTGGGGTAAGAGAACTACCACTGACATCGGAAGGCAGCTAGCCCATGGAACATTTGAACCCCCTGTACAGAGACCCTGTAAAGGGGCCATTCTTATCTGAGGCACAGGAGGTCCAAGTGACATGCCTGCGATCATCGGGCTTGGCAGAGTGGAGCTTGGACCCCTGGGACTGGGAGACCCTAGGACTCTACGGGGGCAGATCTAGGTCCTCCCTGTGAGCGATGAGACATCTTGAGGGACAGCTAAAGCACCCCCTCCACACACCCCACCTTGAACATTTCTTTTTTTTTTAATCTTTTTTTCTTTTTAAGATTTTATTTATTTATTTGACAGAGAGAGCAAGAGAACACAAGAAGGGGGAACAGCAGGGAGAGGGAGAAGCAGGCTCTGTGCCGAGCATGGAGCCCCCATGTGGGACTCAATCCCAGGACCCCAGGATTATGACGTGAGCCAAGGCAGACACTTAATCAATTGAGCCACCCAGGCGCCCCACCTTGAACATTTCTGAGGCTGAGGATGGACTTGGGGCTAACGGTCCTCTACATCAGGAAGCATCTCCTTGCCCGGGGAGCTCTTCCTCTATCGGAGACACCACTGCTCCCTGATGCCCACTATGCCCAGGAACTCAGGGTGGCAAGCCCAGAATTTGGACAGTGTGCAAATCTGGGATACTGGTGTCCCCACTACAATTTTGGGGGGTACCTTCTTCTAGAAAGAATGGCTAGATTGCTTCCTCCCTGAATCGGCCTCTCCAAAGAGACATGTTCCCCCAACTCCTCGGGCCTCTTGGGGGGCTGGTGAGATGGGGCTGCCAGCAGCTTGTGGAGGCTGCAGGCTGACTGCCCTCCCATGCCCCACCCGCCGCCCCAGATAGCCCCTTATCGCTGTTGTGTCTTGCTGTCTGGGGGCTTCTTGCTCTCCAAAGCTGCTGGGGGCTGGCCAGGGCAGGCTGGAGCTCTCCTTTGCCCCAGGTCTTGGCAGCTGCTCCCCTGCCCTTTTGCCATCCTGCCAGACCCCCAGGGTCAGAGGACCAGCTTGTGAGTCTGTCTGAACAGGGCCTGGGCCAAGGGCTTTCCTGACTTGCCATGGACCTACACCCTAGACCGGCTTCATTGCCTCCTTCTGGGTGTCCCCTAAGCGAATGCTCTCTTCTTCCGAATGCGCGCCCTTGAGCTCTTCCTGGTAGCGTCTGGGATGTTTGGAAAGGTGGTATGGAATGATAAATAGCCAGCCCTGGCCTTCTGCCCAGGGACCCCCAAAGCCCTGCTACTTTCCCTGTTGCCGTGTGGCTTTGGACAGCCCCGGTGCTGGTTCTCACCCCTGTTTGCCAGGACACGGTACAACCCAGATCCTTCCTGCAGCCCACAGAGAAGGGCTGAAGCAGCTTGGCAGGCCCAGTGGACCAGGTGCCCAGACACCCCACATCCCTGTCTGTGTCTAGCCCTTCCTATGTGATGTCTCTGGCAAGACCCGAACCTCCAGCCCGGCCCCACCTTGGTTAGCTTCAGTGTGTGATACCTGAGAAATGAGTCCTTCAGACTGGGTAGGTGTTGGAGCCTCTTCTGTGAGCCCCTGATCTCTTGCAGTGATGCCTCCGCCCACTGGCCCATCCCCCAGTCAGCCACAATTCCCTCCACACCCTACCCTGCACTCCCCCTTGGCTGGGGAGGGATGTCTGAGCTCCAGTCTCCTACCAGGGCCGATAAGCCAGAATCACTCAGCCCCTGGGGTGCATCTTAAAGGTGACCATTTTTCTTTTTAAGATTTTATTTATTTGGCAGAGACAGTGAGAGAGGGAACACAAGCAAGGGGAGCAGGAGAGGGTGCAGCAGTCTTCCCAGAGGGTAGCCTGATGTGGGGCTCGATCCTGGGACCCTGGGATCATGACCTGAGCCAAAGGCAAATGCTTAAAGACTGAACCACTCAGGCACCCCTTAAAGGTGCACATTTAGGGTAGGAGAGCTTTGGCTGGTAGGGGGGTGACAGAACCCTGGCTGAGCCCTGGGCTTTGGGGCCAGACATGAGTTAGGAGCCAGGCTCCATCGCTGACTGGCTTAAGCCCTAATACAGAAATGAGGCTCTGGGACAGCTGGGTAGGACCACAGAGGAGTGGCTTTCCTGAGGGGTGAGGGGTGAGGGGCTTTCTTGGGCCCTTCCTCCCAACCCTACCACATAGGTGACTCAGCCCACAAGGCCAGGTCATGATCTGGATCGCAGGCAGTCTTGGTGGCCCCAGCCAGCCCAACCCTGGGACCTTGGCATTCCATCCTGCTCTGGGCTCTAATCTCCCCTCTGCCCGCTGTGGCTGCCCTGTCCCTCCGCTCTATCACCCAGCTGGGGGCTCCCTCCCTTTCTCCAGTCTCTTTCAGGGCCCCTAGCCTCTGCCTTTCTCCCTCTAGCCCCCCCACCCCTCCTGCCTGGCTTTGCTGGCTTAAAAATAACCAGCTCAAAGAAATGGCGTCTTGGAAAGACTTACCCTACAGGTGGATGAAACTTTTAGCCCAGAAGGAGGACAACATGTCAGGCTGGGCTCCCCTGAGTGTGGAGCTGCCTCAAGCATTTGGTACTCCCTGCGCCCCTCCCCCCTTGTAAGTGCCCCTCCCCCCAACGCCGGGCACTGACTGTGACCACAGCACCAGGCCTGGAGCTTCTCCACAGTGCTAGGAAAGGTAATCTGAGCAGGGAGGGATGGTTATTTTTACTTTACAGGAAAGGAAATTGAGGCAGGTGTGGCTGGTGAAGTCACTTGCCCCAAAGCACTGTTGATTGGGGCCAGAATTTAGCCTGGGGCCAAATCCACTGGCCCCAGAGCCTGAACTTTGAACCACGATGGTGATGCAGGTTCCCTGAGCCTCAGTCCCCTTGTCTGTGAAATGGGGGCATAGCATGTCCCCCAAAAGGGGATTTGTTTGTGTCCTCTCTAGCATGGTACCTGGTAAGTGCGTTTCTTTTCCTTCCTGCTGTCTTCACTCAGTGATTCAATTCCCCAGTGCTCCCTGGACATGACCCAACGAAGTCTGGTCCTACCCCCTGCTTGGAGCAGAGGTGTGAGCGGGGAGGACAGGTCCCACAGGGTGTCCCACCCCACCCCCTGCCCACTGCACAAGGGTTTGGCAGCTCCAGTCCTACCCACACGCTCAGCAACGGGTCCCCTAGGACAGGGAGTCAGAAGGCTGTCCTGTAGAAACTCCCTTCTCCTGCCCTGCATGGCCCCATCCCCACTGGGCCCCTGTCCCCTCACAGGAGCCTGGATGTTGGGCTTCTGTTCTAGCTGTTCCTGAGGCTACACAGTGGGGAGGGGTTGCTCAGGTGCTGGGAGGGTTTCCTGGGCCTTCAGCCCCATGCAGAGGCTCACTCCTCACTTCCCCTCCACCTCCAGGGACCCTTCACCCCATGTGATGCCCTCACCACACCTCAGTGCAAGAAAACAGGAGCCACTGCACAAGGGTCCCCCCGCTTCTTTTTTCTCAAACCCCAATTCACTCACTTCCATCTTCACATCTCCTGGTACAAATGGGGAAGGGCCCTCCTCCCACAGGCCAACACTTCCTCTCGGGCCTGTGCCCCAGCTCCCCTGACTTCTTGAGGACTTTGGGCTCTATGACCTCTGTCCTGTGGCCCACCATCCTGGGACAGGACCTAGCAACCTCTAACCACAGTTCCTCCTCCTCGTCCTCCACATCGCATCCAGGCTGAGCTGCCCCAAATGGATTTGCGTCCTCTCCAGCCTGACATTCCGGGCCACTTTCTGTCTTCATCTGCTCAGGGCAGGCTCTCCACCACTGCAAGGTTGTCAGGTCTGGTGGCCGCTTTCTTTGTCCCCAACTTGCTCCATCCTCCCCCTTCGTAGCTTACTTCTCACCCTCTCACCCTCTGGCAGGGCCTGGTCCTCGGTTCTCGCTGTTAGGACACCCAAGGTCAGCCCTCCCGGCCCACTGGGGTGCACCCCAGCTTCTCCCCATTTGCCAGCTTGACGTCACCACTCAGGTGTTTCCTGGACACCCCAAATGCAACAGGGACAACCAGATTTCTCAATTGTCCCTTTCCCCCAGTCTTCTCAATAGATACCAGTCACTTTGGCCGGAAATCTGGCACAAACTTGACTCCCTTTGCCACCTGTCCCACACCCAGGCCAACAACAAGGACCATGAATTCTAATTCTGGAATGGCTTTGTCTGTGCTTGTCTGCTTCTCCCTGTCCCCAGGTGGGAGCCTCACTACAGGCCACTGTCACCACCTCCCCTGCATCTCCTAGCGGGGCTCCCTTACTCCCTGGTCCTCTGCACCAGCCCGTGTCCCTGTGAACAGATGGAGCTTGTGAAATGAAGGGTGAAGTCTCAGCACACAGCCTCCAAAGGTTCCCAGCCAGGCCGCCACCATCGGGCTCATCTCTGCCCCGTCTCCATGTTCGGGCATCCCCCTGCTGCTCCGACCCCGCTGCCCGCTGCACGCACACACTTCTTTTCAACCCCAGAACATGCCTGGTGGCCTCCAGACTCAGCATCTCTGCACTAGTGGTTCCCTTTGCTCTCCAGTTGGCATCCAGGCAACCTCTGTGTCTCTCTCACTTTACCCACCATGGCCCGTGCGCTGCCTCCACCCTGCGCTCTCCTCTGGGCCTTGCCATACTGGGTCTCTTGCCTGGCTTAGCATGCCTGGCCTCACTCCGTCTACACGCAGAGCTGCGAAGCTCCATGGCGAGAGTCCTAAGATCAGAAGAGCCTCAGTCCAGCCAAGAACCCGTTCTTTTGTCCCCCCCTTGGGGGACCCCTGTCTGCTCCCCCAAGGACCAGCCTGGCAGGTGCATTGTAGGGCACTGTTCCATGCAGTGGAAACAGCAGAGGCAGGCAGACCCGAGTTTGCCTGCGACCTGCTATAGTTCAGCTGAGGACTCTTGCCTCTTACCCAAGCTCTCTGAGCCTTAGTTTCCTTGTCTGTAAAATGGGCTAATAAGTACTTACATGCAGAGCTGTGAGGATTAAGCAAGTCTGTATTTGTAAAATGCCTGACTCATGGTGGGCTGGCAACACATGATCATTTTCTTGATGATGATGGGGCCCTTGGTCTGGGAGGGCGCTTTGACGTGGGTGGTGGTTGGGGCTGAGGTAGGTCAGGCCAGCAACGTGCCTGCTGAGTGTATAGCCCAGGGCTTCTGTGGGAGAAACCAAAAATACTTCCCCACCTTCTGGCAGCCGTCTTGCCAAGAGGGGTCCTGGAGAAAACATCACAGACTCCTGTGTGCTGCTCTGAGCAATGGCCAGATGGGGCTGTGACCGTCCTGGCAGCGAGGGTCAGAGGGGGATGGAGGACCAGGAGGACCAGCGGGGGCAGGGGTGGCTCCCAGGGTCAAGCTGGGACTAGCTTAGGGGCCTGGCGTGATGGGTAGGGTGTGGGGAACTGTAGGGATAGGAGAAGGGCTCCATAAGGGTCGAGGCCTGGGGGTGGGTGAGGTTTGGCGTAAGTGGGGAATAGTCAGGGAACTGGCCTAGCATGAGCCAAGGCTCCACATTGGGAAGAAGTTAGAGGTAGAGCTGGGGGTTGATGTCGGCCTTCAATGCCCAGCCAGGGAGAAAGGGAGGGAAGGGCAGGAAAGAATACGGGCCCTTAAACACACAGGGTCTCATGCGTACTCACCACTACTGACATTTGAGAAAAGCAAGGCTCAGAGAGGTTAAGCAACTTGCCCAAGGTCACACAATTACCCTATCTTGTAGGCTCCAGATTTAATGTGGAAAGCAACAGAAAACCATTGTGGGCAGCTTTTCAGGCTGGGGCAGGGCACGGAGAAAGCAGTTTGAGGTGGACAGAGGTAATGCGCAGGTGGCCTGCAGAAGGCAGACAGTTTGGAGAACTACGTGGGTTTAGAGGGGAGAGCTGGCGGGAGGGGCTGTAAATCTGGGAGACAACTGGCCTCTACATCCCCAAGGAGGCAGATGACCGAGACATCTTAACTTCTGTCACTTTCAGCTCCCACTCTCCTACTGTCCCCCACTGAGTGCCTTGGGGAACCAAGAGTGTCTTTTGGTCCAGACCCTGAGAACAAGGCCCAGAGCTCTGCACTGGCTGCCGAGCCTCCTCTTTTTCAGTCTGGTTGGTGAGTAAGTACACACACATCCCAGGCCAGCAGCTTGACTGCGGGTCCTACCACAGGCAGATCTGCTTCAAGATGTTCCAGAAGACACGCATGCTTTGGGAAGGCCCCTCCACCCCAAGTTTCCCACCAAACCCAGGAGCCACTGAGCCTACCCCAGGTGTGGCTTCTGCCCTGGGAACATCACCCAGGAGCTGGTTTGTAGAGATGGGAGGCTGGGCTCATGGCTGCTCTGCCCAACCAGGACATAACACTAATTCAAAAGGGAAGTGGGCAGCAAGACCGGGGTGGGGCTGGGATGCCGTGTAGCCAGATGGAAGGCCAACAATTCAAAGCAAAGGCCAGAATCCCGGGTAAACAGGGAGGGTGGGGGCGTCTGGGGGCTAGAGCAAGGAGCTGCTTGGGGCAGGCAGCCTTAAGTCCTGAATGCTATCAACCCATCGCGGATCAATCCACCTTCCAGTGGGTGCTGTGCGCCGTTCCAGAAGTCTCCCAGAGCAGCTGCTGGATGCTTGGACACCAGTGCCTGCAGAACCAGACCCTCCCTTCACCCCTCGGTTCAACAAGTTGTCCATGAGAAAGTTCTTGCTTCCCGGTGTGTTCATTTCTGCTACAGACACTCACTGGGGGGAAACGGTGCATTCATTCATTCCAGAAACCTTTTCCCAGCACTTCCTATAGGCTGATGCTTGCGCAACCCTGGCGTTTCAGAAATAAAAAGGTGGGAGGAGAGAAAACCGTGTGCATTGATTTTCCTGCCCTGGGTCGCAAGTGAAACGTGTGCTTTTACTGGTTGGTGCAAAAGCCCTGTGTGCTCACTCGAGTCCTCTGCACCTTAGCTCTGAGTTTACAGCCCATGACCTCCACCTCATTTGTCACCTCACCTCTCCACGGTTTCCTGGCACTGTCACACTGAGGATCAAGTGATGTACTTCACAAACAGCGTCCAGCCGGGTGCCAGGCATGTGGAAGGCTGTTTGAGAAAGATGAGCAGATGAGGAAGCAGGTTCAGAGAGGTGAAGCTACTTGCCCAGGGGCACTGACTGGCAGGTGGCTCAGCCCGGGTTTGAACCCCGGGCCTGAGGAATGCCAGAGTCCCAGGAAAGCTGAGTCCTCTGAGCCGCCTCTTCTTCTGGTCCCCCTGGCCTGTCCGTTTGGCCAAACTGGCTGGCTTGTCTTGGCTTTTGGAGAGCCACACCCAGAGTATCTGTGGGTGTACCCATCCAAAGACCCTCCAGGGTCCCCAGGCAGATCCTAAGCTTGGTGTGGGTCCCATCTGTTGGGGTTCCTGTCGCCTCCCCCAAGCCCTCTGAGCAGAGGGAGCAATTTCTTCTATTATCCTGTCATGCACCGGCTGTGTTATGGCTGGCAGCTGGGTTTAATGGTAATGTGTATTTGAACTTGATTATGGTTGTTGGAGGAAAAGGCTTTAAGGGGATGGGCAGGTGAGGCCATGAGTCAGGCAGAGGGGCGGCCTGCCTAGCCCCTCAGTTTGCTGAACCCCTGCAGGGTCCTCTCTTCCTGCTGAGCTCCCCACGCCCCAGCTGTGTGGAGCCACGGAGAGTAGGTGCCGGGGCATCTGCAGGTGAGCGGACCCAGGAGGCAGGGAAGACGACCAGCGTCTTTGCCAATTTCAGGCTTGACTTGTTGGGCTGTCTTAGGGGAGAATCTTTAAGCTCTCCTCCTCAGCCTGAGAGTTAAAAACACACATGTCAAGGACTTGTCAAACTTCTTATGGCCGACCACTCTTTTTTGTCTGGGATTGCCTCAGTTAGTGCTGGAAGTCCTGCCCGCCCCCCATCCCCACCCCCAGAAACACCTCAGTCCTGGACAAAGCAGGACAACCAGTGCCCCTACAAGCCTTGGGTACAGAATCGTCTACAGCCTCAAGATTGCCATAAGGCAGATTAAGCCATGGGTCATCATTCCATTTCACAGGCGTGGAGAACGAGGGTAGCAGAAATTCAATTCTAGATGGTGAGGCATCCTGCCTTCATTGTTGGGTGCCAAGTGCTTGGGCAAGCAGAGGTCCATGTCAGAGGCCAGGGCAGGTCCCACTCAGATCTTTCCACCCCATGGGGCCCAGGCATGAGAGTTAACTACAAGTGGGCTGGGGGCCCTAGGGATGTGCCCCAGTATTTTGGGGCGAGCCGGATCGGGAAGTCCTTGAGAATGAGAGCCAGCTTCCCTGGGCTCCTGGGCCCCACCCTAGGAGGGGAAGCAGGGGCTCAGAATCCCTACCTCCAGAGAGCCTGCTACTTGTCCCAGGCAGCTCTGTGGAACCACCTCATTCAGCGATCAGTCATGAAATAAATGCTTCATGCCAGGCAGTGTGCCAAGCTCTGGGGGCTTGGTAAGGAGTAAGAGACATGGATCATGCCTTCATGAAGCTGGCTGGCACTCTAGCAGGAGAGAGGCATGAGCTCTCAAACAGAAGTAAAGTGATTTTATTTCATTTTTTTAACGAAGCTGCATACCCAACGTGGAGTGCAGTGTGGGGCTCAAACTCACAACCTTGAGCTCGAGATCTGAGCTGAGATCAAGAGTCGGCTGCTGAACTGACTGAGCCCCCCAGGTGCTCCAGAAGCAGAGTGAATTAATTGCAGCGATGGTCAGTGCTGTGAAGGAGAAAGGGGGCTCATGCAGGGGGATCCAGAAGCCTGGGCTGGGAAGGTCCTGAGAAATGGGAGCTGATATCCTAAGGAAGACTGAGGAGTACCTGGAAAAGCGCTATGGGCTTGTGAACTAGGTGGGTCCCTTTTTGGCTGTGTGACCTTAGGCGAATCTCTTGGCCTCTCTGAGCCTTCGTGCTTCCTCTGTACCCTGGAGACAGCCCGTATCTATTCCCAGTTGATGGGATGATTCAGTGGGTACTGGAGGAAGGAGCTGCCAGGGGCAGCCCATCATTAGAATAACAGCTCCCTTTGGGTGGCTACCTGTGTGCCTGGCTGGGCCTGCGGAGGGGAGACAGAAGAGAACTGGCTATCCCCTGCCACCCACGGTTCTGGCCCAAGAGCAGACACCGCCCAAAAGTGCCACCTGGCACTACTCTAGCTGACAACTGGGGACAGGGGACAATTACAGTCTAGAGAGATAAGGCTACTAAATGCTCAACAATTAGAGCGCAATTATGGATTTAATTGGGCCCGCCTGCTTCTGGGCCTCCAGGGACCTACCCGAAACTGTCCCTCGGAGCCTAGCAGCTAGATTTTCCATCCTATGAGGCTTGTTGTGAATTGTTAAAACGCCCAGCTCCACACTGTCCTCAAAGTGTGGCCCTCAGACCAGCAGCCTCAACCTCACCTGGAACTTTTACGAACACAAATCCTTAGGCTCCCACCCAGACTGGCCGAATCCGGGGACTGGTGTGGACGCAGCCCTCCACTTGACGCTGAAGCTTGCAAGTTTGAGAACCACTCGCCTTGAGGTTTTAGACGTTCAAATTCTGCTCGGTCCCTCTTGCTAGTAACAGTAATGTGACAGCTGGAGCTGGTGTGTTTTGAACGTTTTCTGCATGCTGTCCCACCCTGAGCACCTGACATGCATTGTCCCATAACCCATAACCCGTAACAGCCTGTGAGGCGGTCATGGTCACGACCCCGTGTCACAGATGGACAAACTGGAATGCAGCCAGGTCACACAGCTGGGGGTTTGCCCCCAGGCACTGGGCGCCAGGTTCACAGCCCGAACTGCCCGGCCACCCGGAGGTTCGGCAGGCTGTGACGACTCGGTCAAAGTCACACGGCTGGTGAGCCAGCCGGGGCCAGGATGTCCAGCTCTACCATCCACTCACCCAGCTTTTTGATTAAGGATCACAAGCTTCCCTGGCCTCGGTTTTTCCATCTGTGGAAAGGGGACAATAGCGCCCACCACAGGGGGTGGTCATTGTGAAGACTCCATGAGGTCATGAAGGGAACAGCCGGTGGTCAGGAGCGTACAATGTGTGCTGGAGCTCCCCTTTTCCTTGGCGCTTGCAAAGAGACATCGTCTATCCCTGTGCCTCGTTTTACCCGTTAGCACCAAGGGAAGGAAGTCCTTTGGACCAGGGTCAAGTTGGGGGGAACAAGTTCTCCGAAGGGCGGTCTCTAGAAAGGGCACTGGCCTCTTGGGCCAGCCTCAAAGCGCCTTCTCACCTCCTGTGACTCCCCAAGGCTGGAGGTGCCTGCGAGTGAGTTCATCTGGGGCTCCCCAGCTCTGGCCTAAAGATGGCACGATAGCCAGTTGAGTCTATCACCCGTGGGAGACACAACAGAGGGGCCCAGGAGGGCAGGGCTGAGGTGAAGGGCAAGGAGCCGCACGCTGACCTCATTGAGTCTACTAGCTGATAAGGCCCCCGATGAGGTTAAGTGAACTATCTCTTCCCTCCCACGCTCTCTGAGCAGCCGGGTCTGGACAGACGGAGCCTGGCCTTGGCACGGGGCTGGTGGGAGGGGCTCTCCCCTGCTAGGAACAGTGAATCCAACCTTCTTCCTTTCCCTGAGACCCTGGGGAGGGGCAGAGGGCCAGGCTGTCCTTCCTTAGCTGGGGGACTTTGGATGGACTCGTTTTTTCCACGTGCAAAGTAGGGTTAGCCATCGAAGACTGCTGGTCCTCAGGACCTCTGGCGCATAGCATTCAGCTGCCCCAGAAGCATTTTGTAAGGCTGAGTGCCTACTGGGCCTCAACAGGGATGGAGATGTTGGGCCAAGAAGGCCCTCTTGCCCCCAGAGGACCCTCCCCACACTGGGCAATCGGCCCTCCCCAGTGCCTGCCACACCAGGACACTTGTTTGAGGTGGGCAAGCCCACATGGGCCTTTATAGGCCTCCTTGATGTTCCAAAGGGTGCCACTATGTCCTGATGTCTGTTTGTTCTGGGGGGCCCATCTAGGAAGGCCTGGGGCCTGGTCCCTGGGTTGGGGGGGAGTCTGGATGGGGGAGTTTGGCCTTGCAGGTCTCTGCACTGGACCTCCCTGCATCTCCCATCAGGCAGCTTTAGGGTGTCTGACCTGCCCTCCACTAGTGTCCCCCATCCCTATCCTAGCCGCAGAGTCAAGGTCTCATCCTCCCCAGGCCTCAGCCAGATCTTCTGCAGAGGCCTAGGGGCCCCACATCAGGGTCTCAGAGAGAGCATGGAATCTGGATTCAACCAGACTCATCTTCTCATCTGAGGACAAGCTCTGACAGAGGCTGGGGGTCAGTGAACCTGACTTGAGCATCCTGGGGGGTGGGCCAAAATGGAATGTGTGTGCCTGCCGTGGGGGGAAGATGAGAACCCCTCCCCCCATGCACACACAGGAGCTTACTTTGAAATGCTCTGTTCCTACTTCCCTCCTGCCTCACCTGCCCAGTAGAGGTTCCGAAGGAGGCCTGACTCATGATCCCCAAGGACAGGCCCCTGAATTGCTTTGCCAAGGTCCACAGGAGAAGGAACTGCCTTGGGATTCATGAAGCATTTCCAGCTCTGGAATGGGGCTTCCAGACCACTGCTGCTAGAAAAATGTCACTGGGAACGCAGATGCTAGATCTGGGAGGAGCGGCTGGGCTGGGCTGGGGGCGGTGGGGGAGGAGGCTGAAGGCCTGGTGGAGAGAATGCAAATTGGCATCATGAATTATGCATCAGCCCAAGCTTCTCACACGTTTGGGGCTGAATGAAATCATGTTAGCCTGGAGAAGGGGGAGGGGAAGATAGGACAAAGATGAGCAGGGCTGGGCCCTGGGCAGTCAGAAAGGATGTCTTACTAGGTTTCTGGAGGGGCCCTGGGAAGGTGCCTGGGCAGGAGTTGGAGGCATATTCCCAATGTCAGCCTTTTTTGCTGTGTGACCTCAGGCCGGTCTCTTTCCCTTTCTGATCAGTGCATTTCCTTATGGATATAATCTGAATGAGAACTTCTGCCCTGTCTCACCGTGACTGTGAGGACCACTTCATCTGTATAATTTTGAGTGATCTACCCAAGGAAGACTGTTATTATTTTAGAAAATAAAAATGATTATCACTGTTTTACCATTTATTAAATTCTCGCCGTATGGGTGCAGAGCTAAATGCTTGACACTTATTTTTTTGTGTGATCCTCACAAGCATCCTTGGGCCCATGGGCTAGTATTGTCCCCATTTTCACAGGTGAGAGGAATGGGCCTCTGAGAGGTTAAGTCACTTGCCTAAGGTCGCACAGCTGGGTAAGAAGAGAACCAGCACTGGCTTTAGTCCTTCTAGTTGCAGGGATGCCCAGCTATGGGCCCCGGAGGGGAGGCCTGTCTCCTGGCCTGCAGCAGGTCAGTCTGGCTACAGGGGAGGACTGACCTCTCTTCCTGAGTGGTGAGAATCTGGAGGCTTGCTGGGGACCTTGGTGAAGCTGATGCTGTCATGGTTGGTCAGCATGGCTCCCATAAAGCCTGTCAAGACGCTGGTCCTGGGAAAACCACTTGGTTAGGACCCCCCTGAAATGGGTGATGACTTTGACTAAAAAGAAAAATAAGAACTAGCATTTATTGAACAACTGCTGTGTGCTGGGCCCTGTCCTAGGTGCTGCAAGAGGGCTAATAGGCCATTGTGCTGTGGGTGGGGGGAGGTAGCTATGGACACCTGGTCTTTTAGATGCAAAAGTAATGTCTTTACATTCCACTCATTCTAAATCAGACCAATAGTGTGTAGGCATAGGGGCAATTTAACTTTGTTATTTTAAGTTGGGGATCTGTTAGTAAGTAAAATTAAATTGGTGGGGGTAGCAGTAGTATTTTCTCATTCCCAGATTGTGATTGGAAGGGACACTTGAGTTTTGTTTTTGTTTTTGTTTTTGTTTTTTAATTAATTTATTTTTTTAAATATATTTTTTTAGACACTTGTGTTTTGTAACCAAAATAGTGATGGTCAAATTAGAGGAAGGCATTTCGCTGACTTTCTCTATTCATAGGAAGATATACTGTGCTTCTGGTTTGTTTCAAAATATTTCTGTGATCTGGGTGATCACTTAGCATTGTACCCAAACCATATATCCCAATAAGGTTCGTTCGTTCGTTCGTTCCTTCCTTCCTTCCTTCCTTCCATCCATCCTTCCATCCACTCATCTATCCATCCATCCATCCACCCATCCACCCACCCCCTCATCCCCTCATCCATCCATCTATCCATCCATCTATCCCTCCACCTGCCCACCTGCCCATCCACCCATCCATCCAAATCATCGAGTGGGAGGGGTGGGGCTGGAGAGCTAGCCTCTGCCTTTATGTGTTTCCCATCAACTCACCATTTGCAGGATGCTTTTCCGTAGTCACTAAATGACTACTTGTTAGGTTTAGATTTTGAAACAGCACAATTTTTCATGTATCATTAGGACTGCCTCCATCTGTGCATGCAAACTTCTGGGAGGTATGGCTACATCTACCTTCCCACGCGTCTACACCAAAGTTAGGGCAAGATGTGCCCCAGGTCCTTGGAAGATTGTGCTTCGAGGTGATTCCCTCATGACTTGACAGGTAAAGCTGTGTGTCCTTAGAAGTCCCTGTCCTGCCTTTGCTGGGTTTGGGATGTCCTCACTGCCATGGGGGCGGGGTCTGGCCACCCCCTCCTGGCCAGTAAGCCTGAGAACTTGGTGGCCCATGCAGCCCGCAGCCTTATCGCGGCTATTTGGTGTCACCAGTTATCTGCTCTCCTGGGAGAGCTTTTCCTGCCTTGCCAGCTTCCACTCCCTCCATACCCGGCTCCTGTCTTCCCACTGCCCCCATGGCCACTGCCAAGGTCACTGATGACCTTGTAATTGCCAGATCTGACAGGCACTTGCGGGTTCTTATCACAGTTGCTTTCTCTGTGGTATTTGAGGAGGCTGACCCTGCCTGCCTGCCCGCTTCCTTGGCTGCGCCCGCTCCCGCAGCTGCTGCTCCCTGACCTGCTGTGCTCCCATTCCCTCGTGCCTCTGCAGAGTCTGCTCCCTCCCCACCCTGTGGAGTTTCCAGGGTTCTCATTGCATGCTCTCCTGGGGTGCGTGCTCTCATGGCTTCCTCTGCCCCCCACCCCCGCCCCAAAAGCCCCTGGGACAGACTCTGTGTTCCTAAATGCCCAGCCCTCCTCACCCTTCAGCTGGCCAGGCTTGCTGAACCGCCTAGGAGTCAGACACCTGGTCAGTTACCAGGGGGTTTCCATTTGCTCTATTAGTTCCATTTTGCAGCTGAGTAAACTGAGGTTCTGTGAATTCAAATACTTGCCCAAAGCCGCTTAGGAAGAAACAGGTCAAATGCGGATGCAGACTCAGGCCTGTGGACCCGGGTAACCACCCATTCCCTGAGACTGCCTCCTTCAGGGAGAAAGGCGAGAGGATCCCAATTAAACCCACAGAAGATATACAATCCGATTGCTCAGGTCTCTGGTCTGTCAGGAGGACTTCATATCTCCATTTCATTTCACAGTTGAGAAGATAGAGGCTGGGTGAGTTAAATGACTTGCCCCAGGTGATGTGACTGTCGGGATTCAGAGCAGAATGTTTTGAGTCTGAACACTGGCGCCAGGGGCTTGCCCGGAACATCCCAGCTCTAACAGCAGCTGTGGGACCTTGGGTATGTTACGCACCCTCTCTGTGCCTCAGTCTCTTCAGGGGGTAAAGCTGATAATTATCCTCTAGTGGGGACCAAATTTGTATGTCCTGGTAGGTCACCATGAGGATTAAATGAGCTTAATTCCATAGTAGAGTCCCAACACGGCGAGACACTCAGTGATACTCCGCTGTCAAAATTCTGTACCTTGGAAGACCATTCCCTTCCCACGGCTTGAGAAAGTTAGGCTTTTTAAATTTTCCTGTTCTTCTTCATGCCATTCCCTTTGCCTGAAATGTTCTTCCTTCCTTATCCTTCTGGCAAATTCATGCTCATGCTTTTAAAACTCTGCCTAAATGTCCCTTCCTCCAGGCAGAAAATTTCTGCTTCTGTGACAGTCACCATTAGGCCAGATAACAGGGATGTCTTCAACCGCAAGGTACAGAAACCCCAAATTAGCAGGCTTAAGCAGTGGGGTGCCCTGGGTCTCACAGATCTGCGGGTCCGGGCGTAGGGACTTTGGGGGAGGCTAGTGCATGTTGTCTCTGGTAATCTTGGCTCTGTCTCCTCCGTGGGCAGGCAGCTTCTCTGGGCAGGGAGCGTGAGACCTGCAGCAGCCCTGGGTCTGTGCCTCTCTAGGACAGCCGCCGGAAGAGGAGACAGAGGGTCAATTCTGAGAGAGGAACCGGGGTCCAGAAGCCCCCAGAAACCTCTATTCCAGCTTCGGGGGCCCACATCTGCACCGATCACCAGCAAGGAGCAGGTGCCATCACTACTAGGTGGCAGTCAGGCCCACCCCTGGGGAAGAAACGAACACAGGGCAGCTTGTGGGGTGGTGGGATGTGGGCGCAAGATCTGGGAGGGTGCGGCAACAAGGCTTGGCAGACCAGCGGTGAGCAGCAGTAAGGTCTGTTACGTTGCTTTCTCATCTCTAACAGACTTGTCTTCTTGCTTGTGGAACTGTCTTGTCCAGGGCTGGTGGGCACAGCTGGGCTTTTCCTCTCTGTACCCCAGCCTGTGCGCACGGAGCTGCTCATGCAGGCTCCACCTGGTAAGCTCTGGGGAGTAGATCAACCGCGCTCTTCTGGTGTACGGCTCTCAACCATTCGCTCACGCACTCATCCATCCCTTCATGACTGCGAGCCCTTTCTGCAGATGAAACACTTGGCAAGAGACACATGTGAGGGTCATGCTTGATGGCAGAGCTTTGAGGCCCAGCTCAGCACACCTTTCCGTCTCCAGGTGAGCCTGGGGGTCCCGACACGGTATTCATTCCACATGGGCTAGGCTATGCCATAGAATTCTTGGTGGCCTTTGCTGGCTCAGATCCTTCCAGCCTGATGTCAGCTAAGTGCACTGTGCCCGGAGGTGGCCACATGAGTTTGGCAGAGGAAGTGGGCTCCAGTAGGGGTCCGGTCAATCCCCGTTGGATGAAAAATGGAGCGAGCTTCACTCTTCCCTGGGCTGGGGGGAAGAACACCCTCCATGGAGCTAAGGCTTGGCTCTGGCTCCGGTCTGCTTGCCCAGATGCTGACACTGAGGCTGCAGCTCCCAGGCCCTTCTGTTCCCTGATCTGGGTCCAGCCTCTTGTCTGAGGTGTCATGGCGACACAGAGGTCAGAGGAAATCACTCAGAAGGGGGAAGTCATGGTGGGGCCTGTGTGTCTGGACCAGACCTGAGCAGCCCTGTTTGCATTTTACGTTTTATTACCTCCTTCTGATGGTAGTGTTTCATGACATTTGTTGTCCTCTCTGGGGCCCTGACAGGGCTCATCTGGGGCCAGCAAATCTTGTGAGAGATGGGGATGCAGTGGAACCTGGCAGGTCTGGAGGCCTGGTGGTGGAGAGGAGTCCCCCCCACCCCATCTAGGGCAGGGCGCTGCTACCAGATTTTCCCTGTAGATACTACCTGGACATGAGTCAGGCCCCACTTGGGGTAGGGTTTCTCCACTGGAGGGATGGGGGTTGCTGGGGGGAGACTTACATGTTGGGGTGTCTCCTCTTCAGGAGGAATGATCTGAGGACAGGTCCCAGGTCTGTATTCTCTATTGACGGGGTAATGACTGGTTATTCTTTCCTACTTGTTGGGTACATGGATGTTTATGTTCTTTAATAAATGCACAAGTATCTTAATATACACTTTACTATGGGTAATATAATTTCACAGGTGTAATCATTGAAAAAGATTCTTTATTGCCCTCTAGATAGTTATCTAAGATGTCAGGAAGGGGAAGTTTGTGGCTCTAACTCCTTTTAGCACATCTTTCCCTCTCTTCCCCTCCATTTCTCTTCCCTTTGGCAAATGCTGATAGTTTCAGACTTAGTATTTCTTCTCCATATCTTTTTTTTTTTTTTTCCCTAACAGAAAGCTGATTTTATCCAGGTGACAAAGTTCCCAAATCATGGACCTCATGTCTTTTCCCCCCTTATGGTTAGTATTGACCAAGGAAATGTGGACAAAAGTTGTTGGGTGGGAATATATGCTCTTTAGTGCATTCTCTCTCCTTTCCACCCCAATTCTTTCTGTTTCCTGTTTGGAATGAAGACTTGATGGCTGGAGCTTCAGTGGTCATTTTGGAACATGAGGTAACCTTAAGGGTAGAAGATGCACTGAGGTGGCAGAGCAGAAAGATGGAAGTCTGTATCACTGAGTTCTTTGAGGAAACATCCTATCATTTCTGGACTTCCTTATATGAGAGAAAAAAAAAGTCTATCTTTTTTAGGCCACTTCTGTGTGTTTTCTATTTGCAGAGATCAATGGTGAAAATAGCTGTATCATACATGTCTTTCAATATTGGCACTTTTCACAGGGTGACTTTGTAGCTCCCCGACCAGACATGGAGTTGGTTTCCTCCCTACTTGAATCTGGGCTAGCCTTGTGACTTGCTCTGGCCAACAGAACATAGCAGAAATGACCATGGAAATGTTCCAGGCCTGGGTGTCCAGAAGACTTGCATGCTTCCATTCACTTTCTTGGAACTCTGCCCAGGAGGTCTGCTGAGTGATGAGAGACACATGGCTCAGTCCCCATCATTGTCCTAAACGACCATGTGCCAACCTCAGAAGGGTGAGATGCTCCATCCTAGTCCAGCCATTTCTTTTGCATGAACAACTTGGCCAAGATCAGCCTCCAGCCTGCTGAGACCAGAAGAACCTCCCAGCTAAGCCCAACCTAAATTACTAACTTGCTTAACGTTGAGCTAAATCAGTGGCTATTTTTTTTTTTTAAGCTTATTTACTTATTTGAGAGAGAGTGAGAGAGAGTGTGTGCACTTGCAGATGGAGGGGGCAGAGGGAGAGGGAGAAGCAGACTCCCCGCTGAGCAGGGAATCTGACATGGGGCTCGATCCCAGGACCCCAGGATCATGACCTGAGCTGAAGGCAGATGCTTAGCCAACCGAGCCACCCAGGCACCCCTAAATGGCTGTTGTTATAAGCCTATAAGTTTTGGGGTGGTTTAGCTAAATGATGCACTCATATCCACCAAACGGACCCATAACAGAGATTATGAGATAGTAAAAGGCAGCCGTATTTGTCACCTATTCTCACCACCAACGCTCCAGGGACATCTTCCTGCCACCTCTACTTTCCTTCTTTTCCACCTTCCGTCTGTTCATAGAATCCCAGAGTCTTAGTGTCGGGATGGGCCTTTTCATTTAGTTTGATTTTTTTGTTTGCCCATGGGAGGGCAAGTTACTTGCATACATGGTTGTGCCACTTGGTGTTATCTCTGATACGTGGGAGCTTACTACAGGTGGATCCATTGAGGAGGGTTTGGAAATAACTTGCCTGAGAACCTGATGTGTAAGTGCTGGAAGGCACACCATCCAGTCAAGGCCCGGCAAACTCAAAGACCCACAGGGATTGGCAGGATGAGCATGGAAGCCGGGGCAGGCAGTAGGGAGGGGTGGGAACTGCAGAGAGCAGTACTAGGGTCTCCCTAGTGGACGGCTGCTACTCACCTACAACAGACTGGTGCCCAGTAAGATTGTTTGATTCTCAGCAACCTCCTGATTTTTAAATGTTGGCAACTAATTTGATTTTCAAAATGTCATTTGTGGACCAGCATTGTGTTGGCCAAAGACAACACACAAATTCACACAAATTCACACATATTCAGCCTTTAGGACCCCAGTATATGACCTCTGATCTGATCTGGTGTCACCCCACCCCCACAACCAATACAGGTGTCCCAGCCCCAGTTGCTCAGTGGTCCTGGCTACTGGAATCAGCCCTCCCTAGATGACAAGTCCTGGGCTGAAGGGACACCAGCCCCTCTAGGGGGTTCACTGTGGGCCTTGCCCATCTCTGAGCCCTGCCCTGGTTAGAAAATTCTTTCTGAAGAGGGATTCCTGGCTGTCAGGGTCTCCATCTCTCTTTGCTCCTTCCCTCTTCCAATGAACCTTGGACTCCAGAGTATCTTACACCTTCCTTCCATTCCCCAAACCTCCCCAGGCCCAAAACACCCTGAGCACCCAAACTTGTAGAGTTAGATAGACCCATGTTCAGATTCCAGCTCTGTGTCCTCTTGAGATGCTGCTAAACCATGTCTGAAGTGGTGAAATGAAATGTAGTCAGGGATAGGGTCCAGCCCGAGGTGGGGGGCCTTGGGGTTTGCTGGATAGACAACAAGTGTCTGGGGAGGTTGAGGAATGGGGTGTAGGGGTCATTCTCAGGTATCAGTCTCTGTCCACAGGCATCTTCCAGCTTAGGGTACCAGAACCCTCTCCCTGCCCCCAACTGCAGACATTTCCTTCTTCCCAGGGTCTTTCTTGCCACAGGCACATGTGAGGGTGTATATTTGCTCATGCATGCATCTGTGTGTGTGCATAGCTGGTGAGGGAACAGCTCTGGCCACTTCTTGGTCTTACTGCTCTTAAGAGCTATAGGACTGTGGTGGCTGAGTTGCAAATCTGGAAACTTCCTTCAGGGTGGCCCTCCCAGTCCCACTGGGGGGCTCCACTCTTTTTCCACCTGTGGCCTCCTGATACTTGTCTCTTCTGAGCTAGGCCAGGGTCCCCAAAGAACCTGGTCCCTTGGCCTCTTTCCTCAGTGTGTTGGGGAAGACCTGGGGCACATGGGCTTTGATGCTGGCTCTGCCACTTTCCATTGAGGACCTGAACCCCTCTGTCTGTGTGGGTGTTCTCACCTCTACCAAAACGATGCTGAACTAGGAAATAATGGCTATCTTGCAAGTTTGTTGTGGGGGATTGAGTGGAAGGGTGTATGTAAATCAGCACAACGCCAGGCCCACCATGGGGCTGCGGCTGGGGTGCCCTCCCACCCTGGATCTCAGCAGGGGCTTGGGAAGGCCCCCTGGCAGGCTGGGGGGAGGGGAAGGAGGTTTATGAGGGGTAGGCTGCTTCTGGGAGCCTTCAAATCCTTCTCCAGAGGCAGCTGCCTGTGCATAAGGACTGCAGCTGATGCTGAGCCAAGAGCGGGGGGCTCTGAGCGAGCTCCAGAGACTCAGGCGCCCACCCACTCTCTCACTCACACACGCGGGGCACTTGGGGGGTGCTTGTGGGGGGCGGGTCTGTGTACGCACACTCAGCTGTGTGCACGTGTGTGTTCTAGAGTGTGGACGTAAATGTTATGTGCCTTGCAGAAGTTCGTTCTGCTGGTCAGCACCCATGCCAACACTTGAATGAGATAAGCATCTCCCTGGAGGCGGGGCTGCATGCCCCTTTCTTGGGCTTTCTTCTAGCATTCTCTGAGAGGGTTTGCACCCAGAGTCTTGCAGTCCAGCTAGGCAAGAGATCATCCTGTCCTGTGGCCACTTTTTCTCTCCCAGGGCATCAGTGACAGATGGGAGATGGTGGCCATGAGAGGCCTAGAGCCCCGAGGGCCGCTCTCAGCTCTGCCACTGGCCTTGTGATGACCTGAGCCTCAGTTTCCCCAGTTATCAGGTGGGGATGACGGCCCAGCTGCTGACCTTCCAGGGCTGTTGTTGGGTCCTAGACAGGGAATTAACAGTAAAGGATGTTTCTTGGGATAGGGAGATGGAAGAAATTCTCCCCTGCCTTCCCCTTGCCCTGGCAGGGCCAGGGGTGGTGGAGGGGAGCCGGGGAAAGGCCCTCCCTCCTCTCCTGGTCCTGAGACTGGTGGGGTCCTGAATGTGTTGCTGCTGGTGTGGGTCCAGTTCACACAGAAGGCGTGCCTTTGCTGGGCAGACCCTGGGCCAGAAGCAGTCCCAGAGCTCAGGAACTGTTTGCTAGAGCTCAGGGGAATCCCAGGGGGAGGGCCAGGGGACTTGGGGTGGGCTAAAGTCAGCCTCCATTGCCCCATGTCAATAGGGGCGTCAGAGTCTCAGAGCAGTAGGAGACTCCCATGGCCTCGAGAGGGTGACAGCAATGGTGAAGGGGGTAGGGGTGTGCACCATGAGGGCTCTCCAAACCCTGACAACCCTTGGGGGTGTCACTTTCAGGCCCGAGAAACATTCAGATAGATTTCATTTTTATACTTGCCTTGGCCCAAAGAAGGACCCCAGGAAGGTTATCTGAGCACAGACTCACAAGACACTAGGCAATTCAATATGTCCTTACCAGCACTCTCTCCATGGTTCCCAGCCTGTGAGGGACACAGTAACAAACTTGTTCCGCTGCTGAGTCATCAAACACACCTTCCTTTACACCGCAAAGGTGGCTCCAATCACTGCCAGGCAAGGAGGTCATACTCTCTGGAGCCCTGGTGACTCTCTGCGGCTGTGCATGCCCCCCAACCTCGGCCCCGCCGTCCTGCGCACTGGTTTGGAGCTCATCCTCTGCTCAGCCCCAGCGCCCCGCTCAGAGCCTGATTTGGGCTGGAAGTTGTTGAGGGGTTGGGGTGTCCTGTAAAATGCATGGCAGACATGAGGGCAGGCCTGGGGCTGCTGCGGGACACCCCCCACCAACCACCGAAGCTGGCCACTGGGCTTTGAGAGCTGCTCATGTAACTGATTCAAGTTCAGCTGTGGGGGACTTACTGTTTCCTTTGGCCCAGAGGAACAGAACAACCCTTCACCGCACACGAGGAGCCTGGGACCAGGAGCCACAGGGGTCCGAGTGCTGGTTATAAAACATCCAGGATGGGGGACATCCCCAGAGCCCCTCAAGGCCCTGGGAAACCTCACCCAGAACCTTTTCCACAGGAAGAGCAGGTCAGAATGCAAGAACGCGGGGCGGAAGTTCAAGGCCTAGCTCTGCCCCCTGGAGCTCAAGGGACTTTGGGCCATTAACTGAATCACTCAATTCTCCATCTGTAAAACGGGCACTGTGGCAGTGCCTACCCTTTAGCGAGCTGAGGGAGCACAGAAAAGCAGCCCAAATAAGACCCGGTGTATTGCAAGTATTAGTATTTCTGTCATTCATTCTTCATTCATTCATTCCCACAAGTATTTATCAAGCACAGACACTCTGGGACATTGCTCAAAACCAGGTCCTCGGTCCCTGGGGCTCAAAGACTCTAGCACAAGATGTTTATTGCAATAGCTGCTCTGAGTGTGATGTGAGTTCTGGGCATCAAGCTGATTTTTAAGTTGCCATGTGTTAATGATGAAAATCACAAAACCCAGGGCCCGGATGGGAAGCGGGCATCCCTCTCCCCGAATGCCTCCCAGCAGCTGGCTGAGAGACAGATTCCATGTGGGAAGCAGGAGGCAGGCGCTCCGTCTGTTGGGGCCACAGGTCCCCTGAAAGCAGAGTAAACCAATATGGCAGGAGAACCAGTTGGGAGCTTGCTGGCGGGGCCGTTTGGTTTTGAGGAGAGAGATGCAGCCATTTGCTGGAAGAAAAGGAGGTAAATAGGCAGATGTGCAGCCTGGACCAGAAGCCTCCAGCACCAAGCCTGCGGAGGGTGCTGTGTTTACCTCCATGCCTCTCCCCTGCACTCTCTGTCCTGGGCCAGGGCCGCCCCTTTGTCTCTACTTCCCTTTCCTTCTGTGGTTCCTCTCCTCTCCCTCAGCATTCCCCTCCTGCCAGTGGCACCTGTGGCTTTTTCTGCCTTTGGTCCCAGAGCCCCTGGGCCAGGCCTCAGCTCAGGTTGGTCCAGCCTTGGTTCCACGGGCTCTAGACCCTAAATTAGAGGCCATCTGTCTTTCACTATGTTAAAGCTATTGCGACCCCTAACTGCCAGGCCTGCAGGATGGTTAGGAGGCAAAGCCCGGACAGGGCCCGAGGTCCTAGCTCAGCGCTCACCAAATTCTTCCTCCAGGAGCAGGAGGCTGTAAAGTCTCTCCCTCTCCCTCCCTCAGCTAGGGTGGGACTCTGAGTGGGCACAGACAGGATGCTGAGCCTGCCTTAAGGAGCTTGGCGTCTCCCAGGACAGGCCAAGATTTCCTTGAATGATGACAGGCTGGACACGAAGAAGCTGGGAGGACTGGTCAGGGCTGGACTATGTGACCTGGGGGGTTGGGGAGCAGGCCCGTGAAAGGCCCCAGAGGGCATGGGCATGGAGTCCCTGCTCCCCCAACCCTTCTGGTTGATGGGCCCAGGAACACGGATCTGGGAAGAGTTGTTCTGCCTGGTGTTTTTAAAGAGGAAATAATGGGAGGCCTTAGTGAGGGCTCATACCCTGCTCCCTCCCATCCCTGCCCCCCACCACCCCAGTCTGGCAGTGACCCTCAGAGCTATCCCTCTTGTAAGATGGGCATGTAATTTCTGTCCTGAGAGAGTTGCTGTCCACTCAGGAAAACTTGTCGGAAGGCATGGCACCAATGAATGATGACTGTCTCCTGGTTTCTTAGTTTTTGGGTTACTTTGGTCACGGTTAGTATGAAGGCTCTTGTTAGACCTGGGAGTCAAAGTTTTTTCCCCAAACTTCTCTACCCGACGGGGAAAACATACCAGTCCGAGTGACATTCATTCATTCATTCATTCAAAAATATTTGTTGACCCCCAAGCATGTGTTGGGCACATTGCTGGTTTCCAGAGAACACAGACCCAAGGCTGGCGACAAGCCCTCCTTCTCTGGCCTTGCTACATAGTCAGACGGTGTCCGGAGCTAGGTAGGTAGTAAGTCTGTGGGTCTCTGGGGGCCCTTTAAATGCTGACCCCATCCCAGAAGAAAATAGGACATCCAGAGGACAGACGTCCCTACCCTCCCTGGTCCATCCAGTGGGAGATAAGGAGGTGTCCCCCCCACCAGGCTGAATAGGCAACTGTAGTTCAGGGAGGAAATTCAGCCAGGGGTCAGCAGTGTGTGGCGGGGGAGGGGGGAAGGGAAGGGGGTGGAGTAATTCCCTTGCCTCTTGCCTTCTTCCCAACATCCCTGCTGCCTCTCAAGTAGTCATAGGTGTGTGTGCTGCACACCTGCCCTTTTCAGGTCTAGCTGGAGGCTGAGGAGACTCAGAGGAGAAAAAAGAGAGCCAAACTGATTTGCTAACAAAACACCCCCCAGGTCAGCCTTGATCACCTGCTGAGTGTGTGTGGGGAGGGGGAGGGGTAGTGGGGGAAGGAAGAGAGATGGTTTTCTTTCTCCTCAAATGCATTTCCTTTTCTGTCTTCCCAAATACAAATACAACACATTCATTTACTATTTTGAATTATTTATTTATTTGTTTGTTTTTTTAAGTGGGCTCCCTGTCCAGCGTGGGGCTCTTGAACTCAACGACCCCGAGCTCAAGACCTGAGCTGAGATCAAGACTCCGATGCTTGGCTGACTGAGCCACACGGGCACCCCAAGGCAAATTCATTTAATCGTTCATTCATTCCTCATATTTTTGTGGGTCTCAGCCTGGGGCCAGACACTGGGGATTCGGCAGGAAACAAAACAGGGGGATCCCTGCCTCCATGGAATTCACATTTCGGTGTGTGTGTGTGGAGGAGGGGTTGGGAGGGATGAAAGCCAGTAAATCAGTGCACAATGTGTCAGGTGGCACGGAGGGTAAGAAGAAGAGAGTGAGAGCACCGGGGCCTGGTTTTCCAGACAGATGCCTTTGAGAACCTCTGACCTCCCCCATGGACCTTGAAACCCCCAGCTACCCTAGCAGGGAAGTGGGTTCCCCTTCCTCTCCATTCCCTGCTACCTGGGTCTGGCCCTCACCTTCCTCTCCCCTCCTGCCTCCCCCCTCCTACAATGACTTCTGTTCTCTCCACTATGCTGTCTGTTGCTCCCTGGGCCTCCCTTTTGGCCTCACCCCTGCTGGGCATGGACCCTTAGCCCCTGTGCCATTTTGTACATGATGCCTTTCTGCACAGGCCATCTTTCTTGCACATCTGTCCTTCAAGACCTGACTTCATGTCTCTGAGCCTCAGTTTCCTCATCTATAAATAGGGACAGTAGGCTATTGGGAAGATTACACGAGGTGCCATGTGTGGAACACCTACACAGTTTACAGCTCACGGAAGGGGCTGCATAGATGCCAGTCGCCTCACACCTCTCTCTGTGAGGGATGGGGAGCCATGGTGGGCTGAAGAGGGAGTAACATCGTCTGAAAGGTGCAGGGAGGGCCTTGAGAAGGCAGAGCTGCTCAAAGGCCTGGGCGCTGGTTCAGGGAGGCAGTGAGCTGAACCTGAGGTGTGGGTCCATGGCATGAGGGAGGTGCGTACCCCAGTCTTCATGATCCTGACTGGGAGAGGGATGGACAGATAACCTCAGAGTGTTTCATCTGGGGCACTGAGGCGGGGCTGGAGCTGAGCTGGTGCGGTCCCATCTGGGGAGGAGGGAAGCTGGTGGTGGGTTTGGAGGAGTGGGATTGGGGCAGTGTGACATCCCAGTGGAGGGTCTGGCAGGCAGTGGGGAAGTGGAGTTGGGCCTTGGAGAGAGGTCAGGGCTTCTCAGAAGGAGATATGGTTAGGTTTAGGCAAGACTGTGCGTCTGGACTGGGGGCCGATCCTTCCGACAGGGCTGGCTCCGAAGATGGCAGGAATGTGTAAGAGCGTGAAGAACGTGACCAGATTGGGTGGAGCTGGGGGTCTGGGTGCTGGGGTGTTCACGCCACCAAACCCATCTCCCACCTGACAGATCCACAGCCCCAGGCACAGAGTGGCTTCATGGGGTATGGGCTTGGCTCAGGGGGTTCAGGGTCTGCAGGGGCGCAGATGGAAAAACATGTGGCACCGGAGACACTGGACACCCTAGGGAGGAGGAGAGTCAGAGAGGGCCTTTTGTTGGAGGTGATGCTTGAGTCAAATCTGGCCACCTGTGCCATCCTCTGGAACTTCCTACACCATTACTTATGTAATATTTTTCTTTAGATTAATTCATTTTTTAAAAAAGATTTTATTTATTTATTTGACAGAGAGAGATCACAAGTAGGCAGAGAGGCAGGCAGAGAGAGAGGAAGGGAAGCAAAGCAGGCTCCCTGCTGAGCAGAGAGCCCGATGCGGGACTCGATCCCAGGACCCCGAGATCATGACCTGAGCCGAAGGCAGAGGCTTAACCCACTGAGCCACCCAGGCGCCCTAATTCATTTTTTTAAAAGATTTTATTTATTTTGTGATAGAGAGAGAGAGCGCTCTTGCGCACAAGTTCGGGGTTGGGTAGAGGGAGAAGCAGACTCCCTGCTGAGCAGAGACACTCCCCCTAATGCAGGACTTGATCCCAGGACCCTACTTAACCGACTGAGCCAACCAGGTGTCCCCTAGGTTAATTAAAAAATTAATTAACAAAATACCCCGAAAAACCTCTGGTTTGAAAGGAAACCATACCACTACCAAACACAGAAAACCTTATCCTCTGCCATTTACAGGAAGGAACACACACAGAAATGACTCTTTAATTCTAGCTAGGTGTGACTGTCTGTGGGCCGGTTCTGAGTTTGAGGCTGGCCCTCCTTGCTGAAAAGAGAGATGAATGCAAGTTTGGAAGACGTTCAAGCTTGCTAGCACTGAACCCCTTGATATAATTAGCAGCTGTGGGAAAAGAATTGATTTAAAAGGGAGTAAGTTTCTGCTGGCAGAGCTGGCGTTCCCTAACAGGTGCCGGCCCCATGCTGGGGGCAAGAATGTGTGAGCTGAAATACTGCCAACCTGTGTGCGAGCGTGCGTACCTGCGCACTGGTGTGTAAATGTGTGTGCGTGTGACCGTGCGTGTGACCGTGCGTGCCCGTGGGGTACAGTAATGAGCATACTGGGGGGGTGGGGCCCCAGGGGCACAGAGTTGAGAAGTCACCTGAGCATGTTGAGGGGGGGCTGGGTCTCCCTTCAGTGATGCCGCAGTGGTAGGTGCTATGGCTTGTGGCTGAGGGTGGGGGAGTTTGGGGGTGCAAGCCCAGCCCCGAAACCCACCGCCCCAGGGACAACTGCCCCAGGGACAACTGCATTTTGCTGGGGGCCTGAGCAACTGAGCCTGGTTGACCCAAGGTGGAGTCAGGGGCTGGAGGTTCAGGAAGAAGGGGATGTGCGGAAAGGACATCCTCCTGCCTCCCCTTCCTCCAGAAGTCTCTCCCTGGCCCCTGAACCCAGCCCATGCTCTCCCTGGGAGGAAGGGCCAGGCTGGGGGAAGCAGGTCACTTTTCTATGTCCGAACACCCCTAGGGGCTCTATGACTGTGAGAACAAGTGTGTGTGCCCTAGGGAGTGTGACAGCCTGCCTATGTGCCTTCACATGTGCCACCAGCTTCAACAGCCCACCCCTTCCCCAGGGGTGGGGGGTGACCTTCCTGCTCGGGAAGCTTTCCCACTCTACCTGCCTCTCTCGGTCCACGTTAACAGAGGCTGGGTGACCCCCACCAAGGTCACGTGGTCCTGATGCCATATCTTTTTGCAGGAGGTTTATTTGAAAATTTCTGGAACTTCAGGAATTTGGGTAGGGGGGAGGGTTGTCCTCTGCTTTGAGGCAGAAAAGACAAATAAGATAGGAAAAGTCACTTGGGACTGGGTCATTCCACCTGCCTGACAACTTCTCAGAGCCCAGGATGGTAGGGATGGGGGCTGCTGTGGGAGGCAAGTGTCTCCCAGGGGCAGGATCCTTCCTTCCCTCGAAGGCCAAGAAGCACACAGTCAGGATACAGAACAACTTGGTCTCTGGTGAGGGCAGATTTGTGTGACTATAATTTCTAAGGGACAAGGCCTAACTCTCCCTAGAGCCTTAGTCTCCCCATCTATTAGATGAGGCCAAGGGAAAGTGCCTACCCCAGACGTTTATGAGGAGTGGAGGAAATTAAGCCTGAGGTCAGTTAGCACAGGGCCTGGCCTGCAGAAACAGAGAAGGAAAGACACCTAGCTGGGGTCGCACTGTCTCCGAGGGAGAGCTGGATTAAACAGTCAGCTTAATCTTGACTCTCAGCCCCCACCCCTCCCCTGGCCAGGCTGCTGCGGGCAGGGATTCAGTTCCAAAAGCACCCCACAGAGTGTGGGTCCTGGACGTCGCCTGGGTCTCTTGGCTCCTGCTGCCACAACAGAGGGCCCGAGGCTCCAAAGGAGGACACACCACTTCAGAGTCCCGAGAACAGAATCCCTGGGGCTCTGACTGAGGCCAGGTGTCCCTTTGGGCCTGCGGAGAAGGTGACCCCACAAAGGTCCGTGCATAGAGAGCGCTTCTGTGGCGAAACCTTCTGGTCAACCAGCCTTTCCCTGGTACCAAGGTCTACCTTCTGGGGAGAGGGGGGCGCTTGGCAGCCCTCCGAGCACCAGGTCACTGCCAAGTCCTGTTGGCTCTCTCTCTCCGGCCGATTTCACCTGTTGCCTCATTCACAGCGTCTGGCCCTCATTGCGGGGCTTGCCCCTCACCTTTGTTCCCCGGGGGTCTTTTCTAAGGCCGGATGCCACTGGTGCCTCCCACTGTCTGCGAGGTGAGGCTTCTTCTCCACAGCATTCTCCACGGTCTCTGAGTCCCTTGGACTGGACATCCCCACCCGCAAGCTAGCTGGCATTTGCTAATACTGCAAGGTGTTCACACCTTTGTGCCTATGCCAAGCTGTGCCCACGGCCCAGAAGGTCCTTCTCCCTCTCACTTGGGCAAATCCTCCCTACCTCTCAAGACAGAGCCTGTGGGCCATCCCTGCTCTGCCTTCTCTCTGCAGCCCCTCCAGCCCCCGGCACCCACCACACTCAAGACCCTTCAGGGCAGATGGTCGCAGAGTGTCAGCTGCGTCCTTGGACACCAGGGCAGCCTCTGACACCGAGGAGGCACCCAGGGAATGTGTGCAGCTCCCGGATTGGCACGGGGTGGGGGGCCCGCTGCCAGGCTCTGACCCGGCCCAGCAAGCCCGTTTACACCTGTTCTCACCTCTGCGGCCCTGAGCCCGACCAACTGGGGAGCCGCTCTTCTGTCTGCTCTTGCACACAGCCTTCCAAAAATTCTCCACCCCCTCAGAAAACAGAAAGCTCTATTAAACGCAGAAGACAAAACAACCCAGTGGGGTACACACCTGCTGGGGCTGGGCCATCCGAGGGAGTGGCCTGTAGAGGGCATGTCTGTCTTTGAACCTCCGGTCCACCTGTCTCCTGGGCCGTCCCGGCCAGGCTCACAGTGACAGAGGAGGCTGTCCTCCAGTAGGGGTGTGCTAGGTCTGTGTGGGACAGGGTACCTGGGAGCTGCAGGGCGACCCCACCCATCACCACTCTCCAAAAGCCAGGGCTCTATCTCACTCTGGTCCTGGCCTCGGGTCCCTGAATGTGGCTTTCCCCAGTGGCAGCCCAGGCGTGGCAAAGGAGGCCCTGGTTCCTCCTCCCCGTCAGTCCTGGGGAGAGGGCCAGGCCTTGGGGGGAGGCTGGCGAGGGACCCACAAAGGGGATTGTCCTTTTTATGCAACCGAAGGTGGAGGCACGGGTCCCAGGGAGGTTTGCCAGGTCTTCCTTGCTCCAGGGCTGGCGGGCTGGGGTGCTGATCAGAACCACTGAGGTTAGTATTTGTTCTCTCATCCCTCTTCCTGGAACATTCTCCCCAGCCCCTCTGTACTGTTCCCTCTTGCTCATCATCCAGCACCAGCTCAAGTGGCCTCTCCCCAGGGAACCTCCCTTCTGGCTGGATTCGATGCCCTCTCCACATGGTTCCAGACCAGAGACCGAAGCCTGGATGGCCGCAGGCCATAGGCTCACTCTGTTTGCTCAGTGCCATCTCAGAAACATTTGAATGAGCTGACAGTGTTTTGGGATTGAGCTGACAATGCCCTAGGATCAATCCTCACGTCAGGCTCCCTGCTCAGTGGAGAGCCTGCCTCTCCCTCTTCCTCTACCTGCCACTTCCCCTGCTTGTGTTCTCTCTCTCTCTTTCTGTGTCAAATAAATAAATAAAATCTTAAAAAAAATGATTTGTTCATTTGAGAGGGAGAGCGATTGAGCATGGGATGGGAGGAGCAAAAGAAGGAGAGAAGCCTCAAACAGACTTCCTGTTCAGCATGGAGTCCCACGCAGGTCTCGACCCCATGACCCATGAGATCACGACCTGCGCCGGAACCAAGAGTCAGACCCTTAACCAACTGAGCCATCCAGGCGTCCTGTTAGCAACGTTTTAAAGTTCATGGCTTCTCCTGAAACGTTGGGCCATGAGGTAACACGGGGCCCACATTTTCAAACACGAGCAGTGCTGATGTCTGAGGCACATAGGAAGTGGTCTCACGGTCCCCGCCTGGCCGCTGATGCGTTTTCAGCACCTCCCTGGACCCCGTGGACATTTGAGTTTGCCACTTCACGTTCCAGAATAGAAATTCCTCCAGGGAAGGCCCCGGAGGCTCACTCATCCCTTTGCTCAGTGTCAAGCACACGTATAGCACATGGACGTAGGGAAGTGGGAGAATGTGGGGGTGGGAGTTGGCACCCACTAAATTTTTGCAAGCTGTATCTGAAGGAGGCACACACACCCCGGGGGAGGAGTTGTTTGTAGGAGAAAGGGAGGCTGGGCGAAGGTCGAGAAGATGCGGCAGACATAGGAGCATCTGGAGAAGTGGATTCCCGGGAGGAACAGCAGCCTGGGCAGCAGCTCAGAGGTGGAAGGGGGCATGGCCCCTCCAGGAGCTGGAGGTGGCGAGGCCTGGCTGCGGTCCAGGTGTCTGTGGGGCCATGGCGGTGGATGCAGTTGGAAAAACCTGAGCTGAATCTTGAAGGGCAAGTGGATATTTATGAGGAGCTAGATCAGCCTCAGGAGAAAATTCCAGGGAGGAGAGTCACAGCGCATAGACACAGGGCGTGAGAGGCAGGGCGTCCCTAATGTTTGCTCATGGCAGGGAGTTCACGGTGGTGGAAGCTTGAGGGGTGTGTCGGGAGGGGGCTGTGGATGGAGAGGGGATGAACTGATGGAGGAGGCGAGCCAGGCCTGGAGAGAGAGGCATTAACTCAAGCCCAGCTGAGAATTTGTTTCTCTCTCTCGCTTTTTTTTTGGAAAGCAATGGGAGTGATGTGGTTGGATTTTTGTGTTAGACAGATTGCTTCGGTAAACTGGTAGTTAGTTGTAGTTGTTAGTTTTAACACATCTTAGAGACTGGTTGACCAAGCAGACCAAGAACGATGTGAAAAATTGATAATGCAATTAATAAACTCAAATTTACATAGGCATATAAAATGTTGCACAAATAGAGAACACAAATGTTATTGAAGCATGAATGGAGCATTTGTAAAAATCACCCTCGTGCTGGGCCTCAAAGGAAGCCTCCGTGCAGGCTTAAAGGCACCAACTTCAGAAAACTATGTTCTCTGATTACCACGCAATAAAATCATAAATCAGGGACTGAAGGATAACTGCAAACATTCTGAATGTCTGGAAACTATATAACATCCTAGTAAATTACACCTGGATTAAAGAGGAAATCACCAGGGGGGATTATCTAATACCTAGACTTGAATGACCATAAAAATTCTATATGGCCAAATTTTGAGACACAGCTTAAAAAAAAAAAAAGACTCCCAGGAAAATATACAGCTTCCAGAAAATAAGAAAAAATGAAATAAGCATGCTAAGCATTCAGGTCAAGAAGTTGGAAAAGGCAATATAGCAAACAGAAGAAAGGATTAAAATAACAAAATAAGGAATTTGAGGAAATAGAGATCAAAAGAGAGTGCCAAATGCCAAAAGGTTCTTCTTCAAGTATATCAATATGACTGATCAAAAAAATAGAATAAATATGGAAATACAATGTAGAATAAAAAATAAAAATAACTACAAAGGAACAATATTCTAAGACTGTAATAATAGTAAGAAGAGCCACATGGTAATAAACTGATAAAACAGAACAAAATGAATAAAGTCCTGGAAAACACAAAATGATGAACAGGCTGGAGAAGAAATAAAAAATTTTAATAGGTCAAATAGTGATTTTAAAAATTGAAATGATAGCACAGTTCTTTTTACAAAAACGTCTAGGTCCAAACAGTCTTACAGGTGAGTTTTATTAAACTTACTCTCTTATAAAATTTGTTCCAGAGTTAGACAAAGAAGGAAAGATGCCAATTAATTTAATAACACTGGTTAGTATAACCTAGATTCTGAAACATGATGAGGACAGAACAGGACATTATAGACTTATTTAACTCACAAGCATAGCGGACATGGGGTTTGCCCTAGGAATGCAAGGATAGTTTAACATCAGAAAATCTATCATGCGATTCTTCCCATTAATGAGTGAAAGGACAAAATCATACAATTATTTCAATAGCACTTAAGAAATTCTAGCATCTGGGCACCTGGGTGGCTTAGTGGGTTAAGCCGCTGCCTTCGGCTCAGGTCATGATTTCAGGGTCCTGGGATCGAGTCCCGCATCGGGCTCTCTGCTCAGCAGGGAACCTGCTTCCCTCTCTCTTTCTCTCTCTCTCTATCTCTTTCTCTGCCTGCTTGTGATCTCCCTCTGTCAAATAAATAAATAAAATCTTAAAAAAAAAAAAAAGAAATTCTAGCATCAATTTCTAATTAAAAGCCTCTAAGAATACCGAGAAGGGAGTTTCCTCGATAAAGTTCATATACCCAAACCTACTGTGAAATCACAATTAATGGAGAATGTTTAGGTTCACTTTTATTAAGATTTGTTGTTTTAATTAATTATTTATTTTTGAAAGTAATCTCTACATCCAACATGGGGCTTGAACTCATGAACCCAAGACCAAGGGTCGCATGCTCTTCCAACTGAGCCATCCAGGTGCCCCATTCTCATTAAGATTTAGAACAAGACCACTATACTTACACTGCCATGACTGTGTTTTTTTAAACATAGTGTTACAGGGATTAGCCAAAGCTGTAAAGGAAGGGAAAGACATACGAAGTGTAAGGATTGACATGGAAGAGAAAAGACTGTCCTCTTTGGAAGACACTAGTAACTGTGTGGAGAGCCAAGTAAATCAACAGAAAAATGATAAGAATCATGATGTGGCAGAATGAAAGACTGACTTAAAAATATCCACAGCATTCCTTCATGCCAGGGGCTGGCCAGCTATCTATAAACAGCTAAATAGTTAATGGTTTTTGGCTTTGCAGGCCACAGATGGTTCCTATCCTACATTCTTTTTCTTTTCCTGACAACACTTTAAAAGCATGAAAAGAAGTGTTAGCTCCATGGGTCATATGAAAACAGGTCATGGGCTGGATTTGAGCTGCAGGCCATAGTTTGCCACTCCCTGCCCTGTAACTGTAATACTGGCCAGAGCGTATAATCAAAGTGGAGATACAATTCACAACATCATAGGACCTATGAACTATCTAGGAATTAATCTAACAGAAAGCAAACAAGGCTCTCTTGGAGACAACAGGCTGTCTATTGAAGGAAATTCTAAAAGATTTGAAAAGGTAAAGAGATATTCTATATCCATGAATGAGATGAGTTGACATCGTAAGGATGTAAAAAAAACCTCCACAGTAATCTGTAAAGTAAAAATCAATCTTAATAAAAAAAAGTTTGCTGAATTTCTTAAAGAAGTCAGCAAATTCATTTTAAAGCTTGTTTGGAAAAATAAAGGTCCATAAGTAGTAAATCAATTTTGAAAAAAGATCAGCAAAATTGAATGTGTGTGGCAGACACTTCTTTTTGTCCCTCCATATTCTTTCCATACTTTTTTCTTTTGTATGGAACTCCCCAGTTTGAGCCCAAGCACATGGCTGCCCATTTTTCCCAGAATCCTTTGCAGCAAAGGGTGGCTTGTAACCAGGTTTAGGTCAATGAAATATGAGTAGGTGTATGGGCAACTTTGGGGCTGTGTCCTTAAAATGACATCTCTCTCCTTTTCGTATGCTAGAATAGTGAGCCATCTTCTCCCAGTGGATAAGGATCATGTCCAAAGGAACAGAGGACCAACAGAGTCGATGGAACCTGGAAATTTGGGTGACCATGTGCAGTAGAACTACCTACAAGGTCAGAAATTTATACAAAAGAGAATTAACTTTCATTTTGCTAAAGTTCCTGCTTTATGATCTCTGTTAAAACAGCCAAACCAATATCCGAATTCATATAATGAGGTATTTGTTCAGCCAGACAATGAGGATACTACAAGCTATAGTAATAAGATGGGGTACTAGAGCAGGAACACACACACACACACACACACACACACACACACACACGACAATAGACCAGAACAAGGAGCCCAGAAATTGTCCCGTCAATATACAGGGACAAGATAGAGTGTTAAAGATAGCAACATAAGACAACTGGAAAGGGTTCTGGTAGATCATGGGACAACTGACTATGTGGGAAAAGATAAAGTTGTATTCATACACCAAATCATATTTAAAGATAGACTCCAGATAAACTGAAGATCTAAATGAGAATGACTAATGTATAAGGTTAATAACAGAAGGTGTAGAGAACTTTTTTTTTTTGGTGTGTGGCCTGGCATGGGAAAAGACCATCTTATTTTTTACATTTTAATACCTACACAAAAATGATAAGAACCCCTTGGTTCAATATTATTATCTCATATCCAGCTTGAGTTCAAATGGCAAAGATTCTTTAAACAAGATCTAAAAAGTACAAATCATAAGGCAAAAAAGATACAACAATATCAATATTAAAGATTTCTATTCAGTAAAGGACATTGAAAAAAGAAATGGCAGATTAGGAAAATCTAGAAGGAATTCTATCTAGAAATTGCAAGATGTCAATCAAATATGGTCACTAAACATACTGTTTAGTTTACCTGAGATTTTTGTTTTTAATAGCCAGAATTTCTTAAAAAAATAATAGCAAGAATTTCTTGATGAAAGAAGCAAGGTACTTTGATTTAAAAGACATTTCTTAGACAGGCTTAGACTGTACCCCTCTTTGAGGAGCACTGGCCAAGACTGTTCAAAGGACTCCAAATCAGCAAGATAAAAACAGGAAACTCAATACAAAAATGGGTGATGGGTATAAATGGGCAATGCTCAGAAGAGGAATCTCAAATGACTGAAACATGTGAAGAGATGTTTCAACTCCCCAATAACCAGTGAAAATACACATCAAAACCAGGAGTTACCATTTATATCCATCAGAATGGCAAATTAGAAGGGTGGATGATGGATACCAGGTGTTGGCAGGTGTGTGGGGAGCTGAGGACTCTGTGCACCTTGAGTGTAGGAGTGTGAACAGGTACGGCCAGTTTGGAAATTTTTAAATTATAATTAAATATGTATATGTTCTTTGGCTCAGAGATCCTGTTCCTGGGTATAGGCCCCAACAAAATTCTTCAAATGGGGGGATGAATGAGGATATTCACAGTGACATTGGCTATGGCAGCCAGAAATCACTGGCATCCTGGTTGTGCGTTCCAAGGGAGTGGATCCGTGAATGCAGCAGGCCACCATGGAAGCAGAAGCACCCTTGGGAGTAATGAATGACACAGCCAGGGAAGGCGTCTGAAGTCACTCACCAAGTGCAAAATTGTGGAAGGAGGAGCTCGATCGCATTTTATCAGCAATCCTCAAACTTTGGTCTCATATACTTAAAAATTATTGAAGACCCCAAAGAGATTTTGTTCATGTGGGTATTGTTCTGTATTTATCATCATCAGAAACTGAAAATTTTAGGTCATTTATGAATTTATTAAAAAAGACAAATCCAGGGCACCTGCATGGCTCAGTGGGTTAAGCCTCTGCCTTCAGCTCGGGTCATGATCTTAGGGTTCTGGGATCGAGCCCCATATCGGGCTCCCTGCCCAGCAGGGAGTCTGCTTTCCCCCTCTCTCTGTCTGCCTCTCTGCTTAATTGTAATCCCTCCCTCTGTCAAATAAATAAATATATATTAAAAAAAAGACAAATCCATTACATGTTAACATATTTTATTAAAAACAGTTTTATTTTCCAAAATAAAAAGATACAGTGAGAAGTGGCATTGTTTAAAATTTGTAAATCTCTTAAATATCTGGCTTTATAAAAAACAGCTGGATTCTTACATCAGCTTATGGATTCACTCTGCTCTGATGTAACACATCATGTGGGCTCTGGGAAACCCCGCCATACCTTCATGAGAGAATGAGACGAAATAGGCAAATAATGTTCGAGTATTATGAAAATACTTTGAAGCTTGCGGACCCCTGGACCATACTTTGAGAACCGCTGCATTTAATGTTTATTGACAACACATAAATCCACATCAAATTTCACTACACTTTTTATCCTTCAGGCATATCAAGGCTATAGATCAAATATATTGGGTCAGTGCCTGTGGGATACAAGATGGGAATAGGAGGTGGATGGGATAACCCAGAAAATAAAATACACAAAGCAAAATAAGAAAAAGTCTGTGTGTATTTTATTGGGGATTATGATTAACTCAAGTCTCTGTACGTGAGGTACAAAAATAAAGTGATATAAGAAGACAGTCCAGTGTGGCTGTTAAGTGGAGCATGACTGGCCAGGGCTTTGTGGGAGGCAATGAGGCCAGTGTGTGTGTGTGTGTGTGTGTGTGTGTGTGTGTGTGTGTGTGTGTGTGTGTTTGCAGGGAACTGGGATAGAGCCGTGAACTTATCCAGGCTCAAATCCATGATGATGGGCCAAGGATGAGGAGACACAACCCCCATTGCTTCCTTTCCTACTTTCCTGGACACCTCCCAACCCTGGACCAGATCTGGATACCCTCAGATGGACCCAGGCCTCCAGGGCTGAGGCTGGCCAGAGTGGAGATCTCTGTCCTCCCACCTGTACCCCACTACTACAGTGTTATGGGCTCTACTGCAGGGCTGAGAAAAGATGTTCTGGGTGACCCCAAAGGCCCTTTCAGACATCTAGAACATGACATGATGGTCATCTGGTGGTATCTGAGTGTGGAGGGGGTGGGTCACATTCCACTGGACTTCATCCTCCTATCTTCCACCCTGTTGGGTAAGGCTCAAGCCTCATATCCTTGTATGCAGTTGAGCAGTGCCCTGCTTAGGTTGACCATCCCCCTTTCCTCCAGGCAGGCCCCACAGCTCTGCCCAGGCCCCCTGAAGATAACTAGGGTCTTCCCAGGCTCTAGGGAGAATTGAATGGATGCCCTACTCCAAGGCTCACCCCTACCAGTGATCCCACTGCTGGCAGACTAGTTCCCTGGTGTCCCTGTCCCATCCTGCCTTGCCTGTTGATCATCTTTAAGAAGGCAAGTGTCCTGGAGAGACTGCCCATATCTGTGTTTTATACCTTATCACCCTGCTCAGCCTTTCCCCTTCTTTGCCCAATTCACCACTACAGGCCCTTTGTTGCTCTTGTCCAGTTGCCTCTCCACCCCGATCTAGGGCTCCTCCTCCTATGGCTGACACCCTGTTGCACCCCCGGTTACAGTATAAGAGATTGAGTCGCTCCTGTGTACCCAGGGCCTGGCACTCAGAGGGGGTCTGATGTTTGAGGAATGAACCAGAGAAGTAAAGAATCGTGCAGGAGTGATGGCTATAAGGGACAGGGGGAGCTTTGGTTAGCAAGGGCGAAAGCTACTTCCTGCCATGTCCCCTGTTCCACCATGGCCAGGTGACTCTGCCTCCCTGTCCTCTACTCTTGCGACAGCCAGCACCCTTCTTATCTACATCTTTTTAAAAAATATGAAGCATTTCAAATAGGCAGAAAAGTTGAGAATAATACAATTAATTAATGTAATTAATAGTCATGAATCCCAAGCTCATATTCAGCTGGGATGTCCAGGTTGTTAAAATTCTAAACTACATTCATACGGGCTGGTATGTAGCTGTCATCCTGAGCTCTTGGATTACCATGCCTTCCAAAATGAAGACCTCCTAGACCTCTCTGACACCTGGCAATTAAAGGGTTAATGCCTGCCCCAGGCTTTGGGTGTGATGTGGGGCACACCTGGGTGCCACTATCTTAGGAATTGTTACATATTTGAAATATCCCCTTGCAGGAACCATTCTCAGCTTTGTCAGAGCAGAACATATTTTTATGTTTATTCCAGATTTTCTTTAAAGAAATAAAACAACTGGGAACATTGAAGCTCCCTATGGAGCCCTTCCCACTCCATCTCCATCATAATAAATTCACTGTTCTTCATTCCCTTGCATGTGGTTATGTTTTTGTTACATAGGTAAGTATCCACAAACAAGATATTGTACTGTTTTGCATAATTTTAAACTTTATATAAATGCTACCAAGCTGTACATACCCTTCTGCAATTGTTTTTTTGCCCAATATTGTTTCGAGATGGTCCATGTTGACACATGTAGCTTCGATTCATTCATTTTCACTGCTAAAATGTATTCCATTGCGTGAATATATCATGATTTTTAAATCTCCTTTTGATGGAGATTGAGACTGTTTCCACTTGTTTTTTGCAAACAGTGATACAATAAACATTCTTGTGCATATCTTTTGGTGTGCGTGTGCATGGATTTCTGTTGGATGGGGTTCCAGTTGTCTGTGGCTGCATAACAAACTGTCCCCAAACTTAGTGGCTTAAAACAACAACCATTTTGTATCTCATAATGCTGTGTATCAGGAATTTGGGGGCAGGGTTCAGCTGGGAGATGCTTCTGTTCCATGAGGCATTGACTGTGGTCACTCAGTGGTGTTCACTTGTTGGAGTTACTCTGAGTTGGTCAGGAAGGTGGTTTGGCTGGAAGACTAAGCTCAGTGGGACTGTTGACCAGAGCACCTCTCTAGCATAAGTGGTTTTTGGGTAATCAGATATGAGGGCTCAGGGACCCAGGGGTCAGTAGCCCAGCAAACAAGGCAGAAGCCACGTGACTTTTATATTACTTAACATTACTTCCACTGAACTTATTGATTAAAGCAGTCATAGACTCATTCAGATTTCAGGGGAAGGAACATAGAGCCCAACTGTGGATAAGGGGAATGTCAGGTAATTTGCATTCTTAAAAATTGCCTCACTTACATACTTGTAGGGTATGGGCATCTTTGACTGTACCAGGTATCACCCAGTTGCTCTCTCAAGTGGAAGTATAGGCAAAGTATGAGGGTTCCTGGTTCTCCATTGCCTCACTGATACCTACTATTGTCAGACTTCTCCTTTTTTTAATTTTTTGAGAAATAGTAATTTACTATGGTTTTAATTTATTTAATTTTAATCATAATACATCATGACTAATGATGAAATTGAATGTCTTCTATGTTTATTGGCCGCTTTGGTTTTCTTTTCTCCAAATTGCCTGTTTATATCTCTTGCCCATTTTTCTATTGGGTTGTCCGTCTTCTCCCGATTTATCTGTAAGAGTTTATTATCTGTATTACTTAGATACCAATCCTTTGTCAGATATATGCATTAGAAATATCTTCCCTTAGTTTGTGGCTAATCTGCTTACTTTTGAAATATCTTTATTCTGATGTTGTTAAATTTATCATTCTTTTTCTTTATGGTCTGTGCTTTTTGTGTCTTAAGTGCTTTCCTGTTTCCTTAGCATCACCTGCTTTTATGCCTCCATGTGCTTGACTTTTCCATACTGGTTAGATTCTGACTGTTCTTCCCCAATTCTGGTCTGACCTCCACATCTTCACTCCGATGTCATCTCCACCTGGAATGCCTCTCCTCCAGGGTGGTCATGCAATTCCACCACTCCTCACAGCCTGCACTGATCCCTGTCCCTCCAGGCATGTTTCCAGAGACTTCTTCTCTTCCTTTCCCCTCCTCCTCTCTTCTTTTCTGGACTCCCAGCCCCACTGGTGCCTGTTTTAGTTTCTCGTTATGTCCTGCAGCTCCATGCAGGTCTGGATTTGCAGGGCTGGATTTTTAGGGTTGAGGTTTCCTTTCAGCACTGTGCCTACACCCAGGAGAAATGGTTCTTGAGTTTGGCTGCATAGGCCCAGGGGTTATATGGCCCCTGAGTGTCATCAACAGAAACATCAAACTTTCAACCATGTTCACAAAACACAATATTAAAACAATCAAACATCTTTACAACGGACTATTAAAATAATAGCATAGTTTAATACCTAGACACCCTAAGATACATAAAAAAAGAACACAATTTAAAGCAAGAATTAAAGAAATAAAACTCCTAATTGCCAGCAGTCCCTTTGTCCCTGATCTCTGCTGTGATTAACTGGCATTTCTTCTGATTTTGAGGAAAGCCATCATCCTTGGAGGTTCTAGGACCAGTGTACTGTCCCTTCTTCACAGCTTCCCATGGTAAGGGCAGCTCTGGGCCTCTCTGGCCATGCAAGGAACATATAGCTCCCAACAGATACACTTTTGTGCTCCTATAGGATCCTCACTCTTGGCCCTTTTCCTTGGGTGCTTAGCCTCACGTGGAACTCCTTCTCCTTCCTAAAAGCAGTGCAAATTTCCCTGTCATCTCTAAGAAGAGATGGTAGCAGCAGAAAAAGGGAGCATGCTGACCTCCCCTCTAAAGGTGGGAATTAGAATGAGGGATGGGGTAGCCTCCACTGGGCAGGAATGTGGGGGGCTGGAAGCAGAGGGATTTCTCAGGGGGGATGGAATCGCCAGGGTCAGGGAGATGCAGACTTTGGTGCTGGGCAGGAAGGGTAAGGGGAGAAAAGTGAGGATGAAGGGGGCTTAGTTGGTCCAGGGGAATGACCTGAGGAGAGGCAGTGGGATGTTGGTGTAAAGAAAGCCTGTCCTCTCCATGGTCAGCTCAGGAGTACAGGAGGCTGAGGATGGAGGGGATAGGGACCTCTGGGTGTGAAGGTGGGGGCTGGGCAGGGACAAGTATGGTGCTGGCTTGGGCTCAGGGTGGAGCTGTTCTAGAAAGGCATTTAGGGACACAAACTATGGACAGACCACCTGGGCTTGAAGCTCTTGCCCTTTTGTGCCTTAGTTTCCTTACCTATAAAATGTGGGAAGGATAATATGATGTATTCTCTAGGGTTTTAGGAAAATTAAACTCATTTTATTTATAGAATGATTAGAACAATGACCAACACAGGTGCAATTTAGTTGAACTTCCCCAACCCGTTTAAAACAAGTACCAATTACTCCTGAGAGGTAGATGGTGCAGGTAATGTTCCTTATTTGAAAAGTGGAGAAACTGAGGTCTAGAGCTTGGAAGTGTTCTTCAGGGAGAGCCAGAAGCCCTGCTCGGGGTTTTCCCAGGAGGCAGGGTGGAAAGGCACTCTTGCCCCAAGTGCATCACAAACCTGGGGAAGCTTCCATGCGACCCCTGCTGTGATAACAGCGTGCCATCCAGTCTTCTGCCAGTGGAAAACCTGAGAGCAGAGGAAGGGCTGCTATCCAGTTTGCTGCTGCAAGTCTTGGCTCTACCAGGAGTGTGGGACTCTGCTGCTTGGGAGGGAGTGGTGTGGCTGGCCCAGAGAGGGCACAGTCCCTGGAGACTGGGAAGGGACACGCCAACATCCTCCTAGCTCCACATCCCCTTCCCGGCACTGCTCAGACCACAGGGTGGTCAGACTGCAGAGAGGCCCCTCCTGTGGGATTTGATGTTTAACTGTAGGTTGGCTGAGGGCAATGCTAATCCTGAAGGAATGAACGGGGAATGGTGGGATTTCAGCAACAGCAGAGAGGCCTGAAGAGTGGGGGTGGGGCCTAGCCTTGGTTTCCAGGCACCGATCAACATCACCCTAACTCCTCCTGACTCCAGCCCTTTGGGCAGATGCCAGGAACAAATCAGTGATTAACTTCGGGCATCAGCTTATTCCCTGCAGTCATCAAAGCTTGCCCACTCATCTGTTTAGTTTTTTCTTCATTCTGCATCCATGCATTCATGCATCCATCCATCTACCCATCATCTCTCCATCTATCCACTCTTCTACCCATCTACCCATCCAGCTACTCACTTCGTGCTCGAAGGGCACCACGGTCCAAGCTTTGGGAGCCAGTAGTCTGGGTTTGCTGTCCTGGACCTAGTGTTTATAGGTCGGCTTCCCTTGTGCAGGTCACTTCTCTTCTCTTGCCTCAGTTTCTTCAACTGTGCAGTGGGAATGATGGTAGTACCTACTTCATAAGACCTTTTGTGAGGCTTGAGACACACACTTGTTGGAGTGCTCAGCACACACGAAATGTTTTATGTATTAGCTCTTATTTCTTCTTCAATTCAGTCATTTATTCAGTTTCTCCATTCATTCTGTTTGCTCACGCATTTATTTACAATTACTACCCTAGTTTAGGGAAAAGAACTTGATTTTCTTTTTGGTTCTTTTTATTCCCTTCTATCTCTAGCTTTTGGTTTGAGGATTGGGGCTTTTCTTTTTCTTCTTCTTTTTTAAAGATTTTATTTATTTATTTGAGAGAGAGAGCGAGCATGAGTGGGGTGGTGGGGGTGAGGGAGAAGCAGACTCCCCACTGAGCAGGGAAGCTGGGTTTGACCCCAGAATCCTAAGATCATGACCTGAGCTTAAGGCAGATGCTTAACCAACTGAACCACCCAGGCGCCGGTCAGTTTTAGACTGGGGCTTTTCTTAAAAAGCAATGCTCCAAGCTGATCCCAGAGGCTGGATTTTAAGAAGGACCGGAAGAGGGGAGGACCTTCAGCAAATTCCCAGAACCCTGTCCACCAGTCTCAGCTGTTGACCCACTCGGCTGCTCTTGGGGTCCTCGGTCCCATTTACCCACCTCTGTCCACTCCCTTCCAATGGGCAGTGACCAAAAGGCGAGAAGGACAAGGGAGGGATTGCCATCCTCTTTTCCATGCTAGGTTTTTTACAGACCTTCCCTGATTTAATCTTCCTTACAGCCTTTTAAGGTTTAAGGTTAGTCCCATTTTCCATTAAGAAAACTGAGATTCAGGGGCACCTGGGTGGCTCAGTGGGTTAAAGCTTCTGCCTTTGGCTCGGGTCATGGTCCCACGGTCCTGGGATCGAGCCCCGCATCAGGCTCTCTGCTCAGCAGGGAGCCTGCTTCCTCCTCTCTCCCTTTGCCTGCCTCTCTGCCTACTTGTAATCTCTGCCCGTCAAATAAATAAATAAAATCTTAAAAAAAAAGAAAAAAGAAAAAGAAAACTGAGATTCAGAGAGGGGAAGGACTTGACCTAGGTCCCAGAGCAGGAAGGTAGCAAAGCTGGGATTCATTCCTGGGTCTCCTAGGTCCCAAATCTCAGTCCTCCTTCCAACTCCAGTAGCCCTCAATGCTGTCACTGGTTTGGAGGGCTGCCCAGAGTTTCTTGCCTGTGGCTCCTTTACCCCTACTCTGCCAACTGTCTCAGCTCTCCCTCTGAGCTCAGTCTGCACACCCTCCTGACTTGCCCATTGAAGTCTCAGGAGCTGGTGGAGATCTGCAACAGTTTCAACTGGAGTTGGCTTGTGTGGGGGAGGGTGCTTGATTCTGGGTTCTCTTAGGAGAGTAAGGCCACTGTGGTTCTCACCGTGGTGGCAAGGGTGACCAGCCAGCCTGGGAAGCCAATGGGAGTGGGTCTGGAGAGGCTGTTCCTCTACTTTCCTTCCTCAGTCTCAGCCCTCTGATAGGCCAGGTTGCGAAGGCCCTGCCCAAAAGAACCAAGACACAGCCTTCTGCTGACTGTTGCAAAAACAGGTACAGAGTCCGTCCTTGTCCTTGCCAGGCCGGAACCTGGCCTGAGGCCCAGGCGGATGCAGGCCTCTGGGAGCTTGCAACTCACGTCCCTCCCATGGTCCTCCAGCCCAGGGTGGCATCTCTGTGTCAATTCTCTTCAATTCCATCCATCCTACACATACTTCTGGAGCCTCATCCATGTGCTAGTCACTCCTGTGCCAGCTACTGAGAGCACCGGCCCTCGGGAGATTAGCCCATGTGAAAGTAGTCAAGAGGAGTCAATGAGGAGAGCTCTCCAAGGGGACGGCCATCAGGGTGGGGTGCAGGGAGCACAAGTCCAGGAGTCCAGGATGAGACGGGATTTGCCTCGTGCATCTCACAACACATGTTAGTGCCCACACATGAGACGCCGTGCTGGGGTCACAGGCCACAGCGGCTCCAGGCCAGAAGATGAGGCTGATGTCATTGAGACCTTTGTGGCAACAACTAGACAACCAGGCTCTTCACACTGGCCTCAGTGTGTGTCTGCCTTCTCAAACAGTCTGGTTCAGTTTTGAGAAAAATATATGATGCCAGGATCCCAAAAGACCCATTGTTAGGCCACCGGGTAAATAAACTGTTGCGTGGTCAAAGGATAGCAGCAACAAACAAACAAACAAACAAACAAACAAACAGAACAAACTTTTGCTCTGTGTAACAACGGGAGTGCCCCTCGCAGCCCCAATGATGAACCATGGCAGACAGATGTGCAAACACACTGTCTAATTCTACCTACACCATGGTCAAGAACAGACAAACTTGAATGTGGGGATGGAGGTAAGAAAGGTAGGCACCTTTGGGGGCATCAGGAATGGAAAGGGCTGGCTATCTCCATCTTGAGCTGTGTGCTGGCTACACAGGTGTATTCATATGAAGAAACTGGACACGTGTCCTCTTTGTATGTCTGTTATCTTAATAAAAAAGTAAAAGCAAGCAAACAAAAACTCAAACAATCTTGTGAAAAGTGGTAACACACATCTGATGGATTTTGGTTTATTGGCTTCTCTATCCTGATGGCAATGCCCCAGATTCCTCCAGGAAATACTACCCTCCATCAGTGGACACCACCTCGGGTGGACATGTGGCTATGCGTGGTCAACTACACACTCCTTGGAATGTGCATTTTGGTCAGAGTAAAGAGAAAAGCCTGGAATGGTGGGGATTCTCTGACTTTAGAGGCTGTTGGTTGGCTGGCCCTGCTCTTGGATACCCATGGAGGCTGCCGCTGGTCTGTCTTTTGGACAGCTGGCTTCCCTCCATCCTAGGGAGCCCCCCAGCCTTCCAACTAATTCCACTTGGCTTGGGTCAGCCGGTCAGTTTCAGAGAACCAGCCCTATGACCCTTCACCAGCTTTGTACAAGAACTGGGCCTTGGGGGGCCTGGGGTAGGGATGGGGAAACCCAGACTTGACTCCTTAGCCTTTGGGACACTATTCTTTGAGGAAGAAATCAGGGCCCTTCCGGGATGCCCATCTAGGATCCCGCCTCACCCTCCATGGATCACACAGCATGAGTCAGGAAGAAACCTTTGCCGTTCTAAGTTTCTTAGGTTTGTGGGATGCTTATTACTGAGGTGTAGCCTGGCTTGTCCCTGCTGATAACTACCACCTAAGCCTACCAATGCTGCCTCCCTTTCCTGTGGAAATCACAACAAAGGCTCCGGCCCACATTTCCCCCTGTTCCCTCTGCCTCGTGACCAGTGTCAGTGCTTCCTCATGTGCCCCTTCCCCATGACATAACTGCCCCCTTCTCTTGGAAATCTGTGCATATAACTAGTTCTCTCTTCAGTGGCAGCTGCCCTCCTCAGCTGTGGCTTTTCCCTACCTACATAGTAATAAAATGTGTAGCAAGCAGCATTTTGTCTCTCTGTGCCTGGCCAGTTCCTTTACCTCCTCCAGTATCTCATTAGGGGTCCTGTCTGGGGAGGCCCGTCCTCACCTGGGACGCCTCCCTATTTCTGAGATATCTTCAGTGCTCTACATCACTCTTTACCATAATGGATAGCTTCTAAATGTGGTCTCCTTTGGAAGGCTCTAATCTCCCGTCGAACAGCAACTGGTGCTTTCTTGCTCACTGCTTGTGTTCCTGGTGCATGGTGTGTACCCAATAAGTAGTCATTGTTGAATGACTGAGTGTATGAATGGGTGTTGACCACAGCCACCCCATGGAGCCTGGCCAAGAAGAGGCAGGAATAAGAATGGGTTAAAGATGGTTGCAAAGTGATGCTACTCTCCTCGTCCAAAGGATGTGTCTGTTTCCCCCACCCCGTGCTTATGAGCTACTTTTGACCAATAGAATGTACTAGAAGGGACATTGTACCTTCCAAAGCCAGCCCCAGTGCTTATGGGATCGGCAATATCTTCTTTTTCATCTTGGAATGTTCCTCCTTGGAACCCAGCAGCCATGGGGAGCATCCCACTTGTAGGAGAGCCGAGGCCCCCCAGTTGACAACTGCAGCTGAGTTCCCAGTCAGCAGGTGGGATGGACTGCCCGCCGTGGGGCTGAGACCATTCTAGAACTTCCAGCTTTAGCCACAGGCCAGCTGAATCTGCTGAATGAGCCTCCATTGATGTTGCGTGGAGCAGATCTTCTTCTCACACCCTGCCAAATTCCTGACCCACGAGAATCCTGGGCAAATGGAGTGGCAGCTGATTTAACTGCTGGGCTTTGGGGGAGGGCGTTAGGCAGTGAGAGACAACTGAGGCCATGGTCTTGCATTATTTATGAAGCTCACAGTGACACTGTGATGCAGATATGATCACCATGCTACAGATGATGAAGACTGAGGCCCAGGGATTGAATACTTTGCCTAATATTACCAACTTGGAGAAGGTGACAGAGTGGGCTTTTGTCTGCCTCCAAACCCGCCTTCCTTGTGTCCATCCCCCTGCCCTCTCCATCTGGGAAAGAAGTGACTCAAGACCCAGTGGATGGGCCTAGGGGTGGGGTTGGGGCTGGGACCCAAGAGCCACCGTGGTGGGAAGAAGAGGGGGAGAGGGTGTTTGGGGGAGACACCCCGTGACTGGCCAGCCCAAAGTGGCCCCAACCCTGGATGGGCATGAATGCTTGGCTGTGGGCCTGGGGGTGAAATCACATTTCCCCCACCAGGCCATTGCTCCGTCGCAGCGTGCCCCTGGCCTCACACCACCTCGCTCCCCTTGGCTTTGCCTGGGAACAGACGCTGTCAGCGTCAAGAGAACACCCTGAGGCTCGGCCACGCTTGTCGGGAGGCATTAGTGTGGGGCTTTGAAGTGGGGACCTCCCGGCCTTGCTCAGATGCTCTTTACAGGGCTTTCTAAGGGCCCGTGGGGGTGGGGGCCGTCCTGGGCCAGCGTGGGCACTCACAGCTCGGCTGGTCTCCTCCCTGGCACTTGGCTGCCCGGGTCCCCTTCATCCCGACGGGAGCTTGGAGGGCTCAGCGCTGCATCGGCCAGCGCAGGCTGCCAGCCAGGCTTCTCGGGTGCCCCTGGCTCGGATTAAAGCAGCAGTAGTAGGTGGGGACCTCAAGAGAGACACCGCCCCACAGAGCATCAGTACCTGAAACCTCGTCCCCCAGGGATTTCCACCTACCGCCGGCAGGGACTTTCCAGTCTCTCATCTGTTTTCGTCCTGCCTTCCTCCTTTTCCTCGTTCCTTTCTTTTCTCTATCTTCATTCTTTTCTTTCTCGCCTTCCCTCCCTCCTTCCTTTCCTTCCTACCCCTCTTTTGCTGTTTCAGTTTTTTTCAAAGCAATTTCACACGTGGGCATAGTTTAGAATCAACTAGTTTGACAAGGCTTGTTGCCAAAAACAGCAATCCTAGACCCTCTTCTCTCATTGCCTCTTTCCCAATATTGAAACTCACGGTTTTGCCGCGCACCTCTCTGTCTCTAAATGACATGTGTGTAGGGCCAGTTCTGGGTTTCACAGTGTAACCATCCCCTATTCAACTTCCCGCCAGGCAAGATGAGAGTTGAGTTCTTTTTCTTCCTTGCCAAACACGTTCGCGCACATTCAGCCCCACCGTCCGCGAAATACAGTTATTGCATTATTTTGCTTGGATATCATTTTTCTAAATTAAATTAAAGCTGTGACTCCTAGTTAGATGCGAGCTATGAGGAACATTGTGAATATTTTCTCTTTGTTGAATGACTTATTGTTTTCATGAATCTCATCCCGGGGCTCTCTTTCTCAGTGTTTGTTTCATTTTTAGAGTCCCTATCACCAATTTTACTGCAGACTGTCAGTCATCTAAATCTTGTCCCAAGGTGTTCGTTCATTTATGTGGGACATTCTGTCATTGTTCATCAGCACAACGTCCCTCCCAGAGCCTTGACTATTCCAGTCTATTCTGGCCGCCTGTCTGCAGGGACACGGCTGTCATTGCATGGCTTCCCTTCTCCATCATCCTTGGGAGTCCTTCAGTCCCTCTCCTTTTGATTTCTGAATCCTATGTCTTCCTTCTTCTCAGTTCACTCCCTCTCAGTAGTGGAGCACAGCTTCCAGGAGCTTCCAAAGAAAGCAGGTGTGGCTGCTTTTTGAAACCCTGTCTGGTCAAAAATACTGTCACCCTTGATGGCTGGTTTGCTGGGGTCTGACATTCCAGGTTGGAAATAATTTTCCCTCAGACTTCTGAAGACTTTGTTCTTTTGTGTTTAAGCTTCCAAAACAGTGGAGAAGACTGGAACCATCTGTATTCTTCACCTTTTGTATGAGATTATTTTATTCCTCTCTCTTAAGAGCAGGGATCTTTTCTCTATCCCAAAGAATATCCAATTAACTCACGTTGGGGTGGGCCTATTTTCACTTCTTGTGTGGGTCCTTCGGTCTTTCTTTCTTTCTAGAACTCGTGTTCTTTAGTTCTGCAGAATATCCTTGAATTATTTCAGTGGCAATTATTTCACTGGCAAGTTCCTCCCCTCCTGTCTTTCTGAAATGCCTATTATTTGAAGGTCTTGTGGTTTGGGTTCAGATTTTCTTCTGTGTTCTTTTGTATGTTCTATCTTTTCTGTCTGTATGCTCTAGACTGGGTAATTGCCTCCCTTTCATTTTGTAACTTCTGCACGCATGTCTTTAATTTCCACAAGCTCATTTTTTGTTCTCCAAAGGTTCTTTTTATTGCTTTTTAAGAAGGTTTTATTTATTTATTTATCTGAGAGAGAGAGAGAGAGAGAGCAGGGAGAGGAGCAGAGGGAGAGGAACTGTGTTAAGCACAGAGCCCAACACAGAGCTTGATATCACCACCCTGAGATCGTGACCTGAGCCAAAAACAAAAGTGGGACACTCCACCGACTGAGCCCAGGCATCCCTCTAAGTGTTCTTTTTGATGGCATCCTCTTCTTGTTTCTGGAATGTAAGGGAATCTCTTCTCTCCTGAGGGGATTAATTTTTTTTTTTTTTAAGATTTTTTTTTTTTTTTTTTTTTTTGTCAGAGAGAGAGTGAGAGAGAGCGAGCACAGGCAGACAGAATGGCAGGCAGAGGCAGAGGGAGAAGCAGGCTCCCCGCCGAGCAAGGAGCCCGATGTGGGACTCGATCCCAGGACGCTGGGATCATGACCTGAGCCGAAGGCAGCTGCTTAACCAACTGAGCCACCCAGGCGTCCCTCCTGAGGGGATTAATGATCATTCTTCGCTGCTCCTTGCCAGCCTGCCTCTTTCTCCTTTGTTTGTTTTGGTGACTTTTCCATGAAAGGCATCTCCCAGGGGTCTGGAAACCTTGGTATTCTGTGCCTATTTAAGATGGAAGATAACAAAGCTGAGCAGAGGCTCTGCGCTCGCAGGTGTGGACAGTGGGCTGAGAGTTTCACTAACTGGTGATCAGCTACCCCATTTGGCACATACCCAGTTCTTTCTTCTTCAGATTCGACAGAGATTAATCTGATTTCTTTCCTAGAGGGTAAAAGCCCAGTTGTCAGTACTCGGGAGGGTAACTACGGCACAGCACTGACGTCCAAGGTCATCCAGCTGAGTAAGTGGGGGGCCCGGTGTTCGAACCCTGACAGACTACTCTTGTCTCCCCACTGCACTATCTTGGGTCGTACGCAGGAGGAGTCATGACTGTACAAAGCTGCTGCTCTTTCCTAAAGGATACATACCCTGTTGGCTACTTTCAAGTTAGCGTCTGTAGCCGCATAAAGTCTATGCTCACATTTCCCACATCTTCACTTCAACCTTGCCACCACAGACTGCTCTGACTTAAACAAACCAAACTTTGATAGCACACCTAAAACTATCAGAATAGCGCAGAACATGCAAGGGAGGGGTGTCTAGGTGGCTCAGTTGGTTGAGTGTCTGCCTTCAGCTCAGGCGATCCCGGGGTCCTGGGGATCGAGTTCTGCATTAGGCTCCTGGCTCAGTGGGGAGCCTGCTTCTCCCACTGTCTCTGCCTGCTGCTCCTCCTGCTTGTGCTCTCTTTCTCTCTGTCTCTGACAAATAGATAAATAAGATCTAAAAAAAAAAAAGAAAATGAAAAAAGAAAAGAGAATGTGTGAGGGAAAAGTGCTAATTTAATAGTTTGGATTCAAGACTTCAGAGAGGTGAATTAAGCTGCCCAGGATCACACAGCAGAAGCAGCAGGACTGGGGGTTTGATTCCTAAGCTCGGGAACCACTGCCTTATCCCTTAATGAAGCCCTTCATCCTGGGGTCACCTCCTTTCCTGCCCTGTTCTCATTGGCCTCAAATGCCCTTTTGTTTTCCTTCCCGGGGTGTGTCTGACTTGCCTTTCACCTCACAGAGCTCCATGTAGTGCCTGGCACGTAGTAGGTGCTCTGTACATACCTCTTGAGATGAGTGGAACCCAGAGATGAGAAACAGAAGCTTAGAGAGACGGGTGACCTCTTCCAGGTGGTCATACCACAGTGACCAGGTCCTCTGACTCCTGGAAGCCAGATTAACTGCTTAAACCCTGGAGAAAACCCAGCAGGGTTCAACGGTTTGGCCAACAAAGCCCTTGTGTGTTCAGAGAGCACCTGCTTGGGTGGGGTTCTGGCAGGGAGAGGGGCCAGGGAAGCTCCTGCCAGCTCCGTGGAAGCGGTGGGCTTAGCCAGAGCCTGGGGAAGGAGAGCCACAAGGCAGAGGGGCCCTATTTCGTTCTTCTGAGTTTTCACCTTGGCCCTGGGGCTACGGTTGCCCAAGAAAATGCGGAATGCCCAGTTAAATATGAATTTCACATAAGCAACCTATCATTTTTGGAATACGTATATCCCAATGATCGCATGGGATATATATATCTATATACTAAAAAAAAAAAAAAAATTTCTCATTGTTAACTTGTGATTAAATCTAACTGGGAGTCTGATATTTTCATTTGCTAAAACTGGCACCTTCCCTGGTGCCGGTGGCCTGGGGCTGGGGGATCAGGCAGCCGAGAAGGATAGGGGCCTCCTGACATTTCCGGTGTCATTCTGCTTAAGTAGGCTATGTCACCAGAGGCAGGCTTTTGCCCTGAGTTCTCATGGCACATGAGGAGGTTATCCGGGTGCCACAGGCCCAGGAGGCGAGGTGGGCCCCAGACAGGGCCGAGGGTGTGATCCTGCTCCTTGCCGTCACCTCAGGTCAGGGATGCGGCCTTACTTCCGGTGCAGAGACCTATCTGACTCCAGTCATTTCTCAGGCTCCACCCCCCCCAGCCCTCCGGGCCCAGCCTCGCCCTCCCGCAGCTCCTTGCTCACTGCCCACCTCTCCTAGCAGCCCCACATGGTAGACCAGAAACCTCGCATCATGAAGTCAGGAGCCCCGCTCCTCAGAGTAAAGGGCTCCCACCAAGTCCTTCTAAGGCCTTCGCCTTCCCCTCCTAGTCTCTCTCCAGCCCTGTCTGCTCCCCACCCTGGGCTCTTCCTGGTTCTTCAGACCCATCAAGGGCTTCTGCCTCTCTGGTTTCCCGATGCTCGCCTTACTTCTGTCTTTACCCCATGGCAAGCATCCCTGTTTGCAATGCGTTTGTCTTTACTTGCTGTTCTGCTTTCTGACACCCCCTAAGTGGAAAACACAAGGAGGATAGGGCTTTACTTTTTACCTGTGGCTCTATAATTTATCTGTGCCCATTGGTACCCTCAAATCCGAACACACCGCAAAACTCATCGTGTGTTGTTGAAGGAAGGTTCGAGGAAGCTGAAGGTCAGGCTGGCCCACTGGGCTGTCCAAGGCCACCCTGCCAGCAAATGCCAGACCTGGGGTACACTTGGCCCGTGGGAGCCCCGACTACCCATGCTGACAGATTTAAACTGAACTTGAAAAATTACCTGGGAGTTTGACACCGGAGAATAGAGCCTCTCTCCTGGGCCTCAGTCTACCCATTGGTGGTAGGAAGAGGTGTGCACAGGCTCGTCATGTTGGGAGCCTCCTCTGTAGCTGACTGGCCGATGGCTGACACCTTGCCCCACAGGGAGAAGACCCGATGAATGGTGCAGCTGCAGCCTCTGGAGAGCCGGATGGCACAGGCCAGGCTATCACCCAGGACCGACAGTAGGAAGGCAAGTCAGGATCTTCCAGAAGCCTGGTTTCCCTCCCTCCTTCCAGGATGCCAGGGTCCCAGTAGGGGGGTTTACTGCCCCCACAGCCTGGGCAGAGGGGCTTGCCTGATGCAGGCCCTTCATGCAGGAGTCCCCCTCTGCTCGGGGGCCTGCAGGGACGAGGGCCTGGCCTGGGCTATGGACGCACTCATGTGCGGTGGTCATACAAGCGGCTGAAAGAGTGAAACCTTTCCATACTGGTTGGTACAGAGTCTTTGTTGGCATATCAGTCTTACTAGTCACTCAGTGGCATTGTTGGCAGGCTCAACGGATGGTAAGAGACCTGGAGGGCCTGTGGCTGCTGAGTGGACCAGCGGGGGGCAGCCTGGCTCCCGGGGGGATCAGCAGTGGAGGCCAGGAACCCTCCCTGATTGTGGGTTGTTGGCGGGGCCCAGACCAGGCCATCTGGGTCAAGGCCCGGTGGGAAGCCCTGGGTCCAAGTACACTAGCCATCCGGGCCCTGAAGACTCTCATGGTGGGAATGGAAGTGTGGCAGGAGTGTCCCTGTGTCAGGTTGGGTCTCAGTTCAGATAAAGGGCATTTTAAAATCTGGAAACAGGCACGTCCCACGAAAGATCTCACCAACCAGGCCTGGGGAAGAAGTGAAGGGAAATTCAGATCGACTTGGTAAATAATCTGCGTTACAACTTGCATCACTTGGTAAGCAGTCCTGGGGAAAAGCAGAACGTTATTTGGCAAAGAAAAGAAAATATTTTAAAACTTCAGGTGGATATTTTAATCTACATAATGGTTCCAGGTGTTAAACATTTTGATTATCACACCTGCTGTGACTTTGCCTGTTTCTGTTGGAGGTGGGGGAAGGGTGCCCAGTGAGCGAGGACAGGCTGGGGTCAGGCTGCTCTGTCTGGCACATCCTCGAGGTGTGACTGTGGCTTGGGTGGCCTCTGGGGGCCTAGTGTGGAACTGTGGACACCAACTTCCAGGACTGGGGTCTGGCGGAGAAGAGTTGGCAGGGGCCAGGCTCCCTTGATCCCAATCCTTCTGGGTACAAATGATCAAACTGCAGCCCAGCTTCTTGTCCCATGTCTGTGTACTTTGCGTGGGAGGGAGCAGGGGCCAGTGTCCGCTTCCCAGCTGGCCAACAGCCCCCTCCCCAAACTGCTTTCTTGGTGGCTTCCTGTGGGGGGCAACCCAGCCCAGCCCCTGCCCCCAGTTCCCAGCTGCTAAGAGGCAGCTCCGAGGTCACAGGGTCTTGGGGTCGAATCCCAAGACTCATGAGCTCAGGAAAGCGACACACACCTTCTAGACCCTCAGTTTTCTCATCCACAAATGAGCTGAATCCGAGAATCATAGTACAACTTCTCAGGATGGTTTTGGGTCTTCCACACCCAGCAGGAACTCCATCATGGAACAGGGCTGTGTCGCAGACTTCCCTTCATATGCCTGCCTCCCCCTCCCTACCTGTGTGGGGGAGTGAGACCCCTTCTGGTGACTTCTACCTTACTTGTGATCCAGACTCAAGCTCTGATGTGGCCATGCACGCTCCCCCCAGCCTCCCCCACCCCCGCCTTCCTTCCTCCCCTTCCTTTCCTTCCCAGGCTCTCCCTCACTCACCAGCCCTGCAACAGCCACACAGGCCTCCTCCTCGCTGGTTCACACGCCCACCAGGCATGTCTACCGCAGAGCCTTTACACTTGCTGCTCCCTCTGCCTGGAGCTCCCAGATTACCCTGTCCCCTCACCTGGGTCTGGCCTCTGCCCATGTGCACCTCCTCAGAGAGACTTTCTCCCCACTTCAAAATGCCCCCCTATCGTGCCCTCCCCCCTCACCCATGATTTTGTTTTCTCCAGAGGAGTTGCCCATAACAAATGTGTCCATGTGCTTGCTCGTGTCCCCCCTGGAAGGTGGGCTTGGGGCACAGGTACCAGCCTGCTCCCTTTACCTGTCTCCCATGGTGTGGAAGAACAGAGTGAAGCCCCCTCCAGTGGTGACTGAGAGAGGCTTACTCAGCACAGGAAGGCTGCCTCCAAGAGGGCGGCCCCAGGGCCTTGGCACGGCCATACAGTCCTACAGTGCCCCACAAAGCCTGGTGAGGGAGCCGGAGCTTTGGCTGAGGGCTCTGGAAGGAACAGAGAGAAGCTAAGTCCCCATGGGAGGTGGTAGAGGAGGCTGTGGATCTAGAAACCTCAGAGTCACCACCACATGCAACAGGTCAAAAATGGGCACTTTGAATGTCACCATGACTCAGGGTGAAGCCGGGAGGGCTAGGTCCCCTTTGCTGCAGAGAACGTGGATGGCCTCTGCCAGCCTCTTGTCCACTCCTGGCACCCTGGCACCCAGAACCCACAGCAGCTTCTGCCCTTGTCCCTGGTGGGTGGAGCCTGGAAGGTTGAGGGTCTGTGGGGCCTCTGAGCAATGGGGAGGATGGGCCTAAGGGGAAGGGGAGGTGAGGCTCGGCGGAACGTGGGCCCAGGGCTCCCGTTGGCTTTGCGGTCAGCCCTGTGGGGCCCTACTGACTGTCCATTAGTGTCCAGCCTTTGGTACCACTACCTGTAGGCACAGCTGGGTACAGGACCAAAGGTCCGGCAACCCTGGCCAAGGGCACTACTGTCTGTGACCACAGAAACCCAGACCCGGGAGCCTAACTTTCCTGCATGGCCAAGAGCCTTAGGATACCTTTCTCTAGCCCACCCTCCCACCTGCTCAAGGAGTGGCCAGTTTTGAAGGTTTCATGGAGACACAAAAGCCACTCAGAGGACATGAGCCGGGAGAGTCTGGTGCTCACCAGAATACACAGGCCTTGGGAGAAGGGAGCCCATGATGCCCTCCTTGCTCATGCTCCCAGGAGTGAGACCCATTCTCTGGGCTTGAAGGTGTGGAAAGCCTGCACAGGCCTCTTCATGTAACACCCAGTGGGAGGGGGCGGGGAGGCCTCGTGCATCCAGATGGAGGGACTGGAAGGGGCTTTCCTGGTCTAGACACTGCCCAAGACTCTGGGCCAGAAGCTTTCCCTCCACAGCAGCTTCCAGGGCTCATGGCTACTGGTGCAGCTGGGCAGACAGAAGCTTGGAGAAAGAAAGGACCCAGGGTCACAAGTGGCAGGGCTGGGACAGGACCTGGGTCTGCCCAAAGCCCAAGCTCCTTCCAGAATCCTCCAGAGCCTCTTTCTAGCAGACCACGCCCATGTGCCTCCCTCTACAAAGCATGAAAGAGAGGCCCAGAGGCCCAAGTCACCTGTTCCAGGTAGCCCTCAAGGGAGAGCAGAGCCAGCCTGGCCACCACAGCTCACTGGGGGGTGGTGATGTCCCTGGGACAGAACACTATTCTCTCTGCCATCTCTCATTCCCCCTTACTCCTTGCTATCCCTGGGACCCAAAATGGTTTCTTTGAGGCAGGTGGGGCAGGCAAGGCTGACCAGCCCATCTTGTAGGTGAGGGAACTTTGGCCCAGAGAAGTCAAGCTCCCCATCCAGGGTCACACAGCAAATCAGCTGCCTCCATGCCTGGGACCCTTTCTTCCTCTTGGCTATGGTTAAAAACACGGTCCTCTGATGGAGCCTGAGTTCTTAATCCTGACTCCACTCTGAAATTGAATTTGCTTAAACCCGTTTTGTCCCTTTTTAAAATGGGAAGAGTTGTGTTCTGGGGTGATGCTGGGGCCCTGCGCCTAGCATTCAGAATTGCCCCCATGAACATGGCCTCCTCCCCTTGGGAGCCAGCTGGGGGGGGCTGGAGGGTTGCCCACCAATCTCTGACCCAATCCTATCCCCAAATCCAGGCCCCACCTGACCCGAGGCAGCCCAGAGAGCTGGGGCATCTGATGGGGAGTGCTGCTCGCCTCCCCAGGGCAGTAACAGGAGCGCATCAGGCCCTCTGGGGGCCTTGCCATTGTTTTCTTCCGCTCCAATCTGTTTTGAATAAACCACGTTTTCATCATCTTGAGCAGCAATCCCCCGGCATCAGAGGAATATTGTGAAATGTCAGCCCTTTCTGGAGGAATCTCAGCAACATGTTTTTTAATGTTCAGCATCACATATGGGGACAATAAATACTGAAACTATGTGGAACAGAACAGGACGGGAGCGTGCTTGGCGCTGGGCTCCGCTTCCCGCCGCCCCGAGCCTGACTTTTGCATCACAATAAATTAGCTTGGGTGGGAGAGCCCCAGAGGCTCTGTGTGAGCCCCCTGACCCCAGGGAGCCAGGTCTTGGATTCCCAGGCTCAGGTCCTCAGACTTCAAGCACCAGCGGCTCCTGGCTACTCTAAGTGGGTCCCTGACGGGGCTATGTGGGGCTCATCTGTCTGTACCCCAGGCCACACCTGCGGAGTCAAAGCCATTTCCCTCTTCCTGCAGAAGAGGACCCTGATGCCCGAGGACGGGTACCTGGCTTGTCTCACCTTAAACTGCTGACGAGTCACAAGTGTGAGCCCTGCTGTGAGCTGGGGCTCACACCTGGCTTTGAGGACTCCGCGTCCAGCGCTCCTTCCACGCGGGGGTCAAAGACTTTCAGCTGTCAGAGCTGAGAGGGTCCCAGAGACCAGACCGCCTTGACCACCCTCTTCACTGCAGAGAGGAGGCAACTGAGGCCCGGGGGGTGTGTGTGGACTCCCAGTAGGACATCTAGAAAATGCCTTTCAATTCAGAGGGTCTGGGTTTGAATCAGGTTCAGCCACTTTTAAGACATGTGACCTGTGACACAGCATTTCACCTCCCTGAACCTCACTGTCCTTTCCTGTAAAATGGGGATGCGATCCTTACCCTTTGCTGCTGCTGAGACGGTGAAGGGAATTACTACCCGCAGGAGACTTGCAGCTTGTCTCCTCCAAGTGCTGCCTCTCTTCCTTCCTCCCCCACTTTCCTCTCTGTCACACGGGGGGGGGGGGCATAATGTGAGCCCTGCCTGGCCTATCTGAAAGGAGATAATGGCTAGAAATGTGCCTCAGGACTGATAAGGTTCTGGTCACTTAGAGTGGAGCATCAGTATTATCATTGGCTCACCGAGCTGTCCAGGCTCCAGTCAGTTGTTGTCTGTCCCCCGGACCAGCCCGTAGTAGGCACAAATCCCCCCCCCCCACCCCTCCCAACAGAGGGCCTGGCATCAGGGGCAGGCAGGTGGGCATCTTTCTGCCTTGTGGTTGGGAGGTCATTCTGGGTGCATGTGTGCTTCCTTTTAAAGACGAGCAAGCTCAAGTTCAAGGCAGGGAAGACACCTGTGATGGACGCGGCGTGCCCCCAGATGCCAGGCCTCCCTCCCCTCCCTGCGGGCTCACCCTCCCCAGGTGTTGGGGGAAGCCCCTGCCTGACAATTTTCCTCCAATACTACTACGTGCATCTCCCTGCACTCCCCAGAAGAACACATGGCGAGCTGACCCAAGATTGTGGGTTTTGGCCACAAGAGGACCCGAGTGGGTCTTGACCCGGCCCTTTGCGGCCCTGTGACCTGGGGTCAGTCATTCTGCCTCTCTGTTCTGCATTTCCTTTCCTGCAGAGTGAGGCTCCCCTCCTTCCCGGGGTTGTTGGGGACCAGACTGATTGAATGGCTTCCTGCCTGCTAGTAGGTGTTGGGTAGATGAGTCACGGTTGCTTTCTGGGATGAGTCCCCAGGCTGTTCCTCTTGATCAGCGCTGGCCCCATGCGGGTGGGGCCTGTTTTGACCTTGTCCCAGCTCCCCAGGATGACCCTGCTGGCGTGATCTGGGCTCTTGACTCCAGCAGCCCCCTCTGCCCGGCTGCCTTCTGCAGCAGCTGCCGCACCAAGGCCATGCAGAAGTGAGTCATCTGTTTTGGTCTGGGTCCTGTCGGGAGCCCTGCCACTGTGGCCAAGTGACCCGATTCCTCTCCAACAAATAACAGGAACTACTTATTGCTCACGTACTCAGCTCCCCCAGCCTCCTATCGCCCACAAACCATTTCCCCGATCCCTCCTCCCCCAATGTCTATATTCATCCCCGAGTTTGTCCTGCCGGTTTGCATTTACTTATCTGTGGCTTCTGTGTTTATTCAGCCAGTTCACGGCACGGCACATAGTAGGTGCTCAGGAAAACGTGTTGATTGATGAGCTTACACATTTATTCCTTTGCTCCCTCACCCAGCCCTCCATTCAGCATTCATCCAATGTATCTCCAGACCACACAGTGGATTTTCAGGACCGAGTTTCAGCAGGAGGAGCCCCATGAAAGAGGCGAGGAGAGAATAGGGGGTCCTGGCAAAAGAGGAACGAGGAGCTGGTTCAAGGTGTTGGTCAGGGGTGGGAGACAAAGAGGGGACATCTCTGAGAGAAGGTTCACTTGAGTAGCAGGGTCAGGAAGAACCCAGGGGATATGGGAACCCAGGAGAGGCAGGATGGACCTTCCAATTATTTAGGCCTAGGGTTTTCTGGGTCTACAGTGGGCAGGGATGTGGGGCCTTAGGCAAGGGAAGCTGAAAGGGTAGGAGAAGGCAGGAGGATGCCTGGAAGAGGAGGCCTGGAACTTAGTTGCCCATGAAGGGCTGGCCTGGGCAAGGATAGAAAGCCAACTCTCTTTTGGGACTGGAGTGGTGATTGTAGGGGAGCCCAGCTGAGTTTAAGGCTTGCTCAGGGGTCAAGGAAGGAGGGACTTTAAGGGGAAGCCACCTGGTGGCAGGATACCTAAATTACCAACTAAACCTTCAGATGATAAAGTATATGAGCACCCAGAGTCCCTCACGCCAAACCCAGCCATGCTGAAAAGCCAAACTCCCTCTGAAGGACTGAAGGAGTGGGTGTCCACAGAGTCCCACCCTGTTCTTATGGGCCTTAGCCCCTGGGGTAATGAAGGAGCAAGGGGTGTTGGCTCTAGCAGAGCCCTAAGGAATCTGTCTAGCCCCAGATCTCTTCCCTATACTGCAGACTTTATCATCATCCAATTTCCCACTTACAGAGCTTCTGGAAACTGGACCAAGGAGTCCCTGACTTGGGCAAGACACAGGGTGATATGGCCACCTCTGCCCCATCGGGTAGATCCCAAGGGAAGGAAGGGCCTCCCTTCCCCGCCCTGATACCTGAGGGCATCAGGGAAGAAGGCTACCCCAGAAGGGGGGGCAGGGGAGGAAATTTGGGGAGTCAGGAGTGCATGAACAGGCCAGACTGTCATTTACAAGCCCTAGAGATAGTGTGCCCTGTCACTCCCTTCCTGCTGGCATAGCCCAGGTCGGCATGGGCCCTGGCGACAAGGCATCCACCTCACCCCTCCCAGGCCAGAGGAGGACAGCTTGGTAACCTATGCCGCCCAGCTCAGCAGTCCCCAAAGTTGGCCATGGCCATGCTCTGTCGGCCTCCCCTCTGGACTCTGCAGTCCATCCCAGCTCAACAATGGCGTTGATCATGAAAACATCAACAATGACTTCCTGGCCTCCAGGCTCTACTCCAAACCCTCCACGGATGCAGATTCATGCCATCCTCTCCACAAGCCCCCCAGGTAGGTGCCTCACCACAAGTACCCCCCAGGAGGGTCCTGTTTCACAGATGAAGACACAGAGACATGGGGAGATGGAGTCACTCTTCCAGGGTTACACACCACTAGCGTCGGAGTTGAAGACGCTGCAGGAGGGGGCCAGGGATTGGGGGCCAGGGCTCTTGTCTCCCTAGCTCTGTCTTCAGACAGTGGCTTTGTTGCACAACTCGCTGAAGGTAGGATATCAGCAGGAGGGTAGGCAGGCTGATGGTGACAAGTGTCAGTGGGAGCAGCGTGGTGGTGGGATCCGAGCCCTCGTTGGCCCAGGAGCTGTGTGGGGTAGGTGTCCTTGTCCCTCGGAAGCTCCTTGTGGCTGCAGGCTCAGGTGGAGCCACTGGAGAATCTAGGGGGGTGGCCTCTTTGGGTGTTCAGTGCCCTGATGCTGCTCTGTTCAGGGCTGGGTTCTGCTGGGTAGCTCCACGGATCTATAGGTGGTTGGACACTTGTCCTTCCTCAGTCCCTTCCAGCTCACATCACCCACACTCACGTCTGGAGGCCCCTTCCAATCAAGCTGTTGTCACAAGCAGCCTGGCCATTGAGAGTCTCCAGCGTGTGTCCCTGTGTCTTGGCCGTATCCTGCTTAGCCTCACTGGTCTCCTACCTTGGAACCCCTCTAGCCTCTCCCATCTCCCAGCCCTAGGGGCTCTCCTTCACAGTTCTTCATGGGCTCCCAAGGCCAACTCCTTGCCACTTGAAGCCCACTGTGGTCAGACCTCAATCAATCACTCCTCTGATCTTTCTGGGACCCAGCTTTGCCTACTCACTCCCCATGTCTATGCCAGAGCAATGCTGTTCCCACCACCTGGAAAGTCTCCCTACTCTGCCCTACACCTTGACTTACTGATGTCCTGTCCATCCCTGAAGACCCATTCCAAGTGCCTCCTCCTCCAGGAAGACTGCCCTGACTACTTTCCTCCACAGGAGGTTTTGATTCTGGGCAGAACGTACCCAGGTGGCAGGCATGCCATCTTTTCCTGGAGACAGAATGCAATAAGCACTTCTACTCCCAATTCTGCTTCCTCCAGGCCGGGCAATCTTGGGGACATTTGTTGACCTCCTGAATTTTAGTGTCTTCAGCTACAAAGTAGGAATGATGGTCTATACCTGACACAGTGTGTGTAAAGCCTCTAATATACAGTCAGCACTCATAGTGGCTTCTGTTACTATTTCTCGTCTCGGTATCTTTTTTTTTTCTTTTAAAGAATGACTTTTTATTTTTATTTTGATTTTTTTTAAAAGATTTTATTTATTTATTTGACAGACAGAGATCACAAGTAGGCAGAGAGGCAGGCAGAGAGAGAAGGGAAAGCAGGCTCCCCGCTGAGCAGAAAGCCCGATGTGGGGCTCGATCCCAGGATCCTGAGATCATGACCTGAGCCGAAGGCAGAGTCCTAAGCCACTGAGCCACCCAGGCGCCCCTCGTCTCGGTATCTTTCCAAAGCTTTGCACATAAGGGCCAAACATTCAAGTTAGGGGCAGAATGGGGGTCTCGAGCCAACTTTCTGCTAAATGGTGATACTATGAGGGCCAGTTTGTGAGCTGTGAATGTCTCCTTAATTTCTTCCTACTCTCGGGGGCTTGTGTGCCAAGTGGAATGGTGGGAGTGGACAACAGATCACCCCCCGACACACACATCTGAGGCTTTAGGGGCTCATTGAGTAGGGGCAGAGCAGACAGATGGCCCTTTCCCCACCCACCATCCCAGCGGGTGAGGACATAGCAGGCAGGTGAGTCCAAACTGGTCAGTCCAAATAGGGGAGATGCTTGGCACAGCCCAGTGTCATACATCCAGCCGCAAAAACTGGGGGAGCAAAGTGGTGGAATGGCACAGGGTAGTGGGGCAGTGATCAGAAGGATCAATGCCGCCCCCCTCTCCTCTCGTCGGAGTTGAAGACACTGCAGCAGGGGGCCAGGGAGTGGGGGCCAGGGCTCTTGTCCCCCTAGCTCCGTCTTCAGACAGTGGCTTTGTTGCACAACTCGCTGAAGGTAGAATGTCAGCAGAAGGATAGGCGGGATGATGGTGACAAGGCCCTCCACCTAGCAGCCACAGGGCACAGCCCATGTGAGTCTCAGTGCTGTGCGTCCCATCACTGTGGGAGGAAATTCCAATTCTGGCTGGAGTCTTCTCTGTACCCTCTCCTCCCCACGCCGTCCCCCAGAGCTGCCAGGATCCTGGGTCTTGAAATATGTGGATGAACCTACAGCCTCATCTCCCAGCTCTGGGCTCTGCAGCTCTGTTTCCCGCACCTGGGGCTGGAGGTTGGAAGACCGGTGACCATGAACGTGGGCTAGGGGTGGCAGCCAGGACTTGCTGATCACATGATCACATTTGCTTCTTTCCCCTGGCACCACTTTGAAGAGCTGAGGCTGAGGAACTGGATGGGGAGGGAGACCAACAAAAATCAAAATGGGGTAGGGGGGGTGTCTGGGAAGGGAACTGAGACTTATTGAGGGTTCCCTCTGACATCATTGTATTGAACGAAAAAGACAGCGAATTCAGCATCCAGCCAGGCACTAGGGCCAGCTCCGTGATCTTCCCTTTGCGCCCCCACCATGTCCTACTGTGGGTGGATCAGGCATGAGCCACCTTCCCCGGGGAGAGGGTGTGCACCCACTGCTTTATCACTATATTTGCTGAGGACTGGAGGCTTTGACTGCTGCCATTTTCTTCCCCTAGACCTGGATTCCTCCCCTGCCTTCCTTCCTTCCTCCTCTTCTTCCACAAATCCCCTGCAGGTATCTCCCCTAGGTTGGGTTAGATGTTGGCCACGAGAGGGGATACGGCCATGCTCCGTCCTGCATGGAGTGGTGGTGGGGGGTGGCAGGGAGGATGGTGGTGGAAGGTGGCCAACTTATGTACTTGGGTGACATATATTTCCTGCAGTAAGAGGAAGGGGGGCCAGACTGGGAAGTGAGGGCAGGTTTCCTGGAGGAGGTGACGCCTGTGGTCCGAAAGGGCCCCCAGGGTTTAGCAGGAGGGAAGAAGGGCTGGACCCCAGGGTGGGTTGGTGGGAGGAGACGTAACTCTGTGGAAGGCGTTTAGACAGCATGGTGTGTGGGCACATGCCTGGCCGTCGTTACAGTCCTGCTGGAGGCCAACGGGTGGATGGTCATCAAGGGGGTGCAGAGAAAGGATAGTCTCCTCCTGGGCTTAACTCCTACTTCCTCCAGACTCCTCTCCTTCTGGGTCTCAGTCACAGCTGGCATCAGGGGAGTCATCCTGGCCCCCGTCTCTCCAGAATAATCCCCACGTCCAATCAGTTACCAAGGAGCAGGGAACTATCCCCAGGATAGGTCTTAGGCCCTCCTCATCTCTCCACTCACTAGTCCTGGATCTTAGTCCGGGCTGCCCGCATCTGGCCTAGATTACTGCATTGCCTCCCAGCTGGTCTTGTCCCCTCGAACTTGTCCTCCACTCCCCAGGCAGAGAGACCCACCCAGCCTGTCAATCAGACTCTCTCTGTCCATCCTCCAAAGCCTCCAATGGCTCTCTATTGCTCTCAAGGTGAAGTCCAAGTGTCTCAGTGTGACTTCTAAGCTACTCCACGATCAGGTCCTTGTTAGCCTTTTCAGAGACATGGGAGATTAAGGATCAAGATCCTAGAGTGAGGTGCATAAGCCCTACAGGGTTCCAGATCTGAGAAGCCCAGAGGAATCTCCAGGTTTTGGACCTGGGGACAAAGCAGGTCTCTGACTTTGGAAAGAGGCCACGCATGGCTCCATTATCAAAGCTTTCCACTTACACCATGTGTCAAAGCAGGGGATATTCTAATTCTGAAGGGCTCCATGCTCTGCTTCCGGCATCCAGGCGGCCCTCCTGAGTCACTCAGGTAAGGCCCTTCCTCCCTGGGTGAATGCTGCCTATCGAGGCAACAATCAGCAAATTCATTAGGAGCCTGTTTGTGACTGTTGTAAAGGCCAGCTACCAGTTGGTTCAGTGAGGCCCGCGACACCGTGAACCATCCTTTCGGCGAAATGTTCGCTGAAGGTGTGTTTGAGCTAGTCAGGAGGACTGAAAGCCTCCGGCTGGGATGTGCAGGGAGTCCCATCTACAATAAAAGTGGGGAGGGCTTATCCTCACAAAGGACAGTGGCAACGTGAGCATGACCGCGCCTGCAGATTCCCAGTTGAAGCCCATATTCACAGCGATGCCGCAGTCTTATCTGTCATCCTTCTGCACAGTCCTGCTGTGGACCCAGTGGGCAGAGGGCATCCCTGAGGCCAGCTCTGCTCCTGGTGGCAGTCAAGCTGCCTGGGGTCTGCTGCGCATTGACTGGTCCCAGGGTACTGCGAGGAGCGGGAAGAAGATGTTCCTGCCTTCTGGATTCTTCTCTTTGGGGGCTGACAGACAATGGAGGAGTGAAGCGAAGCATAAAATTATCAGAGAAGGGAGGGCAAGAGGAAGAGAAGGGAAAAATATTTCCTGCTGGCCCGGTTATATTTGGGGGCACCCTATAATTTATAATCTAAAGGGGATCCTTTTGAGCATAAAGGGTGTTGTTAATGATTCTGGAGTCACAGGTAGAATTTGGGACTGTCCCAGGTAAACTGGGGTGCATGGACTCCCTCCAGTTTATATAAGGGATCTCACTAATTCCTAAAACAGCCCTAAAACTGGATCTTTTTATCTGCTTGTGAGTGGTCCAAGGCTCTGAGACAGAACTGCTCAGAGTCACAGTGCTAGAGCTGGCATTTGACCTCAGATTGGTCTGATTCCAGATTTGCTGGTCTTCCTTCCCCTCCGCGTAAAATCTGCCTGTCCTGAGGAGAGGCTGGTTGGAGGTAGCAGAGGACAACGATTGGGCTGGGAGATCAGGGAGCTTCATGCAAATGGTAGGCTGAAACGATCTGGAAGGTTTTTCTATGGAGGTGACATGCAAAGCAGGCTTGGGGGCCAGTTCCAGGTCCGGGCTCCTTGGAGCCACAGGAAATCCCAAAGCTCTGATCTTCCCATGCTGGCAGGATCAAGTTGGCAGATCCGCGCTCCCCAATCCGGGGGCGCTCTGAGCTCACAAGAGACTCCCAGAGGCGCGCCTGCGTAAATCTGCACATGAGGTCACAACCCAGGAGCGTGAGGCCAGTGCAAGCCACACAGGTGCCACCTGCTTGAAACGTGGGCATATGGATACCCATGACTTCACAGATGGAAGCAGCCCGAAGCAGGAATATATTCGCACAATAATATGCATGTGCACAGGCGTGCTCCACACACACGTGTGTCCCATACACAGATCCAGTCACCCTTACCCCTGCCTCACATACCGTGTATGCACACAGGCTTTTGGCTGAGACTTTCAACAGTAACCATGCGCCTCGCCCCTTTGACACCCCCAGCCTCTCCCCTGGGAACCCCTGCCCCCCTCACTAAGGGTGGCAGCCTAGGGCCCCAGCCTTTATGCAAATGCCAAACCACAGCTCACTCCATCTTTTCTCTTCTCTCTAATTGACTGTTTTCCCTCCTTGCTGGGACTGCAGGAGCCCTCGGTCGGCATTCAGGAGGGATCTCCCCCCCACTGTCCAGCCCCTCCAACCCAGGCTCCCGGGGCATTTAATCTAGTTACTTTTCCATCAACACACTGGGAAAGAGACACAAAGGGGGATAATCGTATCTGTGGCTGTTGATGTTCAATTAACCACATAACCTTTAGGCTCTCTCTCTCTCCGCCCCCCCTTGCACACCACCCCCTATTTCAAGACAGCTGACCCTCTGAGCCTCACTCTGGCTCACCAGAACCCTGCGCTTCTGGCGCCTGCGGAGGTGCCCTAACTCTTAGGGGAGATAAGCCACCAACCCCAAACGCAGCCGCACTCCCCATCTGGCTGCCGCCTGCCCTGGGCCCCGCCGGCCCCTGCCGTTCACCTGTCACCCCTCCGGACTGCTCCGGGCCTGCAGCGAGGGGTGCCTCTGGGAGCGAGCACCCTGCGAACCTCGGCTCTCGGGCCCTTGTCTGGGGCCAGCAGCTGTCATTTGCCGGGCGTTCCGCTTTCTCCACTGTACCATGCTAATTTTTCGAGGGACAATTTTTCGACAATGAGTCCTCCAGCCCGAACAGAAACCCTTTATGGGGCCGGCCCCAGGGAGGCCGCGGCGCTGCCAAGGCAAACAAAGGCTCATTGCTGCTGCGGAACATGCCTGCGCCTTTCAGGCCAGTTCGCAGAGCGCGCCGCCTCCAGCCCGCGCCGAGGTAGCACCTGGTCCGCCGCCTCCTGGCGCCTAATCAAGATATCAATCACCGCGCCTGAGCTGGGGGGGGCAGGGAGTGCGGCGCGGAAGGTTCCAGAAGCCGGCATGTGCAGGTAGCCGGGCGGCCAGGCGGCCAGGGCTGCTTGGCAGGGAGCGCGGAGGTCTGGAGGGGGGGAAAAAAAAACAAAAAAACCCCAAAAATCCAGCCCCAAAGCTGAAGCCCTTAATTAGGCTGATATCACCACGCACAAATGTTCCTCCGAGAGGAAGGCTTCTGGGCACCCAAATTATTTTGTGATTAAAAGTGAAAACGAAGGAGAAATTATTCCGCCTTCTGAAGAGCTTGGAGGGGTTGGGCGAGGCAGCAGGAGGCTCTGGGGTAGGGGGTGAGCCCAGGACGGCTGGACCCAGCCAAGCTTCCCACCCGCCACCCACCCCCAACCCCCATCGGTTTTCATGCTCGGCCTTTGCGCACTGCCCAGGACCTGTCCAGATTCAAAGCTGTGCCAGGAAATGTCCGGATCCCGTCAAAGAGGTCGGATCTTTGATCCTCTCCCCATGCCGGGGAAGCAGCATATGCTTAGACGAGGAGAATGAGCTCAGAGAGGTGGCGTCTTGTCCAAGGTCCTATAGTGGGTTGGTGTCGAGTGGGGAGTGGCACGAGACCTATCCTGCCAAAGGCTCTTGCCCCTGGAGGGTTGTGTTGCCAGGTGGGTGCCTGACAGTTACTCTCTGTCCTCTGACTGTGGCTCAGGATGGAGGATAGCATCTCAACTCTAGAGGGGAGGACCCTAGGGGCGGGGCTTGCCTCAGGACACACCTCCTTAGTGTGGGCTCTAACCAATCCCAGACCCCGAAAATCACGCAGCCCAGCTAGTCCGGTCTAGCACCTCACGCAGGCAAGCCACAGACCCACGACTTCTGGGGGCGGGCGGGGGCATGTCCTAGACGGCACCCCGGCAGGCCTGGATCAGGACCTGGTGCAGCCACTTTGTCGTTTTATGACCTCGAATGAACAGCTTAACCTCCTGTTCTTGATGCCCTCACTCCTCACTAACATGGGACGAAGGTAGTCCCTCCTGCCTCTTGGCGCTCTTTAAGGATGGAATGAACTGGTCGGGCATGTCAGACTCAGCCCAGGTCTGGCCGCGGGTGTGTCCGGAAAGCTCCGTGTGTAGGGCTGCATCAGCTGACAGGCTTTGGCAGTGTTACACTGAGATTCTTCTGCAACGTTGGTAAAAAGCTGTGCCCAAACTTCTCCCGTGCTCTCTTCTCCCCTAGCCATGTTGGTCTTTCCAGGGGACACACCCCTAACCTTGCCGGGATACAGTACTGAAGGCGCCCAACAGGGGGCGCCCGACCGGATCCAGCCCTTAGGGGGATGTCCTTGGTGATTGGATGATGCCATGCTTTACTGGTGTTAAATATTTTGAATATTATCCCTGATTATACATGTAATAAAAGATTTCGCTGTCGACAAAGATCTATATAAATGATATTGGGAATCTGAACCTAGGCAATGTCCTATTCAATCAATCATTCATCCATGACCTAAATCACTCACTTGGAGAGCTATTTATTATCGATTCATTGATTTCTGTGCGTATTCCCTCATAGGCTCAGTTGTTAATTACGCTACTACAATCACTCCACCCACATATGCAAATTCCCTTTCAGGGGCCTGAGCACACCGGGCAGGCCTAGGGGGCCCTCTTGTGAGGAGCCTGTGGTCAGCTCTGGGGAGATCAAGTGTGTGCACCTTCACGAAACCAAGAACAAACAGGTCACTGCTGGGAGAGAAGTTCCGGGTGTTTAAGGAGAGGGGTCAGGTGGCTTCATGAGAAGGGGACCTCTGAGCTGAACTTTGAAGGATGAACACAACAGTGACACGAAGGTCAGGAGCTCTTGGTGGCTTTTGAGCAGGGCGGTGGAGATGGTTAGTTGTGCATTTTAGACAGTTATCTCTCAGTGCCATGAAAGATGCATCCAAGAAGTCATGAGCTGGGTGCAAGGACTACTTCTAGAACTCTGGGCTTTGGACAGAGGACAAACATGCATTCTACTTAGCCAGCTGGGGGACTCAGACAAGTTCCCAAGTGTCTCAGAGTGTGGGTCCGTCAGCTATAAGAATGGGGGCAACAAGCCTATGCCATCCAGTTGTTATAACAATTTCACAAATACTCAAACTGCACCGAGAGCGGGGCACACGTAGGACCTCATCACCCAGTACTTGCTCTGCAAAGGGTTATTCAGGCTCCCAGGCTGTGGAAATAGGGACCAGAGACCAGAGGATGAAAGCAAGAGACTCTTTGGGGTTGAATTGGGGGACTGGATTCAGCGAAGAAAAAAGACTGTAAAGAGGAGGAGGGGAGTACCCCTCTCTGAAACAAGGACACTGGAGGACAGACCGGTCTGCACAATGTATTAGCTTGCTGTGACAAATTACTCCAGAACATAGTGGCTTAAAGCAACAATCAACATTGAATGTTGCTCACAGTTCCCGTGGGTTAGAAATTGCAGGGTATCTTAGCTTGAGGTCTCTCAGGGGGTTTAAAACAACATGGTGGCTGGGGCTGGGGTCATCCGAAAACTTGAGAAGCTGGAGGATTGGCTTCTGGGTCGCTCAATCACACAGCTGACAAGGCAGTGCTGGCTGTCTGTGACACAGAGAGGCCTGGCGGGGGGGCATATTTTCTCCACATTTGGCCCCCATTTCCACTGCCTGAATTGTCCATTCTCCACTGGGCAGTTGGCCTCCGTGTCCCCCTTCCAAGCAATTAGCCAATGGAGGGGGCCGGGTACAGCCAGCAGGAAAGCATGGATGTTGTCTTTCAAGTCCGGCTGGGTTAAAGCCATCGAGGCTGATACCAGCTTCATGGGATCTTCAGGAGAAGGCAGTGGCGGGAAGAGTCTGGCCAGTTTTAGTATGAAGGTATAGTGCTGGGCAGTGTCAGGAAGGGTCAGAATCTGGCCTGTTCTGGAGACCGAGGCAGGAGCACTAGAGGTCTTTCTCTTCAAACAAGCCCATACATGTCCCTGAGGCTCACTTGCAAATTCCTGTGAGAAAGAATTTGATTGGTCCAGCGTGTGTGTGTGTGTGTGTGTGTGTGTGACTTCCCAAAGAAGTCACCGTGAGCTAGGTTTCCATCCCCAAAAGGATCAACCAGAGCAGGGTTAGCACCCTTTGTCTGCAAAGGGGCAGATCGTGAATATTTTAGTCTTTGGAGTCCCTGTGATTTCTGTCGCAATGACTCACCTCTGCTGTTGCAGGGCCAAAGCAGCTATAGGCAGAAGATATAGACCAAAAAGAATGAGTGAAACGATGTGCCAATAAAACTTCCGTTCCCCAAACAGGCAGCGGGCCGGATTTGGCCTGTGAGCCCTAGTTTAGCAATCCCTGAAGTGAGTGCTAAAATCGCTCCGTGTTTGTTTTTCAATTTTCATTCATTTCCTGTTTGTGGTGGACGTGGAGAGGCATCCCGGGCCCCCACGACCCCAGCCTCCACTACCCTGGCCCGAGGCAGGGAATGTGGCCAGCGGACTGCTCAGGCGGTTGTCTTCCCCAGGATAGCCCCAGCTGCACAGAAACCCCCACTTGTTGGCCCAACACTGAGGGCCCCAGATCATAGTTCAGCATCCCCTCTGTCCAGTCCTATTGTTCTGATCATATACGCATTCCTTGGAGGAAAATTTTCTTAAAAAAACCAAAAAACACAAAAAGACAAAAAAAAAAAAAAAAAAGCTTAAACTTGTAAGTCACATGAGTGTGGTACAAGGAATAGCTGCTCGGAGGGCCAGGAGGAGGAAGAGGTCTCTGCAGGCCAAGGCAGTCAAGTCTGGCTTCCTGGAAGAGAGGGCAACGGGGCTGCCCTCCAAGGATTCCTCAGTGAATTTGCTGAATGCTGCTTGTGTGCAGGTGCTGCTCTCCGTGTAGGCTGGGGTGTGGCAGAAGGTGGGCCGCTTGCCGAATGTGGTGACCACATGGACAGAGACCGCAGTGGGGACAAGGGCTCACCTAAAGAAAGGGACTATTCGGCTCTCGGAAGGGAGGGAGCCCTCGTGCAGGGCACCACGGACTTCATGCCGGAAGGCCCCTAGAGATGGTGTTGCCCAGTCTGGGCGCTCTGCCTTTCTTCATGCCTGAGAACCCTCTGTCCTTGAGTCTCAAATTCCGACTGCATTTTGGGGCTTCCAGTTTCATGTCACTGTGAGAGTGCAGGAGAAGGGCACAGGGAAACAAGCCACACCTCCCCTGCCCCTCCATCATTCTTGGTTCTTCAATCATGGACTCTTCCACTGAGCCTGGTTCTGGGGCCTGCGAGGGGACCTAGCTGTGGCCATGGTCCCAGAGGGGTCAGGGTTCAGTGAGAGACACACCTGCATACTTCCCAGGGATGCTGTCGTAGGAGCCATATTTGAGACCCATACCAGGAGCCTAGGAAGGAGAGCCTTCAGGAAGGCTCCAGGGAGCAGGGAGAGATGTGGAAGCATGCATGGGATGCCAGGAGGCAGATGGGAGAACACGGGCTAGACGTGGGTCCTGACAGGAAGGGAGAGGGCTTCTGGGTGGGGGTCTGAGGGCTCTCGAGGGGGCAAGATCCATGAGGCCGGAAGTGTGGGTGAGTGCCAGGCCTCGACAGGGTTGACTGCCATGTGAAGGCGCCCTGGTTGTGTTCCTTAACGGGGCCTGGAGTGCCCCTCATGCCATAGTGACAGCTGGGGTCTTCCCCTGGTCAGTATGGAGCCACAATGCAGGTATTAGAGGTTTTGTCATATCCATTTAATAAACAAGGCAAGTGAAGTCTAGAGGGAAGCTGCTTCAGGCCACACAGCCAGTCAGCGGTCAGGCCAGTCAAGCCTCCCTTGCCTTTGTGGGTGTTGGCTCTCTGGGCCCCATAGCCTGGGGTGCTGTGAGCACTGCCTTCCAGTCACAGTGACAGGGACAGTCTGCCCTTGCTCCACATCCTCCGGGCTCAGACCCTGCTGAAGGCGGGGGACATCTGCTTCCAAGATGGTCATACGTGTGTCCGTTTAAACACATATGGGCTCCTATGGTACAGCCTATGTGGGGGGAAGGGAGGGTTGGGGACATTTGGCAATAATCAATCACTCACCAGAGAGTTACTAAATGTAGGTATGTGACAGGTCATGAATTCCATGGTGAGCAAGGACAGACAGACTCATGGACCAAAAAGCCTGACATGTGGGGAGAACATTTGACCCGGATATTTCTCTTCCCCAAAATTACCCTACAGTAAGTATCCTCACTGGGCAGGGATGTCAGAAAGCCCTAAAAAGCACTGGGGGTGCCAGTCAAAGCAGAGGCAGCCCCTTCCAAATGAGCAAAAAAGTAAGTTTAAAAATGAATTTACTACTTCAAACGAGGCGTAATGCATCAGGGGAAAGCCAGAACTTTGCCAGATGTCCAGAGCCCTGTTTTACTGCTCGTATTTAATAGTGTGTCTTGTTGGGGGGGAAGGCCAGTGAGAGTGCACCAAATGTTGCCAGGGGCTCGGGGGGGTCTCTCAAATCTTAATCTGCCCTGAGGAGGATCACAAAGAGAGAGCTACGAGAGTCATCGTGGAGAATTGGTGCACATTAGGGAAAAATTAGAAACAACCCCAATGTCCAACAATAGGGGACAGGTTCCCTAAATCAGGGCATGTGGTCTGGCTGTGCTCTGGGTGTTAGAAAGCGTGAGGAGTTTTTAATGGATTGGAGACATGGTAGCCTGCAGAGCTCTGCCAGCTCAGCAGGCATCAGAACAGGGCTCAATAGAATCCACTTTTTTTTTTTTTTTTTTTTAAACATAAAGGCATAGAAAAGCCTGAAAGGAAGTATTCTGGAATGGAAGAAGTGCACATCTGTAGCTAGTGGAACTGGAATTACAGGTGACGTTTATTTTATATTATTTTATTTTTGCTGTTAATGTGCTTTCCAACTTTTCCATAATGAATATGTATGACTTCGGTGATCCATGAAAAACTTGAGTGGTTCATGGGAAGCTTTGGCCCAGCCTCCGTTGAGCTCTCCAGGGCTGTGTTGGGAGCAGGTGGGGTGGCTCAGGTGGGGGCGCTGGCCTCTGGGAACTCCTAGCTTGGAAGGGCCTCCAGCCTTGGCTATAGAACTGCCCAGAACCCTTTCTTTGGGCAGCCCTTAGGGATGAGGGCTCCCATTGAAGGGTGGGATTCTAAAAGACGAGGTGCCCCGCACAGAAACTGCCTGGATTGGTTATGAAGACAATCCCACAGGGGCTGTGGCCCCTGCTGGCAGGGTTCAATACCTGCTTCCCACCTGTTGACCTGCCTAGGGAAGCTCCAGATGCCATGTTGGGCTCACCCACAGCCTGGGTTCCCCCTTGCGCACCCCTACTGAGCATGGCCCAGTGCCCAGGCTGAAATCCGGAGGATGCAGAGTCCCTTGTGAGCAGGTGACGGTAGGTGGGCAGATGACCTGCCCAAGGTTTCAAGGCTGGGTGAGGAAAGCTGAGAGCACCAGCCACCCATTCTGTGCTGGTCACCAACTGTCATCTCTCCTTGAAGCCTCAGAGTGTCTTGGAGAAGTGATGTTGAAACTGCCATATTTAGGGTCTACTGAGGGCCAGACAGCATCCTGGGGGCCCTGAATGGGGAGTGTGACAGAATGCAGACCAGTACGTGAAAGAAGGCATTTACAGAAGGCCAGGGGGGCCCAGCCCCCTTGGAATTAGGGTAGGCTTCCCAGAAGAGGTGGCATTTAGAGCCTGCAGAACTCTTGAGACGGTCAGAGCTGCCAGGATTGATAAGAATGCAACAATGATGGAATTGTAGGTACTCTGTCTAAAGGATAAAGGTAAGATTTGGGAGGTAGTGGGACTTGGGTAGACTTTCCAGAACATTACCTGTGTATGGAGCTTCCTGCCCTGCTCCTTGGGCCCCTTAGTACCCATCCCTCGTGCCCTGGGCCTCCCAGATGAGCCTGGCTGGCCTGCTTATGTGTATCTGTCAGGGAACGGACAACAGCACCAAACTGACTCCTTGTCCCCGTGTCTGCCCTAGCTTCAGTCTGAAGTCCCTGGTGCAGGAAGATAGCAAGAGAAAGGGGTTACATTTAATTCAAGTTAAAAGAATATTTATTGCATATCTGCTATATTCCCATTGTTGTAGGAAATGTGTAGAGTTCAAGGGATAGTTCAATCCGAGAAATACTTGAAAGATAGTGTAAAATTGTGTGTCCTCTGGGAATGAGTTTTTTCTGTGTGTCGGAGGTCACTGTCGGATATCTGTTATGAATCACAGGGAGGGCCTCCCAGAGGAGGCGGGCTTGAAGACCGGGATGACTGGGGAAGGAAAGGGGAGGCGTGGCAAGGCAGGTGGGGATGCTCTATGTGAGGCGAGGAGGCTGATGGTAGCAAGATGGGAGCAGGCCCTGCATGAGGCTATAGGTGCTCTGAGAAGGGTGGGGCTTTGAAGCCAGGCAGCTCTGCCCATTATCAGCTGTGTCACCTTAGGCAAGATTCCAAGCATCTCTGAGCTACGGTTCACTTGTCTGCCAAATGAGTCTGGCAACCCAGACATGTGTGACTCCTAGCAGAACCCTCCCTCCACCCCCATGGGAACTTGGGGCTGAAGAGTCTGGAATTGGACTCCAAGACCTGTAAGGAACAGTGAGTGGTGCCCCGAAATCAGTGTTCACAGGGAGATGGATGAGTGATGAATGTTGGTCTCTGTGTGCGTGTGAGAGGGCAGAACTTCCCAACACCTCTGATGCCATCATTCAGACAAGTCCATGCACGCTGGCCTGGCCTTCTTTTCCTTCCTCCCTCCTGGCCATCCCTCCCTCCTGGTTCAGAGGGAACCTCTGCAGGGACAGGTTTGGAGCCCCCAGTCCCTTTGTCACTCACCGTCCTGTCAGGATGCTACTCTCAGCCTGAAGAGACCTCCAAGGTACCCCTTTCCTAGCAGAGTTTACTCCATTCAGACCACCAAGTGCATCAGGGTAATAATCCCTTCTCTTGTGGTTCCTCTTGCATAGGTATATTCCAGTTGGCGCCTTGGGTTTTTGCTTTCCAGCTTATAAAATATTGTCTGAGTTTTCTTATCGGTAAAATAAAGATGGTAATACTTGTTTGAGTTTATGGGGGTCTGAACACGGGGTTTGCAGCGGTTTGCCATCTAGTGGGAGACCTGGGGACACTTTGTGACTGTGTGGATATGAGGTGGGCCCCAGTTAGCCTACTGGGGCCCCAGTAACTGGCATCCAAGGAAAGGTGCAGAAGATGTGAACCCAACAGACAGTTCAGGGGCTGGATTTGAGGCCCTGTGGAGAGAGAGGCAGAGCCAGAGGGTGGGGGTCCTGGGGGAGAATCTGGGCTGCCAAGGGAGTGCAGGGGACACTTTTAGCTCCCAACATAGATCCTGGCAAGCCCACAGAAATGGGACAAGAAACCCTGATGAGAGTCCAAGCAGAGGACCTGAGTGGGAATGCTGCTGAGCAAGTGGCGGGGGGTAGGTGGAGGCCCTGCGGGCATGTGGAGGGTATGCAGGGTCACCTTGCTTTTATCATTGATGCCAGCATGGGTTCACCAATGAGACTGGAAAAGAGAGCTATGCGTTGATGCACCTGCACATGGTAGCTCCCCATTTCTTCTCCTTCCTCTCCTTCTTCCTCTCCTTCCTCTTCCTCCTCCTCTTCTGCTGCTTCTTTTTCAAGTAGGCTCCACACTCAGCGTGGAGCCCAATGAGGTACTTGAACCTGTGACCCTGAGATCAAGATCTGAGCTGAGGTTGAGAGTTGGATACTTAACCAACTGAGCCACGCAGGTGGCCCAACTCCCATTTCTTAAAATCTGCCTTGTTCTGAAAGGTGTGTGTTCCCTGGGACCAGCAGGGAAATTACTCCAGGCTTCACCAGAGGGTCTTTGGACAGTGCTGGGCCTAACCTAGGACCATCAGGAGAGTGGCCCCCCTGATAGCATTGGCAACAGAGACCTGAATGACACAGAGTTCCTGGCCTCTGGAGGGGAAGGAGCTAAAGAATGAGATGGGGGGTGGGGTGGGGACTTGGTGTTTCAGGGAAAACAGGGCTGTTCGGCAGACTTCAGATGGGCCTGGGCCTGGATGGATGAAGGATAAAGAGGGAAGGTTCCATTCAACAATTTTAGAACCATTGGGAATGTTTGGATATTGGTCCAACCCTTCCAGGAATCCAGTACCCACAGAGGGGAGGGGGTTAGTCTAAGGCCATAGGAGAAGATGCAGAGAATGGGGTCTGGAGTGTGGTGGCTGGAATTAGGCTGGGAATTATCCTCTGTTCCCTGGTTGCTTCCTAATGGTGGCGCGAAAAGGCTGTGGATTTGTCTGTGTGGTCAGAAATGAGACTCTCGATGGGGAAAAGCCTGGGAGTCCCCACACCAGGAAAAGGAGGAGCCCCCTTCCCCTCTTACCTTCAGGGTAGGTGCTAGGGTCCTCCCCAAAGTAGAAGATGTTTTCAGAGCACTGAATCCATCCTGTTGCTGGGAAGCTGGCCCCCCAGACCTATGCCCAGTGATGACTGCCATCTCCTCCTCCCAGCCTTCCCTGTAAGGGAGCCATATTAGGTGTGGATACGCCAGCCCCACTCATGACTTCAGATGACTGCAGTCCAGCCAACATCTGAGAGGCCTGAGCCAGAGCAGCCTAGCTTAGCCACTCCCAAATTCCCATCCCTCAGAAAACTGAGGTAATAAATGCTCATTGTTGTTTCAGCTACCAAGTTTGGTGGGAATTTGTTGCGCAATAACAGAGGCAATGGTATAGGAGCACAATAGCTGAGTGAGCAGAGAGAGGGGGTGTGGTGCAGGTGAGGCCGGAGATGGGGCAGGATGTGGCCAGGCGGGCCCTTGTGGGTCAGGGGAGGAGGATGGGCTCAAACCTCAAGCCCTGGGGAACTCTGGAGGACATCAAGCAGAGGTGTGGCACAGTGCAGCTTCATGAAGGGCACTCTGGGATGTGTAGGATGGACTGGGATCTGGGGAGGCACAAGAGGGCAGGCAGTCAGGAGGTTCCTGCAGCACACAGGTGGGAGACCTGGAGGCCTAATGGGGTGGCAGTGCAGGTAGAGAGAAGAGGATCTGAGAGAAATCTAGGGGTGAAGGAAGGTGACAGCTCTTGGTAACTTGTACGTGGAGAGTAAAGGGAAGTCAGTGCTGATCCTGCCACTCCCGCTTGGGGCAGCAGAGTAGCCAGAGGACACCACTGAGCAAGCCTGGGGGCCAAGTGATGAGGTATATCTCAGGGGTTGACGATAAGTTCAGGCATCTGAAGGAAGGTCACTGAGGGCCATCCAGGTGACAGGTGGTGGGCAGGTCTGGAGCCGATGAATGAGGAGAGAGCTGCCTTATGGCCTTAAGTTGTTTAGCATCAAGGGTGGGAGAGTGTGACCCATAACACACACAGACCAGGAAAAGGAGGGAGGCTGAGGGGCTGGGTGCTGAGGGGACTAGGGAGAGCTTGAGCACCAGAAGCCTCATGGAACCAGGGGAGGGGTCTCCAGTGAAAGGGGGTGGTGGTGCCATGGAGGAGGTCACTGAGGGGATGAATAAATGAGGATTACAAAGTACCCAACAGGTATAGCAACCAGAGGGTCACAGGGGACCTTGGCCAGAGCCATTTTGGTGGATTGGATGTGGGAATAGCAGGAAATCAGACCAAGGGGTTTGAGAAGTGAGTGGAAGGTGAGGAAGTGAATATCTGGGGTGTGGTTATTCTGTCATGAAGGGAGGAGAAAGACAGGGCAGGAATTTCCCTTCTTACCACATGGGCCTCTCAGAGGGCTGCTTGAGTGTCCTCACAACATGGTGGCTGGCTTGCCCCAGAGGGAGCAATCTTGTCTCCAGGCATTTCCCCGGAGTGAACTTTCTGTGCTCTGCTGACATCACCCAGCTAACTCCTATTTATCCTTCAGGTCTCTGTTGAAATGACACCTTCTCAGGGAGGCTCCCCTGACTACCACAGTAGTTGAATCCTCCTGTGTTATGTTTCCCCACTATACCTCTTCTCATTCTAGGAATGTGGATATGGATATATTACCTACTAGACTCCAAGACTCTGCTTTGTCCATTGTTCTATTCCCAACACAAATCTGTGCTTGATGGACAGCATGAATGAATGAAGGCAAAGGCTGAGCTGGCTGTGGAGAACTAGGTTTGCAGCTTGCCTCCCAGCTCCTCTGAATTAAGCATCATCCTTGCATTCATTAGAGGGCAGGGGAAGGGTCTCTGAAAAGGCAGCCCACCTTTCCTTCCTACCAGGTGTGACTTTAAATACACAACACTTCAGCAGGAATTTGTTCTGCACAGAGCTCTACTCTTAGGAGTATCCAACCCAGTCTTTCTTGTAATCTAGAAGGCTCAGAGACATAGTGACAGGAGCAGGACAGCACAGCAAGTAAGGTCAGGAATCTGGGTCTCCTTTGCTTTCCTGTGGACATTTGGACAGACAAGGACAACCTGGGCAAGTGCTGTCTGCTGGGCGTGGGGGCTGGGAAGCTGTGAGCAGGGGAGACCTGGCCTCAGCTTGGCAGGATGACTGGAAGCAGGGACAGCAAATCATCATGAGAGGGGTGAGCATGGGGCCCTCCTGTAGAGATCCCTTTATACTTCACTCTTATCTTCACCCCCAGCCAATGGTCCCTTCTATCCATGAGCATTTGAGTTTCCACAGTCATGGACATTTGCCCACGATGATCTTCAAGTGAGTCCTCAAGGGTGGGTAAGATGTGCATTGGATGGTGGACTCAGTTCCTCTGAATCCTCCCGACCCCCCAGGCCTAGCCCAGAGTAGGTGCTGTGGAATAAATGAGTGAACATATGCGTGGATTATTATAGATGGAGAAAGGGAGACATTCTCAGACTGGCATTTACAGATGGCTGAGCAAGTGGCTACCATATCCCTGCGCACATGACTATGTACTATAAATGACAAAGCTTCCTCCTTGCATCATGACATCGGCAGCAATTCAGAAGGTCACATGGTTGGCCATTTTCTCTCAATTCAAGAGTCACACTGCTTACTAGAACAATTTCAGGTGTGGCTAGTCCATAATTAAGTGAGTGAGGTCATGAGTGTATGGCAGTTGCACCAGGAGGGCATCAAATTCAGAGCCTGTCCAGTCCAGGGAGGATGGCCTTGGTGGGGCTCTGATAAGTCATGGCCTCCTCAAAGCCCAGGCCTAACAGCAGATGACAAGACACTCAGCAGCTCTGTTCAAGAGAAAACTCTTCAACCAAGCAATAGCAGGAGACCTGTAAACAGTCAACAGGATCTGACATAGGGACTTCCACTTGGCCAACACAGAGAATATAGCCAGAAGATGGTGGGACAGGTAGAGTGTAGGCAGAGAAACCTCCAGCCTTTCTGGACCCCATCCTTCTAGATCAATTACTAAAAATCCTATACAAAAAATACACTCAAAACCACTACAGATAAGTCAAAATGGAATTCTAAAAATGTTTAAATAACCTACAGGAAGGAAGGAAAAAGATAACAGAAAGATGAAAAAAAAGAGTACAAACAGAAAAAAAAAAATAAGATGGCAGACTTAAGTCCTAAATACCAACAATTACATTAAATCTAAAAGATCTAAATATACCAATTAATAGACAGAGATGGGCAGAGTTGATTATAAAACAGAACCCAACTATATGTTGCCTTAAAGAAATCCCCTTCAAATACAGTGATATAAGTAAGTTGAAAGTAAAAGGATGAAAAGGATGAATCATGAAAGCATTAAAGGAAAGCAGAAGTGGCTATTTTAATATCAAAGTAGACTTCAGAGCAAGGAAAGTTCTTGGAGACAAAGAGGGACATTATGTAACAATAAAAGAAGACATAGCATCAAGAAGACATAGCAAAAATAAATGCGGATGCACCAAACAACAGAGCTGCAAAATACATGAAATGAAAAATGATAGAACTTAAAGGAGAAGTAGATAAATCTACAAATGCTGTTGGTGAGTCTAACACTCCTCTCTTAATTGACAACGAGGCAGCAAACCAGCAAGGACAAAGAATAACTCAACACCCTCAACCACCAGGATCCAACTGACTGAACGCTACCTAACAACAGCAGAACACTTGCTCAAGTGCCCATGGAGCATGTATTGCTATAGATCATATCCTAGACCATAAAAAAAAAAAACTCAATAAATTTAAAAGAATCCAAATCCTACAGTGTTTTCTCTGACCCCAGTGGAATCAAACTAGAAATCAAAAATTAAGCCATGAGTCAAAGTGGAAGTCTTAAAAACATATTGAAAAAAAAAAAGTTCTAGGGTGTGGGTGGTCCTCCGGCCTGGCTCAGTTGGTAGAGCATGCAACTCTTGATCTTGGGTTGTGAGTTCCAGTCCCACATTGGGTGTAGCAATTACTAAATAAATAAATAAATAATTTTAAAAGATTTTGTTTATTCATTTGAGAGACAGAGAGTGATAAAGAGAGAGAGAATGAACAGGGGGAGAGGCAGAAGGAGAGGAAGAAGCAGGATCCCCACCGAGCCAGGACCCCCAATGTGGAGCTCGATCTCAGGATCCCGGAACCATGACCTGAGCCGAAGGCAGATTTTAACCACCTGAGCCATCCAGGTGCCCCTAAAAAATCTTTTTTAAAAAGGTGGGGGAAGGGGCGCCTGGGTGGCTCAGTGGGTTAAGCTGCTGCCTTCGGCTCAGGTCATGATCCCAGGTCCTGGGTTCGAGCCCCGCGTTGGGCTTTCTGCTCAGCAGGGAGCCTGCTTCCTCCTCTCTCTCTGCCTGCCTCTCTGCCTACTTGTGATTTCTCTCTGTCAAATAAATAAATAAAATTAAAAAAAAAAAAAAAAAAAAAAAAAAAATAAAAAAAAAAAAATAAAAATAAAAAGGTGGGGGAAGTGTCAAGGGGGGAACAAAAGTCCTGGGTTCCCTCTGACACCACCCAGCAAGGTAATGGGGCTCCACATCACAGCCTGAGTGGAAATCTAGGCTCCCACAGAGCTTTTGCTGGCAGGGTTGTTGCAGGGCCATTTTTCCCCTCTGTGACATTTCACCAGAGTAGGGTGGTTACTGACTAAAAGTTTTCTGCCTTAAGAAACCCTCAAATACAAGGTCAAATGATTTTCAGCAAGGGTGCCAATGAGGAATGGAAGGCCATTCAATGGAGAATAAATGGTCTTCAACAAATGGTTTTGGGGAAATTGGATATCCATATATAAAAGAGTGAAGTTGGAATCTCACACCATACATATAAAGTAACTCCAAATGGATATCAAGGATAAGAACTTAAACCATAAATCTCTCAGAGTAAAACACAGGGGGAAATTTTCATGACATTGGACTTACCAATGGTTTCTCAGAAAGCTCCAGCAACCAAAGAGTGAACAGATAAATTAGAATTAATTGAAACGACACACTTCTATGCCTCAAAGTGCATAACCAACAGAGTGATAAAAGCAGCCCACAGAATGGGAGAAGATATTTGCTGATCATATATCTGATGAGGGGTTAATATCCAGAATACATAAAGAATTCCTACAACGCAACGATAACAACAAACAACCTGCTTTAAAAATGGAAAAAGGATTGGAACAGACACATTTCCAAAGAAGACAGACAAATGGCCAATAACGACAAGCTCAACATCACTCATCATCAGGGAAATGCAAATCAAAACCACAATGAGATACCATCTCACTCCCGTTAGGACAACTGCTATTAAACAACAACAACAACAACAACAACAACAGAAGACAAGCACTGGAGATGAGGTAGAGAAATTGGAACCTTGTGGTTTGCTAGAGGAAATGTAAAATGGGGCACTTGCTATGCAGCGTCGTGTTTGCTCAAAAAATTAAAAGTAGAATTACCATATGATTCAGTAATTTCCCTTCTGGGTATATACGTAGAAGAATTGAAAGCAGGGTCTTGAAGAGATATTTGTACACCTGTGTTCCTAGCAGCATTATTCACAACAGCCGAAACACGGAAGTATCCCTAGTGTCCACTGATGGATATAGAGATAAAATGTGGCATAAATACACGTACAATGGGACATTCGGCCTTACAAAGGAAGGACATTCCAGCACTTGCCACGATGTGGATGAACATTGAGGATGATATGCTAAGCGAAATAAACCAGTCACCACAAGACAAACACTGTAGGATTCCATTTATGTGAGCTATCTAAAGTAGTCACATTCAGAGAGACAGAATATGGAATGGTAGTTGCCCGGGTTGAGGGCAGCAGGAATGAGGAGCTATTTCATGGGGACAGAATTCCAGTTTTGCAAGATGAAAAGAGCTCTGGGGGAGAATGGTGGTAGTGGTTGTGCAACACTGTGAATGTGCTCGAGGCCACCCAACTGTAGAAATGGTTAAGGTGGTATATTTCTGGTTATGTATATTTCACCATAGTTCAGGGGAAAAAAAGTTTTCTGTCTTGCTAGGCTGCCCTTTCCCTGGTCTTGTGGTTAGCTTGAGCAGGTTTGGTTGGGACATTTTTTTGTTTGTTTGTTGGTGTCCGTTGGGGTTCCTGGTTTGTTTACTCTTTTGGTCCAAATCTGGTATATATGAAGCAAAAGACAAAAAAACCAAAACACTTGGCCAGTTCACCACTGTGTGATTCCTTGGGTTCCAAGTCCCCTAGCCAGCTGGCCTTTTCCTGTCTACTCTTCAGAGTCCTCTCTCTTATGTTTTTTATATAGGTGATGATCAAGGTTTTCAGTTTTACTCAGAGGGTAGAATAGAAGAAAGAACAGCTACTCCATCTTTCCGGAAATGGGAGTCTTGGTCTGCTGTATTTTGTTAGTTCTACAGGTAATGCTGATACTCACCAAAGACGGACTACTGAATTCGCATCTGAGTCCCAAGTTCTGAAGGGCAAGGACTGGCTCGTCCTTGTGATGGTGAACCTGAGCTGAGCACTGTTGATCCTGGTCACCCTTTCCTCTACAAAGCAATGAAAAATGGCTTCATCTGTCCCTTGGATACCATTGCTGAGAAATGATGGTAGCAGATAATGTCCATTCAGCAAAGCTCCTGTCTCTGCCGGCTGGCTGGCTTTGGATGTGGTCCAAGAACTTGTGGTCATGGTCTCCAGTTCCAGCCCCAGCCAGTCCTGGCTGCCTTGGGTGAGGCCTTCAGCTGGAACGGATTCTTGGGACCTGATTTAATACACACTGAGCATGTTGCCCACTTTCACTTTGGCCTACTATGTCTCAGGCCACTTGGCTGTCTGCAGGCTGGGTCTGGGAGGTAAGGACTGTTACTGCCCGGCCCATTCTACAGATGGGAAAAGTAGAGGCAAAGAGCAACTTCAAAGGGATCCTGTTTTCATGAAGTACTTCCCCAAAATTTAGGTTCTTCTCTTAGTGTGAACCGTGCACCCAGGAGAGTAGCCAGCGCAGGAGAATTCATAGCTAGGCGCTCAACAGTGAACACTGGTTGAATGAATGATGGAGGAATTTCTCGCTTCTTCTTTGTGATGAACTTCTATCTTTGATGCCATTTACTTCAATTTCCCACTCGGTGCAGGAACCCCTTCTGTAATCTCCCTGATGGACGGTCATCCACGTTGAATACCCCCAGGGATGGGGAGTTCACTCCCTCCAGAGACAGCTCTTCCCACCTTTGGACATCTATATATCAGAAGAGCCCTGCTCCTTCTTGAAGTTTTCTTGTTTGGGGATTTGGGGGAGGCTGGCCTGGGTGTCGGAGTCTCAGACCCAGCAACAGGGGGATAACCGAAGGAAGAGCTGTGTCTGCTCAGTCTGGGGAAGAAGAGTCGGTAGTGAGGTGAAGGGGTGTGACTGGAGCCCTCAGTTCTTTTCGAGGCACTGCAGATACAAAAGGAGAATAACAGTCAGAGCAGGAAATAAGTACGGTGGGCACTGAGCTAAAAGCTTTAGCTAAGAGCTAAAAGCTTTCGTTGTGTCATCTCACTTAGACCCTATTACAATCTTCTGCAGTGACTCCAATTACTCCCCCTTTACAGATAAGGGAACTAAGGCACAGGATGGGTAAATCACATGGGCCGGGTGTCTCAACTGGTAAGGGGAGCGGCTGGCATGCAAACCCTAGTGGGTCTGACCTGAGCCCGCCCTCCCACCCCCATATGCATGCGGGACGTGCAGCGCTGGGTGACTGGAATCTGGACAGGCAAGTGTCTGGTTACCTGAAGCACTTTCTAGAAGTCAGAAACGTTGGGCCAATGGAATTAGCTGCCTCTGTAAGGTGATGGGCACCAACATGGCAGAATGGTCTGGGAGGAGCCACATCATAGAGAAGTCTTTGGACCACATTTATCCATTTCAATCCAATTAAAAGCAGATCACTAGGGCAACCTTTAAAAGAAAAAAAGGAAAGTGAGGAATGAGTGGTGTTTGCTGTGTAACTCTGAAGCTAGAAACTTCTTCTCTGGCAGCTGCCTCTGAGTCTCTCTCCAAATACTAGGACTCCTGAAAAACCAGGGTCCTTGGGGGCTGGTCTTGACCTTGTTTCCAGGAGCTAAAAGGGGGAGAAGGGTTGATGGGAGGCTTGGGTTTTCCCAAGCAAAAGACCCAATCCCTCAAACGCCCATTGATATGGTGAGATGAGCCTCAGAGAGAGCAAGTCACTTGCCCAGGGCTGCACAACAAATACATAGCTCAGCTGGGGGACCTGGGAGGGACAGCCCTGTGGTTGGAGGGGGCGGGGAGCTTGCCCTCATTCTTTCCTGGGAAGTCTCAGAGGTGGGGCTGAGCTCAGTATTGGTATCCTCTCTCCCTCTGGGTCACCAGGGACTGGCTCTGAACGCTGGAATCGTGTGCTGAGAACAGTTTAGCTTCCAGTTTCTTTCCTGCTGGTGCCTCAGGCTCAGGGTCAGCTGATAGCTGGTGCCTGGCTGGGAGTGGGGGGTTGGGCACGTGTCCAGTCCACTGCTGCCCTCAAGAGACCAAGTCAAGGTCCAGGCGGCGTCCGGGCTCATGGTGGAAGCTGTTCTGTGGTCAGTAGAAGCCTCTGTCATGTCAGGGCTCTGGGCCTTTTTCCATGTGGCTTTCCTTCAGCTCTTCCTGTACTTTAGGAGAGTAATCAGATTATTCTATGCTGGGGCTCTGTCCCCTGCAGGCTGAGGAGTGACCTGGCATCTGGATGGCGGGGAGGATGAGTCCTCTGCTGGGACAGGCCAAAGGCAGGGCGGGGGGGGGGGCAGGAAAGGGAGGTCTGAAGGGGGATAGGATCGAACTGTGGTGGCAGCATCAAGTACAGCCCAGTTCCTGCTCACTTGGGACCCCTCTGTCCAGCAGACTCACGTAGGGTGCGGTTGAGCCCCCATGGGTGTCGTTTCATGGGCCAGGAGGCTGTGTCACGTGGCTGAGGTCAGCCTTCTGGTGAATGACAGGCTGGAAACCCGATCGGATAGGAGTGCCCCTAGGCCTGTGGTCTTATTGCCTCATGACAATGCGCTCTTCCCATGGCAGGACACTGCCTGGAGCTTTGCCACTGGGTCCAGGGTGCCTGCGTGCACCGCCTCCTTGGCCCCCTGAGTGTCAGGGGTGGGCAATGGGGTTCAAGTGGCCCCTCCTTCCCAGAAGGGCTGTTCACCCTCCTCCATCTGCTCCTCCTAAATGGAGGCGTGTGCCCTCCCCAGACATCCCTGCTGTCAAGAGGGGAAGGGCCCATGGAGAGCACCTTATGTCCTCTTTGACAAACCAAAAAAACCCACAAAAAACATAAAACAAAACAAACAAACAAAAACCCCCTGCAGCCCAGAGAGGGCAAGGGGCTTGCCTGGGACCACAGAGCAAACTGGGGGCAGAGCCTGTCTGGAAGTTGGGCATCCTGACTCCCAGGCACACACACACCTGTGAGCAGAGCCTCCATGCTTGCCTTCCTTCCAAAGATGATACACTGTCACATAAATGTCAGCAGGAGCAGGCACAACCATCACCAGCCCTGCCCAGCTGTTTAAATATTCCAAGCACCTGTAAAATTGAACAGTTTGCTGGTGGAGGTGGTTCGGGCTTCCCAGGGCTCCCCCCCCATCCACTGGAGGCACCACTTCTAGAAACCATGCGCCACTAATTCTCTTGCCTCCCGCTACCTCTCATCTGAAGAGTGGCCCTGCTTTCCTTGCTGTGGACACCTCCTGGAATGCCAGGAGCACCCTTATGTTTGGGCGGGAGGCTGCCGCCAGCCTCAGTTTCCCCATCTGTGACAGTGGCTCCATGCCCGGCAGGCTGGCTGGACTCATCGAGGGAGGGTGAGGCAAGGGCAGAGAGGGCTGTGAAGGCAAACCAGCCACTGTCCGAGCCCTTTGTCCCGACTTAAACTGCAGCAGCCGACCTGCGCGCCAGCCAGGGCCTTTCATTTCCTTTGAGTAAAGCGCTCTCCCTGCGAGAGGGAGCCACGGACCTCAAAGGCCGGCCCACAAAGGGGCCCTGACATCGTGGGGAACAATGTCGCCTGTTTACCTGACAGATTGTCCGCTTTCTTTTCATCTCCGAGGAAAAGAGCTCCCGCTGGGAGCCGCTAATCCCAGAGTAAACAGATGACCTCGTAGTGCTTTTCTTCCGGAGGTGGGGTGCCTAGCAAGCGCCCCAACTGTGCAAACAGACACTGGAGGCCTCCCGCGCCTGCGGGGGCGTGGCCCGGAGCCTGCCCGGGAGGGGCCCTTTGCTACAGCCCGCCCTCTTTCTCCCTTTGTGGCTTCTCAGTTGAATGGGGAGAAGCTCAAAGGCAGGGGCCAGAGAGGTCAAAGCCAATTTGCCCGGCCAAGCATGGGGGAGGAGAGAAGGGGCCAGACCAGGCGTTTTGGAAGGCCTGACCTTCACCTGGCTACAGCCCCTGTGGCCTGTCCCTAGCTTTTCTGTGGACACTGTCCCTGGCAGAGCTGGCTCTGTGTCCTGGCCGCTCCCTTACTGGCTGTGTGGTGGAGGCCAGCAGCTGCTCCTCTCTGAGCCTCAGTTTTCCCATCCAGAAAGCAGGGATGAAGACACCGGTCTCTTAGGGCTGTTGCAAAATACTGTGTGCTCTCAACAAGTGGTAGTGACTCACGATTAGAGAGGAAGGAGGCCGAGTTTAGAAAGCTGGAATTAGATGCCAAGAGAGTGGGGAGGGTCTTCGGGGAGGGGGCAGAGAGAGCCAGGACAAAGCCACTCAGTTGGGAATGAATAGTGCTTGTATGCGAGACAGCAAATAAGATAACCCCTGAAATAGCATATCACATTGTGGGGTTATCTCTGGGAGGGGACCCAAATCTTCCACTTCCTAGGGGTGTGACCTTGGGAGAGCTATTTGGCCTCTCTGTCCTTTGGTTTTCTCCTTTATAAATGGGGATGAAAAGTCCTATATCAAAGGGCTCTCCCGAAATGAAAAGAACCTGGTACGTAGTATATACTCAATAAACATTAGTTCCTAGGGCTGAGCAAGGGCAGGATCTTTATTCCCTGCAAAGAGCTGGGGAGGGGTGGGGATCTGGAAGAATAAGAGACGTAGGAGCCCGGTCTCACCTTCTTTGGATGCTGCCAGAGACAGTCCTTTCCTTGGGCAGTGGGAGCTGGGTGCCCCCTCACACAAGCTGAGCCCCCCAGGTGCCCAGCAGGTGCCTTCCCAACTACCCTCTCCTTGGCCCTGCCGCCAGGCAGTGCGTGTCTCTTCTCAGCATTCAGGGCTTCTGTGCCTCCCAGCCCCTCTTTGGGGTTGAGAAGGTGGCAGGTGACTAGGTGAAGTGGTGTCTTCTGGGGTTCCTCAGCTTTTCCTTTTTCTTTTTATTTTTTTAATTTTAATTTTTTTAAAGATTTTATTTATTTATTTGTCAGAGTGAGCACAGGCAGACAGAGAGGCAGGCAGAGGCAGAGGGAGAAGCAGGCTCGCGCTGAGCAAGGAGCCCAATGTGGGACTCGATCCCAGGACACTGAGATCATGACCTGAGCCGAAGGCAGCGGCTTAACCCACTGAGCCACCCAGGCGTCCCAGCTTTTCCTTTTTTTTTTTTTTTTTAAAGATTTATTTATTTATTTATTTATTTTTTAAAAATTTTTAAATTTTTTATAAACATATAATGTATTTTTATCCCCAGGGATACAGGTCTGTGAATCACCAGGTTTACATACCTCACAGCACTCACCATAGCACATACCCTCCCTAATGTACATAACCCCACCAGCTTTTCCTTTTTAAAGGGAAGCAAGGAACAAGAAGGAAAGGTGGGGAAGGGTTGTAACATTTGATGAACATTAAAGCAAGCTTGCATGCATCAGAAATGCCTTTGGCTCCAGCGAACAGCAACTTAACCTGTAGCTTCAACAAACGGAGTTTTATTTTTCTAACATTAAGAATTCTGGACATGGGCAGTTTCTGGTCTTGGTCAGCTGCTGGTGATGCCGGCAAGGGCTGGCCTCTTTCCAACTTTCCATACACGCTCAGCACATAAAAGCCTACTGATCACCTCAAGGTGGCAAGATGGCTGCCTCAGCTCCATCCGGAAAGTAGAGAGTTTCCTGAAAGTCTCATTGGCCAGAAGCGTGGCCACTTCTGGCAGCAAGGGATGCTGGGAACACAAATTCCCACGTATACTTCCCCCACCTCCAGCAGGGTCCGGGTGCGGGGTGTGTCATGGGGGCCAAAGGGATGGGTGTCCAGCCATGCGCTCAGTTGCCTGCCAGAGGAGATCGTGTTTCTCACATCCCAGTCTTACAGACCGCAAACCGGTGCCAAGGGCAGAGAAATGCTTTACTCAATAAGCACTTTGATTGATTTACTTTGACATTCTGGGCCAGCAACCAAAGATGCAGAGATAAAAGCCACTCCCTTGTCTTTCAGAGAGAGGAGAATAATAATAGCAATAGTAACAATATAATAGCTAAAATTCACCGACCGTGTACCTAGTGCCAAGTGCTTGCTGCGCACTTTCTAGACTTTATCACCTCAAGCAACAGGCATGATCCTACCTGCAGTGGAGGAAACTGAGGCACAGAGAGACCCACAGCAGGCCAGCCTTCCCCTCACAGTGCACAAGGCAGTAGATAGAAGAGCCCAGTTATGAACCTGGGTATGAACTGGGTTCTCTGGCAACCCAGGGGATAAAGGAGACCCCAGAGAGTCTCTGGAGGTTGGGTGAGGTGTGTAGGGTCTGAAAGTGCCAGTTGGAATTCCACAGGCAAGCAAGGTGGGAAAGGTGTCCCAGGTAAGGTTAGACACCTGGGAGGACGCATTAGAAGTGACCTTAGCAAAATCTGAGAAACTCTAGGGGATGTCCACCCACACTCCCCCAGAAACTTGTTTCTTTAAAAGGAATATAGCAAATAAAATTATACTTGTAAAATCAACAAGCGACATGAATAATCAGAGAAATAGAATAATATTGAAAATAAAATCCTGTAGTTTATAAAATTGTCAAAGATTAAAGACAAATAAATAAACAAACAAAACAGCCCTCAGACTTGATGCTGATGATGGGGCAGTGAAAAAGGAAATGCTAGGAGGCACCTGGGTGGCTCAGTCCGTTAAGCATCTGCTTTCAGTTCAGGTCATGATCTCAGGGTCCTGGGATCAAATCCTGCATCAGGCTCTCTGCTCACCAGGAGCCTGCTTCTCCCTCTGCCTGCCACTTCTCCTGCTTGTGCACTCTATTTTTTTTTTCAAAGATTTTATTTATTTATTTGACAGACAGAGATCACAAGTAGGCAGAGAGGCAGGCAGAGGGGGGCGGGAAGCAGGCTCCCCGCTGAGCAGAGAGCCCGATGTGGGGCTCAATCTGGGATCCTGAGATCATGACCTGAGCCGAAGGCAGAGACTTAACCCACTGAGCCACCCAGGTGCCCCAACTTGTGCACTCTATTAAATAAATAAAATCTTTTAAAAAAAGAAGGAGGAGGATGGGGAGGGGGAGGAGAAGAAATAATGCTGGCACACAGGGGGAGAGGGAATTGGTGTAAACCTTTAGAAAAGCAACTTGAAATATATTCCTTAAAATGTGCTGATCTTTTGGCTTGATTTCTAGAAATATATGCTAAAGAAATGATAAATAAAAGTAGATAACGGCACAAGACATAATTTATTGAAATGAGATTTGGGGTTTTCTCCCTTGTATTTTCTCTCTCAGTGTCCCCAGATTTGTAGCCAGACCCCCACTATTCTTGAATCCTAGGGTGCATTTGTAGAACCCAACCAGAAGCTCCTTGAAGGCAGCATTTTCTCCTGTTGTTTTGTTTTGTTGTTGTTGTATAAAAAGAAAGTTCAAGAGAGAAAACATGTGGGCAGTCACAGTAGAACAGTGGGAGGAATTGTAAGAAGGAAGGGGGCAAGATTCCTAGCACTGGCAAAGGGGCCCTAAGTCCCAAAGTTGGGACCTTGGCCCTCTGCATAGCCACATCTTAGGATATGGCTGTGATTTTCCAAAGCTCACTGTCCAGAAAAACTGGAGTCATAGCCATATCCCAGTGTCCTGAACCTCCAACCAGGCATATAGCAGCAGCCATTGGATATCAAAGAGCATGCCCTCTGGGATGACAGGTGTTTGTACAAACCCCAGGACCTTTGCATGGCTCTAGCAGACAGGGAGTTCTCAAAATGAGAGGCCTCCAGGGTAATTTAAAGAAAACTGAATGTGACGTTTTCACCTATCTTCATTCATGAGAAAAAAAAAGGTTTTAAAGGTAATTGAGTATAGAGTTATTATCTTGTTTTGATTTTTTAAAAACTATTAGTTAAATATTTTCCATAGGAAGATACCGAAGTCCCCTGCCCTGTGTTCCCTAACCTCCAGGCGCATACCTTTATGGTTGCACCAACCTTGCTGGGAGGGTCATTATCTATATTTAGTGCCTCACTGTTCTTCGAGGTTCTCAGGTCCTAGAGACTCATCAAGACCTGTCTTGTTTACCTCCATATCCCTGGTGTCTTGCACAATACCTGGCAAACACTCAAGGAATGATTGAGTACATGAATGAATGAATGAAAGGACAGATGAAGGAATGAACGAACGAACAGGTGTCTGGTATCTGGGATAAAGGGCCTAGCAAGGCCCATCCCTGTTGTCCCCACACAGATACTCCTGGCAGCCTGAAAGACTGTGTACTCAGCAACAGAGTTGACGGCAAGCACATACTCCAGGGAGTGTAAACAGCCCTCCTCCGGGCCAGGGCCGACTGGCAGCCTCGCGGGCAGCTTGCACAATCCTGTGGGCTGCTGTGATTCTCATTTTTGGGGCATGGAGTCATCTCTACCACGGGCCTCTCCCTCCTTGCCCTGGATTGTCTCTTGGCAACATAAAAGGAATTGTAGGTCTGTTGTCGGTGGGAAGCAGTTCAGACCCCACCCCCCCAACCCTCCAGAAACCCAGTCCTGATCAACTAGATCTGCCCAAGCACCCCGGGAGGTTGGAGCTGAAAGGGAGCTTGGAGGTCACCCAGATGGACCTCTTCATTTTACAGATAAAGGACCTGAGACCTTAAGAGCTGGAGACACTGAACGGACTGTGATTTTGGCAAAGTTTGGCATAGAGCTGGGTGTCCTGGGATGGCAGCTGGTTCCAGAACCAGCCAAACAGGGCTGTTGGTTCCTGCCCAGCCACTGTCCAGCCATGTGAACTTGGATCAGGGCTGTGTCCTTCCTCAGTCCTCATCCCCCATCTCTGTGGGGCTGCTTGCAAGGCCGTCGGGGAGCCCCTGGTGTGATGGTACCGAGCACAGTACCCAGCTCAGACTAGTGCCTTCTGTCTCCTGCCTCTTTCCACCTTTTCTTTCCTAACTTCTCCCACTCACCATTCCTCCAAGTCCAGGCGTGAACGGCCTGGGCTTCCCTCTGAACCCCCCACTGCAGGGCAGTTAGCTTCCTGATTGGCTGTACCTGCTGTGGTTGCTTTTCGATTCATCAGTGGCCGCCCACTTTCTCTCTTGCTTTTTCTGATCTCACACACCTCCTCATCTTGCCAAATTCATTCATATTTTCCTTTTTCTCTCCCTTCCTGCAAACTTTCCCAAGCCTCTGCTGCGTGCCAGGCCCCAGCTGGGAGGAGAGGCTCACGGTTGTCTCCTGCCCTTTCAGGCCTCATCTCCTATTCCAGAAAAAGGGCAAGACAGGAGAGGAGCACTGGATGGCTGGGGCGACGCTGAGTGTCCACAGAGTCCTGTGTTCTAGCTCTGGTTTCTGGAACGCTGTAGCAGACAGAAGAGTGACCATGTCCTAACCCCTAGACCTTTGAATGTTATCTCGTGTGGCAACAGGAGCTTCACAGATGTGGTTAACTGAAAGAAGCCTTTTGAGAAGGGGAGACTGTCCTGGATTAAGCAGGTACACTCAAGGCCCTTGCAAGAGGGAGAAAGAAGGTCAAAGAGGAGAGATGTTATCCTGTGGGCTCTGAAGAATGGAGGACAAGGGTGCCTGTGCCCCATGGCACCACGGGAGCTTTCCAAAAGAATCCACCCCTGCTGACACTGTGATGTTAGCTCCAGAGACTCATTTTGGACTTCTGACTTCCAGAATTGTTAGCAGAATAAATACGTGCTGGGTTAAGCCACTAAGTTTGTGTTAATCTGTGACAACAGCAAGGGCAAATATAGAAGACCACGATTCTCTCTGTCCTCTCGCTGGGAGATGGACCAAGTGACTAACTCTAGCTAATGCAACATGAGTGCAGGGGACACACCTTGCTTTGGCCTGAGCCTTCCCTCTTGCCCTGCACAGCTTGTGATGATATTGTAGCAGGCAGAAGTGCATGATGGTGGTGTTGCTGGCAGCCTGGGCCCTGAGTGACTGTGTGGAGCATAGTGCCCCCGCCCTGCCATCCCACTGACAGTCAAAACCTCTTAGGATCTGGGGACTATTTGTGACTGCAGTGTAACCTAGGCTTTTCTTACTCTGGGAGCTCTGAGGAGGCTCTTGCTTCACAGAGGCGATGATTAAACCTTGGGAAGACAGGCCCTTAACAGCGTGAGCAAAGGCCTGGAGGGGTTGGAGTCTTTGGGGCTGGCCCCGGGGTGCATGGTGGGAACAGAGGCTGGCTGCAAACTTTGGGGAGAAAATCGGGAGCAGGGCACTGTCATGACTCAGGCTATCCTGTCTCCCCCAGGTGGGCTCCAAGAGGCTTATACGCCTTTCCTAGCATGCACTGCTGAGTGTGCATCTAGGGTTCCCACTTGGGTCATGTGTGTACTCGCATGTGCTGTGGTTGAGAGGCCTCGCTCTCTGGGCCCGGCTATGCATGGGACTGTGGGTGTGTGCGGCTATGGGTTTGGGTAGAGCTGTATCTCCAAGAGGGGGTTTGGGACCCGTGAAGGTGTCAGGCTGTGGGTGGGGCTCTGGTGCAGAAGCAGTGAACTGAAAGTGTGCGGTGAGGAGGATGGTACGTGAGTGTATCAGAGCGAACAGAGCAACTTTGCAAACCCCCAGCAAAGGAAGAGCTGTGGGACATGGCGGTGTCTTCGAAGGTGAGTGGTGGCCCACCATGCCTGCCTTTTGAGCTGTACATGCCATGATTCAGTAACCTGGGCCCTCTCCAGGGGTGGCTGATCGCCGAACGAGCATGGGTCTCTCTGGAGGGGCCCATGTGAGCCAGAGAACACTCTATCGCAGGCCAGACTCACAGGCTATGTTTATCGCCCACATTACTCACCATTTTGTTACCTGAAATACATTTAATTCCTATTAATAATGAGCACTGTAGGGCATAGATTTCATCACGAGCATTAAATTACTTTATTGCAGTTTACAAAGCAGCTGCCTGTGATGTATGACGCACCACTGAGTCCAGGGCCTTCCCACATGAGCTGCTCACCTGCGTGTGGATGTTGACCATTGGGTGTGTGGAGTCAGGGGCAACGTGCTCTCTTGCACGCTCACGGCAGCACCTGAAGGAACCTGTGGCTGGCTTGGCCCGTCTGTGCGGCGCTGCCGTGCCCCCAGCTGGCATGACACCCGAGGCCGGAGACAGGAGCCTGCTTTCCCAAGAGTCTTCTATGAACCAGGAGCACAGTGAAGGGCTTTTGGGGCTCTCGTCTCAGTGGACGCCAAGGCGCACCCCCACCCAGGGAGGGGCTGCATTCCTCATGTCACAGAGGAAGAGACAGAGGCTCACAGAGGACCTGCCTGTGGTGCATGGTGGAGCCACCCTTAAATCTGGCTGGGCCAGCTTACATGCTGCCTGGCACTTTTGTCACACGCTCCCTTCCGCCTGTCAGAGGACTGGGTCTTCTCTGCCCTCCCTGCCAACCTCGTGGGCCCCTTTAAGATCGGGTCAGATGCTGTTTTTCTGCTGAGAGCCTGCAGGAAGATTACTCATTCCTTTTTATTTTCTTTTGTAATACAGTTTGTATCTTCCATTAATGGCTCAAAGAGGCTCCCCTTGCACTTGTTGCCTACCGGTCCCCCTACCCCCGCTCAGTGCAGGGTTAGTAAGAAATGACGTCACAGCCTGTGAGGCTGAGCCATCAGGGGCCTGCTGGAAACGCTGTCCTCCCGCCTGCCGGGCACACACACACACACACACACACACACACACACACACACTGCCTTTACAAAAACAATTCCCTATTTGGCAAAGGGCAGTGTTTGCCCTGGGATGGGACTTTTCAGCCCTGCACCAGGCCCTGTTTATTCTGGCACAGAGCACAGGGATGTCCGAGCCCTCCACGCTTGTTGAACTTCCTGGATTTCTTATCATGCAGCCGGCCCCCTCCAGGGAACAGGTGGAAAGCCGACTGGTGCCCAAGAGACCAAGAGAGGATATTGAGAAATGCCACAAATGTCTCTTGGGCCCCCCCAAGGGAGAAGGAGCCATGGGCAGGGCCACTGAGAGGCTGGTGGGAGCAAGGCAGAAGGAGCCGGACAGATTTATAGGTAAAGCCTTCCCTCTCCTTCACCTGGCCTGAGCCTCTGTTCCCTGCTCTGGAGTTCTCTGCTCTGTTCGGCCTGGTCTCCTCGATTTCTCTGGACAGATCTTGCTTTGGCCAGCCTCCACATCTTTGCCTGCGCCATGCCTGTCACTCAGAACGTTCTCTCTTCCAAGTCTCCCCTGGAAAGCCTACTTGGTGGGTAGAATAAAGGAATGACCAAATCCCAAATCGTTCTGAGGGTGGGATGGGGAAAGTGAAAGACTGTCTTCCACACTATACTTTTCTGCTCATTTCCCTTCCCCTGGGCTCCCTTGCCCTCTTGGGCTCATCGGGATGTTTGCCCAGGGAGGCCGAAATGAATCCCCAGGAAGCCCTATGGACCCACGGTAGAACTTGTCTCTGCCCCGTCAGGAAGTCACAAAGCACAACAGCTGGAGAATTCTGCGGTAGGAGTCGGGGGTGATGGAGTGGGTGTAAGGGGAGGGGTTCCAGGCTCAGGAGTCCGCCAACAAGGGTCAAGTCCTAACTCGCAGCCTTCTAGCTCTAGGACCTGAGGAGGTAGCTCCACACTTCCCCAGATGGCCTAGAATGAGTCCAATGGCAGCTCCTTGCTTGGGAGGTTGAACCATGGTGAGGGGTCAGTGAAGCACCTTGAGCGGGAAAGGTACATTGTATCAGCCTCTGATGTCACTCAAAGAGGATTTCAGACAAATGGTTGACCTCCCACCGCCTTTGTGCCTTAATCACGCTGTTCCTTGACTGCCTCCTCTGAAGCTCCTTATTTCACAACATATGAGTTTCTGTCCTTCATTGTCTTGGCAGATGAAGGGACTCGGTAAGCTGTGGCCAGGGTCCAAGGACATGCACCTATAGGTGGCGGGGCTAGGGCTCAATGCTCGCTGGCTTGACTTGAAATTGTTCCTTCCGCTCTGTGACCTCAGCCCCTCGTGCTGACCAGGGGCCCTTGAGCTGTCCTGGCCCTCCTGGGTCTGGGGGCCAAGGCAGGAGAGGCAGCTGCCAGCATGCATGAGCTCAGGGAGGGTCTGCCCTCGTCAGACACCTTTGTTTGCCACACGCCTTAAATCCCCACCATTACTCATGCTGCTGTGCTTCCTGTCATTTATAGGCAAGACCCCTGATACAATGCAATCCACCATCTCCCTCCGGTGGCAGGCTGCAGCCACCGAGGACACACCAACACCTGGTATCTGAGGATGGGGTCCCAAGCCAGCAAGGTTCTGGTGAGGGGAACAGATTCAGACTGGGTCCCAGGGCGCCACCCTGCGAACTGGGGCCTGCTGTCAAAGGGAGAAAAGGCTTTACCAAGGAAAACAGAGAAAAGGAGAGTATGGTCTTGAGTTCCTCCTATGAGCTTTTATGTATGCTGTCTCATTCAGCTCTCAACAACCTTGTGGGGGATCGCCTGCTCTGGCTCCCATTTTATAGACAAGGAAACAAAGCACAGAGAATTTAAGCGATTTGCCCAATGCCAAACAGCTAACTCGGCAGAGGCAGGGTTCAATGTAGGCCTGTGATGACTTTCTACTTCTGCCAGGGCATAGTTCCCCCTACCGGGGATGTGGTTATGGGAAGGGTTTCTTGTCTTTAGGCAGAGCTAGCTGGCCTGGCTAGAAGAGAGGTTTCCGGGGAGGAACCATTGGCACATTGGTCAGGGGTCCGGCCCTGGCAGCTCCAGCTGCCCACCCGGGAGGGTCAGAAGCTGGAGGGGCTTTTACACCATTAATCATACCGGGTGAGTGGCAAGCAGACACCCATTGGGAGTGGGTCATAGCGAGGAGCAGGTGGGCGTCACTGAATCACTCATGTCCCCTCACTGGACCCTGTGGGGACCCAAGGTGAGCCAGGACAGCAGCCTGCGCCTTGGGGACCTCTGCCAGGAAGATATACTACATTAGAATAAAGTTATTTGGCTCCATGTTGAAGGTCAATTGCAGTCTTTAGAGAAGATGGAGATGAAACTGTAGAGTTCAACAACAAGAAACTTGGAGACAACCATGGGGGACTCTCGTCCCCATATTTCACACACTTGGATCTGATGGTTTGTGCGGCTGCCTCGTCACCTTTACTGGGTCCAGAGTGCCCCCGGGCTTCCCAGAACTGTTTGTTTACCTGTTCTTGCCTTTGGAGGGAAGTGGTGTCACTTGGTTTTCTGGATGCACAAACGGAAGCTTCAAGAGGTTGGCAGATCCAGGCTCACACGTGGTAAGAAGAAGGCAGAGAAGGATTCAGACCGCAGAGTACACGTTCTTGGTGAGTACGGTAGACATTGTTGAGAATCTGTGTCTTCTCCCTAGCATCTCGTCAGAAGTACGTCCCCCTAGCCTGGTGAGAAGTTCACTGCCAACAGCAGGTGTAGTGTCTGCATGCTAGTCCATGCAGGGAACCTATGCCACCCTCTCCTGGTGCCAGATGCATTAGTTGTTTTGAATTTCTCACTGTTACAAGAATGCTGCCAGGAACTGCTTCAGGTTATGGTGATTTCGCTGGACAATGCTTACTGTGAAGTTGTGAGGCTAGAGGGTGGGGACACTGGGAAGGACTCCTGGAGGCACTGCCCCGTGTGGGTGCCTGATGTCACCTGCCCCTTCTTGATGCACCCACATGGGGCGTTATGGGGCCCGACTCCTCTTGCTGTCCCCACCAGGCTTCATGTGGCCTGGGTGCCAAGGGCTCTTCATCTGGGCCACTTTTCCTCTATGAAAATTCCCACCCTCTGATTTCTACTCTTCGTTGATGTCTTCAACATGGGGGTACAGACAAACTAGACTGCAGTTAAGGCTGTGTGGTGAGACCACGAGACAGGGAGGGATCCCCACAGACCCTTTCCTGTCTGCAGACGGCCAGGCCTGCCCAGGGTCCCGGACAGAGAACTCGATCCCTCGGGAGTGAAAGAAATCATCCAGATAACAGCAAGACAAGTTTTCCCCGGGTGGAAAACCAGGAGTTCCAGAATAATGAAGCTAATGAAAAGATGGGCTGAGTATGAGCTGGCACGTGTGACCATGTGTATCCAGCGGCTTGTGCCACTGAAGCTCGGGTAGGGGCCTCCTGGGTGCCAGCCCCAAGCTGGGCACTGTGAGGACCAGACACGGTCTCTGCTTTTGAGAGACTGAAGGGCGGAAGGGCCTGGCCCCAGTTGGGGCCTGGACAAAGCTCTCCTCCTCAGCTTTCTGTCAATGAGTTGAGTAACACTGGACATCCCCTGTGGGAAATTGTTCATCCAGCCCCAGCAGAGCCTGGAGAGTCCTCCTTTGGGAGAAGGCTGACTTCTCTTAGAAAGCCATTTCTCTCCTTTCCAAAGGCAGAAATGAGGTCTCTCTTTCCCATCCCGAATCTCTGTGCTTGACCCATAGGAAGGCATTGGCCTTCTGGCCGGGCAGGCCCACAGCCCTGAAACCTGTCTGAGCTGGGGCCCCCTCATTCTGCACCCGGGGGCTGGGTGTTCCTCACCCACCTTCTGGGTGTCAGGCCATGGGTGAACCTAGAAGGAAGGAGGGGTGATGGTACGGAAGTCAGATATTCCTCAGTGACCCCAAATGCAGCCAGGCTTCTGGGTAGGGCATGGAGGCACTTGAAGGAAAGCTCAGAACAGGGGAGGGAGGGCAGGGGAACTGGTCGGCCCCAGGGCTCACAGCCGGGAGTGGACCTTTTCCTTAGGCAGCATTTGGTGAAAGAGAAACCTGTGCCAAGCCAGCTGCCCTAGGACAAGAGGTTTGCTTGAGGGAAAAAGCATATAGGGGTGTGTGTGTGTGTGTGTGTGTGTGTGTGCGTGTGAGAAAGTTCTGGGCCACTAGAATTTTCACACTTTAGAGCCCAGGAGATGCTGCTAAGGGTCCTGCTCCACAGCACACAAGGCCCAGCCCAGCCAGCGGCACTGGCTCTCAGGCCCCGGCCAAGAGTAGGGACACAATAAATATTGACCCCCTGACAGCCTGGGCTGCTTTCTTTCTCCCGCTCAGGGCTGGGTGCTGCCTGGAGGCCGGTGGGAATCTCATGTTACTCTCAGCAGCAGACTCGAGGTTACACAACCTCCAGGTATGAGGTTGAAGGTCTCCCCGCTCCTGACAGGACTGACCTTGGGCAGGTGAGACTCCCTCCAGCTTCCCCAGTGAGCCTCACCTGCATGGATGGAGCCCTGGCCCCGGGGGGGGGGGGGGGGTGCCCCAAGGAGCTCTGATGGGAGGGAGCTGGGAGAAGCCCACACTTCCTGCAGGTCTAGCAGAGGCCAGGATGGAGCAGAGTTGAAGCTTTCGTGGGAATGTAGCCTCACAGGATGGTCAGGGGCTACTTCCAGTGAGCAGTCCCTTTCATGCCACAAATATTTACTGAGCTCAAGCCAGATGCCTGGTTTTGCCCCCAGAGAGCTGTTGTGAGGTGACAGGATGTGATGTGGTGGTAGGAAGGGCTCGGGGCGTGTTTGCCAGCGGACTCGCACTGCCCTCGGCCCTGCCGCTCATGGGAGGACTCGAGACCGAATGTCTGCAGCAGCAGAAGGACCTGCCCTATCTCCCTCCTCTCCTTGGACCCACTTGGCTATGGAACGGACAGATCTGAGCCTTGCCTATGTGGAAGCTGTGGTGGGAAAGACCTAGAGCAAAGGACCGGAACTCCAGCTGAGACCCTTTTACTTGTAGACAGGCCGCTGGAGGCTCAAGGCTGCTGACAAGAGTAGAATTGCCTTCTAAATCTTCCTTGATCCTTAAACGATCCTCAGAGAATGGCAGTGTCTTCGTCTTCTTGTCTGGTATTGCCTTTCTCCCCATTCCATTGGCCACTGGGGTCTTTCCTTCACCTTTCTGCCATGGCACAATCCATATTTGAACACCTCCCAAGACAGGGAGTTCAGTAATCTCCAAGCAGCAGAGTAGTCTCAGGGGGTGGCTGTCCTGAGGCTGGGCAGGCGGCAAGGGGCAGCTGGGGCACATGAGAAGGCTGCTGGCACTCAGGAAATGCTGGCATTCTGGGAGAGGCCACAGGAGAAAAAGATAGGGCACCCGCCCTGAGCCCAGCCATAGGCTTACCTCCTCACCTGAACAGCTTGAAGGGCCAGTGTCCATAGGACAGTTGGACTGATTGTAGACCAACTGTTGCTTTAGGGATCCACGACCTGAACCCCTGGGGACCCTCGGGGATGGCGAGGGCCAAGCCTCCACAACTCCTCGGCATAGCACACGCCTGGGAGCACATACGCACTCACGGGGGCTGCCCTGGAGGCCAGAGAACAAATGGAAGTTGGATTCACTCTCCCAGAAAGGCCTTCCAGAAAGGAACCAGCAGACCCAGAGCTAGCGTGCTCCAGCTGCATACACTGCCCCCATGAGCATCCATCAGAGACCCCGGCTGTCTTTGCGGGCTGGTGTTGACCGAGCAGCAGAGCTTACTCTCAGCTTCTGGCAGCTTCTAATGAGTAATGGAAGTGAGTAGATCCAGTTTGGACAAACAGGTGATGGGCCTGAAACACAGCAGGGTAAACTGGACTCCAGAGGAGGAATTCGCTCACTGTGCTGCCTGCGGAAGACCAGGAGCACCTGCTCTGGGGAGATGCTGTTTGGCGTTTCTAGTTACGTTCCTGCTCCTTCTTCTATCTACATCTCCAGTAGGAAACGGGTTTTCTAAGGCAGCCGGGCTTGCTCAGCCACCATGAGGCCCTGGTCCTGAGAACAGTCCTCAGTCTCTTTGGACATCAGGGATGCTCCATGGGGCTTGGGAATAGCTTCCTGCCCTGTATGGACAGACAAAGACAAAAGTCATGTGTGCGGTTCAGGGGGCGAGTTTAGACTCCAAAGCCACCTTTAAAGGTCCCTTTATGCCTCCCCCTCACCCCCGACCTCACACTGCTCTGGCTCTCTCTGTTGGCCACATGATAGGCACTGTGGGAAAGGTGTGAACTTCAAGGTCCTGGAAACTGGGTTCCAGTGGAGGTTCCCTCACTTAATCAATCATTGAATGCTGTTGAGCAAGATCACGTGTACAAACATTTTCTGGGTTTGTACCTGGGAATAATAAAAGTGATCAGCTTGAAAGCTGTCAAGGGAGCTGAATGGTTAAGACATGTGAGAGTCCCTGCCAAGCTGGGTGTCTGGACTCTGTAAGTACTCCCTCCAGCATTGCTCATTCCCTGCTCTTGGCCCAGGGTGGCTTAGGGGGCCACTTCCTTCACGGGCAGCCCTGAGTGGGGGTTACATCTCCCACCCCTGGACCATGCTGAAGCCCCACTCCTTTGGGTCAGAGCATCCACCTGACCCCATGATTCTGTACCCATACCCGAAGGACCTGATCCTAGCTCTGCAGACAGCCCAAACCTGACATGGTCAGCATACTCCACTGTCTGGCCTTCCTTGGAGGGGCTCTGGCAGCTGCAGATTCCTGGGACTTCAGGATAGGCCTGGAGCCCTCTGAGCATGCTCTGCCCCCTGGGCAGGGACAACAGGGGTTGCTATCTAGGAGAGACATTGGCCCAGTGCTCTGGTCCTCTTTATGTCAATCAGTTCAACCGAAAACATTTGCAAACATTTTACCAGGGCTCAGCGGAGCCCAGAGGAGAAAACACGCAGCCCACCTCGACTTTGCAATCTCATGAGAGAGATCAGCTGAGCACCCAGAAAACTATCAGAGAACAAGAGCATGTCCTAATACCAACTTCATGTGCATTTGAGGGCACAGATTTCGGGTCTTCATTTACTCAGCTATTAAAGGGTTTTCACGCCTGGTTTCCCAGACCCCTAGGGGTTTTTGTGGGCCTCAGGGGATGAGGAAGGGACAATGGGTAGGGACCCAAGACCCCCCACAGCTTAGCTCCTTAACCAGAATGATCAACACCTATGTTTCCTTTATTGGCAATTAGGGTTAATTTTATTGGAGGGGAAAAAAAGAGTGTGGAAACCACTGGATAAGCTAAATTCTAAGTCTAGAAATTCTGCATCTAGAATTGTTATTTAGAGAAGGAGAATCGAATGCTGTATGTAACTGTACGGGAGGAAGAGAGAGTGTGATACCTATGGGAAGGGAGACTGGGTCTGTCCCAGGATGGTGACTTACCCCTCCCACCATCTGTCTGTTGGGCCCCATGTGCTCCTTTGGGAGGGGGTCCCAAGGCTGCGTGGGTCCCAGAGCTCGAGGAGGAGAAGTTCTTCATGCACCCTTGCCCCGCGCACAAGTTGCCTCTTTACCTACTGTTCCATGGAAGACCCAGCAGTGGGTTTTGCTAGAGGGAGAGCTGGCAGGTCTGCGTTTTATGGTCCATTTTGGATGGTCTTTATCTCTTCTACTTTGTTCTATCAAAGCAAATGATACTGCCATGATAATGCTGTATAAAATGTATAAGGCACCATAGCATAGTTAATATGGCCCATTGATCTGTGCATACTGTAGGCACTTAATAAGTGCAGGCACACACTGTCTTTGTCCCTGTGGGGTTGCATGAAGACAAAGGCACTGTTTACTGAAGAACACTTTTGACGGGTCCAGCTCCTCATCTTGGTATCATCTCAGCCATCTTCCAAGAAACCTCAAGAGGCAGGAACTTCCGGCCCTATTTTTTAGATGAGGAAACAGGCTCAGAGAGGGTGAATGACTAGCTGAGGGTGTTGGAGCCTGCATTTGACCCAGGGCTGACCCCAAGTCATTGCTGTTTCTGTGATTCCACCCTCATTCTTTCTACACAACCCTTGCCAGGTCTGAGGCTGTGATTAGGAGGGAGCTGGGCAACGGGGAAACGGGGATTGGCACTTCTCCCCCCCCCCACATCTCTGCATTCTGGGGCTTAAAATTCCAGAAGGTTGAGGGAGGGGGTGGGGCCAAACTCTGGAATCCAGGAAGTGGTCACAGGGTTTAGAAAACCCCGGGCTGTGGGCCGCGGCTGGCAGCAGGGACTTGGCCTGGCCGGGGAGGGGCACAGAGGCAGGTCCCAGAGGTCTTGACAACCAAGAGTCAGGCAGCGCTGATCAGTACTCCCTTGAAGGGCTGGCTCAGTGAGAGCAGGGCTGGTCAGCGGGTGCATGGATTTCCGTAGGTAAAAGCACAAAAGGGAGTACAGAGAAAACAAGATGCTCAAGGTCCTTGAGCGAGTAGGGGCAAAACCCATCTCCTGCCTGTCTCCCGCACAGTTCCCAGTTCCCAAGATTCCTTGTGTCACACACTGAGCTCTGGAGTCCTTTGGTGCATTACCTGTTCTTGTTATCTCTGCCTTTTGTACATTACCTGCTCGTTTCTCTGCCTGTTGAAAGCATGCTTGGCTAGGGCCATGCTTTCCCTGGTCCTTCCTCCTGCAGCTCCCAGCCTCAACTTTATCCACAAACACTGTCCATTAGGTCCGTGGGCATTTGTACAGTGTCGCCTCATCCGTTGACATCAGGTCCCCACATCCTAAAGACAGGATGGTGGGAAAGACGAGGTCCCTGAGGGTGAGTTCCGAGACTGAATCCCAACACGGCCATTTGCTCTGGATATGAGCCTAGACCTGACTCCAGGGAACCTCTGTTTTCCGTGTGCCAAATGGGCAGAATGGCCAGCACCCCCCTCCCCCAGTGAGGGACACAAAGCCCCGGACAGCGCTGCCAGGTGAGAGACATTTCTGTGACCTTTGCCATGCAGAGCTCTCGAACAGTCCCTCCCCTGCAGAGGAGATGGTTGACTTTTCTTGCTTTCAGGGTGGTCTTATAAAGCCTGAATCTGCTGGCACCTTCCCCCATGGGCCTCCACGTCCCTTCCCATGTCATCACTGGCTTGGAGCTCTGGCAACCTCCAATTCCTATAGCCCCAGCACGTACTTGGTTAGGCACTTCCCTTCCTTGATAGCTGGTTGGTAGAATGGTGTGTGCACGTGGGTGGGAGAGTGGCGTGTGCACGTGTGGTCCTCACATGTGCAATCTGGTGCAGACCAGGCCCCGTGCTGTTAGTCTGTGACCTGGTTTCCTTCCCAGCTGATGACTTTATTTTGGCATTTGGCTGGAGTCCTCAATGACTTCCCCATTCTGCGGGCTTCCTTCCTCCTTCAGGCACTGTCGGCTCGCTAGACAGGTTTTCTTCCTGGCCAGGTGGCTTTTACAGGCCAGGAACTGAGCTGGCCCAGATTGAGCCCAGAATGAGGCCCTGGTCCTCTGCTTTCTTCTGGAGACTTCCCTTTGCACTCTGCTCTGGGTCTGGCTTGAGTACGGAGCTACCATAGCTGAGAACCCCTGAGGACGTGGGAACTGTTCTCCCCCATTCCCTGGGCTTGGCCTGGCCCCACACCCCTTGCCCCCAGACCACTGATGGAACTGTGTTGAGAAGGCTGTCTCAAAGCGTGGGTCCCAGTCCCTGTTGGCGGGGAGGGGTTCCTCTCCGTGACCACTGTCTGGGAGCTCAAGAAATGGGCCAGAGCAGGACCTACCATTTCTCTGCATTGCCCAAGCACCAGGCATGCTGCTGACTGACCCATCACAGTGATGGTGACATCTGATTGTCACTATAGGAGAGGGGGCCATCAGTGGTCACGTGCTGAGGACAAGATAGTTCCCAGCCAGAGCTCTTGCTCGTGCTCCTGCAGCTGTGATTTCATGTGAAAATGGATCATTTAGAAACCGTGCACCAGCACCAGGGAAGTGAAAGTGTCAGGGTCACACTATGTCATAGGAACCCCCCACATCGCTAAGGGGTGCCCCCTGGCAGAAGAGTCTACGTGGAGATACCCAGGCAGTAGCAACACCCACAGCTTTCCTTCCTCCACGGCCCATGCTCTGGCTCTGGCTCTGGGCTGTGATGCCCAAGCTCAGTGCCCAGTACCAGAAGGTTCTCGGTGAAGGCCAGTACCCTTGACCTTCTGCCCCAGGTGCTCCGTCCCACTCCCTAGATCAGCTGAGCCTCGAGTCATTACATTGAATGTGATGAGCTGCCTTCTAGCACTGGGAGCTGAAGAGCTGGGTAGGATAAGAACCACAGATGTGGAGTCAGGTATCAGGGTTCGGGCTCTGGCTCTGGCATTCCACATTTAAGCCTATGTGGACAAATGGCTTCATTCCCCTGGGCCTCTATGTTCTCATTACGTGTTGTCATTCCTACAGCAGAGAGGCTCCTGAATACCAAGTAAGATATAGTTATATGCTGCATGAAGGCAATTAAAACGTTTTTTAAAGTACAATGAGAGATCTCATTATCACCATCATCACTGCCGAAGGACCTCAAGTGAAATCGACAAAGATACAAAGTCCCGGGTGCAGAGACGGGCCTGCAGCCGGCCCTCCATCAACATTGGTTCTCTTCCCTTCCTACCCTGCTGGACCTCCTCACGTGGGTGGGTAGGCAAATGCTTGCCTGGTGACCCCCAAAAGAAGAGTTAAGACTTAACATGCTGCTCCGGGGCTTGCTGGTCTAGCTGGACTCCTAGAATCATTCCTAACTGCCAGCCAGTCTTGTACACTGGCTTGGGATCCCCGAGGCTCCAGCTGGCTGCCTCCCTGCCAGGTCAGGAGGTGTGAGCTCAGGCCACCCTGTGGGTCACCCGGTTCAGCTCTGCCTCTGGGTCCTCTGGCATGGTGATATCTGCTGTAGGCAGTGTCCCAGAAAGTTCTGGGTCCCAAAACAAATAGGTACCCTCCAGCAAGCCCTCTGTTGCGCTCAACATCTTTCTAAAGACTTGTCTTTATTTTCCTTTTAACCCTCCAGTTCCTCATACAAATCATGGCCTAACTTGAAATCCAGGCTCTGGCTTTGTGTGTGTGTGGTGAGGGGGCTGGCACACCTGTTTTTCTTATCAAGATCTAGAATCCCTTTTCAGGTAGACGTTCACATAGAGGTGCTATGGGCTGTTAGTTGTTTGGTTTGGATGTGTGTGCCGTGGCAAACACAGCCTTCTTATTCTTGGAACCTGGTATGTTTGCAGAAGTTCCCAGGGGACTGGATTTGGAATTGTCATTGCTTTTACCCTGATGTGAAGGAGCTGTCTTGAGGGCAATGCTCCATTTTCTTCTGCTCAAGTCACTTGAGCTCCATTGTCCCTGATGCCCCCTGCCTTTGTGAGGTTGGACAGTCTGGGGTGGGTTAGGCACCTGGAGGGACCAAGGCAAGGTCTCCATTCAAGGAGCGTCTCCTGGGTCTGCCTGAGTTAGCCGTGTGCAGATGGACCATGCCAACAAGAAGTGGCACCTGCATCCGACAATCTGTGGCCCAGGGACCTCGGGGGTTTTCTCTGGGGCCTGAGCCTTCATGGATGGGGAGAGGTGGTAGGGGAGTCAGGGAGGGAGCTCCTGCATGTATCCAGCAGGGAATCTTGGACTGGAATTTGTAAGGAGACTTCTAAGTGAAGGCACCATTCGCAGAAATAGCATTGAGTTTAGGGAGCTAGGAGGGACAGGAGGCACCAGGGGTTGGCCACTGTGGGAGGTGTCACCACCCCAGGGTCCAAGTTCTGGGTTCAAAGCTAGAGATATGGAAGGAGGCTGCCCTTCAGAAGCAGGAGCTCCGAGGGCACAGCCAGCCCTGGAACAAGACAAAAGAGGGCAAGCAGGATCCCCTGACCTCTCTCTCCCTGCCACTTGCCAGAACCCTGCCAAGGCTTCCCTGTGTAAATCCAGATGGGAGCCAGGGGACAGGAGCCTGGGGCAAGTGCTCCACAGAGAGCATCTTCCCAAGGCACAGAGCAGGACAAGGGCAAGAGGATGCAAGGGACAAGAAGAGTTATCAACACACAAAGCTCTGGGCAGGAGTTAGGTGACAGGGTTCCAAACCCAGCTTGGCCATTCATTCATGTGATTTTTTAGGCAGGTTGTTCTGCCATGCTTGGTCTCAGTTGCCTCCTCTGGGGATGGGGTGTTGGACTAGGTCAGAGATTCTTAGAGCTTATTACACCTACTGTTTGTGCACATGGGACAATTTTAGTAGCTCCCAGCTTCTGTCTCAATAGCCACCCCTCCCCTCTGCATGATGGGAACAAACGATGGAGGTGACTTCTGGGCCACCTCTCTCCATCTTGTGGTCCACCACGTGGAGCACTTGTAGTTGAACCTGAACATTTATAGTTCAACCTATAGTTGAACCTGAACCTGTATGGGTGGTGGGGAGTTTATCTGTGAGTCTAGCCCAGGGATGACTTGGGTCTGGGGTGAGATGAGGTCAAGTGTCAGGCCAAGAAGGGGAAAATGTCAAGGGCTCCTGTTTAGGGTGGGAATATGAAGTTCCTTATAGAATACTTTACTGGCGTTTTGTTTGTTTGTTTGTTTTTTAAAGTAAGTCTATTTAAGAAAAGTGTGAGTGTGGACAGAGCATGTGAACATGGGAGGACTCATGATGGTGGTGATTGTGGTGCTTGGCAAACAAAATTTCTGGACAGAAATTTAAGGAGGAAATAAAACAAATTCAACACAAACTCTTACAGAAAATGAAAGCACTCGTTTTCAGTTCATGCTCTGAGGCCAGCATTACTTCGATGTAAAAACTAGACAGAGACACTACAAGAAAACTTCAGACTTATCTCCTGTGAACGTAAATGCAAAAGTTTTCATTGAATTTAATTCAACAACATAGGAAAAAAGAAATCTACCATGACCCAATGAGTCACAGGAATGCAAGGTAGTGTAATATTAGAAAATCAGCCAATGAAATTCACCATATTAACTGACTAAATAGGACAAGGATGGGATCATGTCATAAGGTGCAGAAAATACACATGACAAAAATCCAGCCCCTGTTTATGATAAAGACTCTCAGGGAACTAGGAACAGAGGGGAAGGCCCCCAATCAGACAAAAAGCATCTCCAGAAAAGCTACAGCTAAAATCACACTCAGTGGCAAAAGACTACGCGCTATTCCTCCACAAATGAGCCCCCCAAAATGGGTAAAGTGTTCAAACAAAGAGGTCACCAAAAAAGCTATACGGATGGAAAATCAGCACAGGAAAAGGTGTGCAATTTCATACATCATTCAGAAAATGTACATGTAAGCCACAAAATACTACTATGCCTCTAAGAGCGACCCTCCCTTCAGGCTTGTTCTGTTGCATTGTTGAATGTCTGCCCCACAAGAGATGCTTGGCTACCTCTCATTTAGCCCAGAAGACACATCTCCTTCCCACACCTCTAGCTGAGATCTTAGCTTTGCTCAGAAACCTCCACATCCTGCTTCACTTTTTATTTCAGCGTCATCAGGAGTAAAAGGAGAATCATTGATGTATGGAAACATCACAGTCTTTGCAGCAAGGGGAAGCAGAGCACAGTGTTGGGAAAAGTCTCGGAGACCCTGTAGAGAAACTGGGCTCCAGACCTACTTCTCTGCACTAACTTCCAGGACACCTATTCTGACCCCGGTCTTTTGTCCACATTCCCCACCAGGTGCCACCTCTCTGAGCAATGAGCCCTCTAGCACACATCTGCCTCTCCAGCACCCTGGGGCCTCCACAGCCACATCTGGTCCTTCCCCGGGTTGCACCAACCCCGCCTTTCCAGTGCGTGTGCTCTGTGCCCCCACCTCCCTGCGCATCTCTCATGTGCACTTTTGCCAATGTCTCTCTCGGGGTCTGTGATGAGCTCCCCCTGCCTGAGAGCCCACCCTTCCCAGCTCCTCCCATTGGGGACACTCACACAGGTCTCTGGTCAGGTACCACTTCTTCCAGGAAGGCTTCCTGGCTGACCGTCTGAGGATGGGAGTGTTGGACCTAGGCTGGGGATGCCATGTCCCAGCAAGCCTGTGTGGGCCACCAAGACCCCAGCAAGGGTGGGTCAGGGCTGGAGCTCAGGATGACACCCAGTGTTTCCCTGCTAGAGATGGTTTATTGTAAAATGTTCAGGCATACACAGTAGCAGAGAGAGCAATTTACTTATTTATTTATTTTTGAGACAGTGAGCATGAGTGGGGGAGGGGCAGAAGGAGAGGGAGAATCTCAAACAGGTACCACACCCAGCACAGAGCCCAATACAAGGCTCGACCTTGCCTTCCTGAGATCAGGACCTGAGCTGAAACCAAGAGTCGGACCCTTAACTGACTGAGCCACCCAGGTGCCCCAGAGAGAGCAATTTAAAACAAACCGTCTGCATCTGTCACTCAGTTTTAACAATTATCCACTGGGGCCAGCCCCAGCTTCCATCACTCATTGGGTCTTTTCCCCTATACATACCTCAGTACATACCTCTCAAAGAATGAGGCTCTCGTTCAAAATTCTCAACGCTTAGTCTGCAAAATGGGACCAAGCCACCTTTTGGAGCCCACCCCATAGGCTGGGTGCAAAGATGGTGTGAAATGTGTTGGCACCCTAACCAGGGCCAGGGCACACATTGCTCGGTGCCTAAGACATGCTCAGCTTTTCATAGTGAAAACCCCTTGGGTGCTTTTCCTTCTTCAAGTTGACAGATTGAGGGCACCTAAAAGGCTCAGTTGGTTAAACGGTTAAGTGCCTGGGTGGCCCAGTTGGTTAAGCATCTGCTTTGGCTCAGGTTGTGATCCCAGGGTCCTGGGATCGAGCCCATGTGTGGCTCCCTGCTTAGCAGAGAGTCTGCTTCTCCCTCTCCCTCTGCCCCTCTGGTTGTGCTCTCTGTGTCTCTCTCAAAAATAAATAAATAAAATCTTTAAAAAGAAAAGAGTTGGCAGATTGACTCTGGTCTCAAGACCACCAATTCCTACACAACTGAGTTAGAACCTACATACTTTCTCTTCCTTACCAAAAAATCCTAAACATTAGGTGCAAAGCCCATTTGCTTCCATATGTGCAAAACAGAGTCTTTCAAGTTTACAATCAGCTGTGTTTGGGAATATGGTGTGATGGAGTGCGGAGGGCAGGGAACTGAGGCCTGCTGGGACTGCAGGCTCAGCTCTGCCCCTAGGTTGTCCGGTGACCACAGATAAGACCCCTCCCTGCCCCCCATTCTCAGGGCCCGGGCTCACCACCCCAGCCTGTTCCTTCTCATGCCCTGGCTCTTATCTGCCTTGGCCTTTCTCAGTGCTGTTCTCCCAGCCTAATTCTCTGCCACCCTGTGGATGAAAGATGGTCAATCCCAGCTCAGGGGCTACAAGGACATTACACATTAGCCCAATCCCTGTGGCTCTGCCTTCACAGACCCCATCGTTCTGTGTACTGGTTTGTGGGACTCATCAACTGGCAGGTGACCCACGCCAGGTGCTTTACCCTTACTCACTTTTACAAGTTCTTCCTAATAGGGATGCCTGGGTGGCTCAGTTGGTTAAGCAGCTGCCTTCTATTCAGGTCATGATCCCAGGGTCCTGGGATCGAGTCCTGCCTTGGGCTCCTTGCTCTGCAGGGAGCCTGCTTCTCCTTTTGGCAGCAGCTCCCCCTGCTTGTGTGCTCGCTTTCTCTCTCTCTCTCTCTCTCCCCCCACCCCCCCGACAAATAAATAAAATCTTTAAAAAAAAAAAAAAACAACAGAAAACAAATTCTTCCTAACAACCTAGAGGGATGATCCTCTCCACAATCCTGCTTTTAAACTTTTTATATTGAAATAATTTCAGACTTGGAAACTCTGGCAAAATAGTCCAAAAAGCTCGCCCGTGCCCTTGATCACTTCCCCTCATGCAAATGCCATATGGGTCCTGGTGGGATGACCAGAACCAGGACATGGACAGAGGTGAGATCCTGCTCAGTTACCTACAGCCCTTATTTAAATTCTGCAAGTTTTCCCACTAACACCCCTTTCCAGTCCCAGGATCTCCCAGGATCCCACTCCGCGTTTTGCACTCACGTGTCCTCAGAACCCTCCAGTCTGGGACGGCCCCTCCCTTTGCTGTTCCTTGGTTTTCATGAGCCTTTGAGGGGGTTTAACCAGTTGTTTTGCACAGACGTCTCTCAGTGTGGGCTTGTTTCTTGTTCCTCATGTTTAAATTCGGATTGTGTGTTTTGTGACCCACTTAAGGGAGGCTGTGCCCTGCTTGGTGCCCTTGATCTTGCATTAATCTCATTTTAAAGAGGAGCAAACCACAGCACTCAAGAGTCAAGAAACTAAAAAATAAAATAAAATAAAATAATATATATATATATAATAGCTAACATGCTGAGCACTTACTCATGCTCCAGGACAAGTAATATATGGGGATATATTATTTAATCACTTATGTATCTGGGGCACAATAAGTGGATCCCCCGACTCATCAGCCAGCCAGGAAAGGAATGGGGAGAGGACAGAGAGTGGCAGGAGGCAGGGGCAGCTAGAGTAAGGACAGTCATGACCAGGGAGGGGTATTCAGAGGCAGGCACTGGTTCCCTGGGGTGCGCCTGACCCAGGCAGATAGGGACAGAGCTCAGAATAGAGGCCCCCACAGATTAAACCAGGAAGCAAGGCTCCAAGACTAAGGCTGGTCATAGTGGGCAGCACGATGGGACTTTGCAAGTGGGGTGGGCTTGCTCTGGGGGTCATGCTGAAGGACAGCCTGGACCTGAGCCAGATGGGAGTGGCAGCTATAGGCAGTCTCTACCCCCGTTCTGCTCACAAGGGAAGGGAACAGTCTCCCCTCAGTGTCCCCTTCAAGGGTCTCCCAGGATAAGCTGGTCATGGAGGGGAGGAAGGAGGGGACGATGGCCCCCACACTCCACATTATAAAAATACGTATCTTTCATGCCCTCAGCCCACTGCTGTCTCTGCCACGGCCTGCCAACTCCACCTGCTTCCTCCCTCCCTCTTTCTTACTCCCCTCACAGCTCCCCATTCCTGGCATACCTCTTCCTCTTTGTCTGTCCCTTCCTTCTGTCTCTCCCTTCTTGCCTGCCCTTCTCCTTCTCTGTGGGACTCAGTAAATGAAAGAGTAGCTGTGGAGACAGGAGAGTTGCCATCCTGTCTCCTACTGTCCCCTCACCTCTCTGCCCCTCTCTGCAGGCCCTGCACTACTCAGCCTGCCCCTCCAGGGTGCTCCTGGCCCCAGGCACCTTCAAGAAGATGCTCTTGCAAGCCTTGCTTTCCCCCAGCCATGGACAGCACCCTGCTCTATCTATCCCAGGACAATGTGGAAGATGGGGAGGATTTAATTCCTGACCCTCAGACCCCTCAGTCTTGGGCAAGGCCAGTAAGGCACCTTTTTTGGTTGTCACACCAGCCAAGCCCAATTTGCTGCTGATCTGGACTGTAATCGGAAGGTCTGCCATTTCCCATTTCCCTCTCCAGACAACCCCCCACCCTTCCCACCCTGGGGTCTCTCTAAAGTCCTCTCTGATACTGGGAGGGATTCTGGCTTTAAACGTTGTTTGTGTTTTCCCACGGGTTTGTACGGGTCTGTACGCGGGTCACCTTTTGGCCATTCTTCCTTGGAGGGTGGGGTGAGGAGGTAACACAGAAAGGAGAAGCTTGTTGTATTTGACTGACTTGGGAGTCAAACCAGCCCACTTCCACCTTTATCCTCTCCATCAGCCTGATTTCTATTCTCTCTGGCATCTTGAACCCCAAATTACATTTATCCTTTGGGACCTATTTTGTAAGACCAGCCCACCACTCTGGCAGTGATCTTGGGGATCACTGAGGGATCCTGGAAGCCTTGTCCGTGCCCCACCACACCATACCATGCAGCTCCCATTGGCTTCTCCTCTTCTGACCTGCTCTGAGCAGGAGCCCTGGGGAGAGGACAGCAGGGACAGTAGGCCCCTCTCCAGGTGCACACTGCCAAGCTTCAGTGCCTCTGGGTATAGTGGTCCCATCTGTGCTGACCTTGGGACCATCTCTGCCTCATGTGCCCAGGCCACGGCAAGTTCTGTGGGCTGTCTGGTAAGCCGGGAGGGTGTCAGAAGCTCTGTGTAGCCCATGACTGCAAGAGAAATGTGCTTTGGGACCCTCTTCCCTAGCCTTCTACCCTTCTGTCCACTGCTTGGCCCTCTGTGTCCTCCTTGGCCCCATACAGAATGACAGATCCCCACCTCTCTTCCTCTTTGAGGCACATCTGTGCCCATCAACCCTGTACCAGGGAATACGGCCATGTCTTGGCCTTTAAGGGGCTCTGGGGACAGTATCTTCTCCGGGTAGCCTGCCTGTCACCTGTGTCTATGCTGACACCTCCCACTATGGTCTACCCTGTAGGTGCTGTCTAGCACTGACCCCACATTACACATGCCTGCCTTTAGCTTTTTTCCCCTGATACTGGGACAATGTCTTGCCAGAATCCTATCCCTCCTCCCCACTCCCTAACCATGGCCTTGTCAGTCAGTGCTTCGTGTATTAGCTGCTCCATAAATAGACCTAGGGATGGATCATGGGCTATGGAACCAGAGAAGGGCCACAGGCTCAGGACCAGCCTCTCCCCAAAGAGTGAGAGGAGTTTCCCAAGGTCACAAAGCTACTGGGATTTGGTAGGTAATCAATTATAGAGCTTCCCACATGCTCTATTTACTGTGGGGACTCCATGAGATCCTCCTTGCCATAAATGCTCGCTGGTATCACCACAGCAAGTTGAAAGATATGAAATTTCCATTTCTGCCATCAGAAGTGGTCAATTATCGGCAATTTCATACGGTTTGATACAATTTTTTGGTCTCAAAATTCTTACTTTGTTTATTAAATGAATGTACTTTTATTTTTACTTATTTTTATATTTTTCAAGATTTTATTTGTTTATTTGACAGAGAGAGAGACAGCGAGAGAGGGAACATGTGCAGGGGGAGTGAGAGAGAGAGAAGCAGGCTTCCTGCTGAGCGGAGAGCCCAAGGCAGGGGCTCCATCCTAGGACCCTGGGACCATGACCTGAGCCAAAAGCCGCCCCTAAATGAATGTATTTTTAAAAGAAACTTTACGGGCTACCTGGCTGGCTCAGGCAGTGGAGCATGAAACTCTCAGTCTGTTGGTTGCAAGTCTGAGCTCTGTATCGAGTGGAGAGATTACTTAAATATAAAATCTTTAGGGTGCCTGGGTGGCTCAGTTGGTTAAGTGACTGCCTTCGGTTCAGGTCACAATCCTGGAGTCCTGGAATCGAGTCCCGCACCAGGCTCCCAGCTCCATGGGGAGTCTGCCTCTCCCTTTGACCTCGCCCCTCTCAAGCTCTCTCTGTGTCTGTCTCAAATAAATAAATAAAATCTTTAAAAAAATAAAATCTTTAAAAAATAAATCAAGAAAAATAAAAGAAACTTCATGTCCTTACCACATATGGGTAACTAAAAAAGGTGACACTTACCTACACATAATGCGAGTAAAGTCTTATTATTAGATCCTGCTTCGAGGTTCTCCCTTCTCCAGGCATTGTCCTGACACAGTGTTCTCCTCGTTGAAGGCGGAGACCTCCAGAGGTCTCCAGAGCGTGTGGGCCCCACTGCTTCCTTTAAGAAATCAGAAAAGTTCCAAGAGAACAGTGACAGATGGAGTCCTTCTGTGATCAGTGAGCCTTGGCAGGCCTTGGCTCCCGGAATCTGCCGCCTAAGGGAACCCCTGGATTTGTGGGATGTGTTCTGAAAGGCTGTCCTGAAACTGCCTCACCCCAGTGAGCCCAAGCCTATAACTGCCAAGCTCTGGCCCCAGGCTTCAGGACGAGGGCCCTTCTCCCTGTAACTTCAAGGGCCCGAAGGAAGTTGAAGACCACCTGGGACCATCTCTTCATCGTGCAGGTGCAGAAACCAAGACCCAAAGGAAGAAGGCCTTTTTCACTGTCACCCAGTCAATCAGGTCAGGGGCCTCCTAAAACCTAGGTCTCTGAACCCCAGCACCCCCCTTCTGCTCTACCCTACCCCAACCCTACAAGACCCCTTCACTTCTGCACCACCCCCTACTCCCTGGGCAGATACCAGGGATGCCAAGGCTTTCTGAGGGCACGACCCCCTGGGCTGCAGTTGTTCCTGGTGAGGCAGAAGTCTTCCTGCCCCCAAGAGAAAAAGGGCCAGGTCTTATTCATCTCTATAGCTTGCACAGTGCCCGGCACTAAAAATGCATGCTGGGGGGCGCCTGGGGGGCTCAGTGGGTTAAGCCTCTGCCTTCAGCTCAGGTCATGGTCTCAGGGTCCTGGAATCGAGCTCCGCATCAGGTTCTCTGCTCAGCAGGGAGCCTGCTTCCCCCCAACCCCCGCCTCTCTCTCTGCTTACTTGCGCTCTTCTCTCTCTATTAAATAAATAAGTAAAATCTTTTTTAAAAAATTAAGCATTGATTGAGCACCATTTGGGGTAGATGCTGTGAGCCCATGTTAAAGGAGAAAAGTTGAGGCCCAGGGAGGTTGAATGGCTTGCCCAAAGCCACACAGCTAATAAATGGGGTGGTCAGGCTCAGAACCCGGTTCAGCCAGACTCCAAACCTGTGTTGCTCCCACCTGGCAGTGCTGCCAGCTCTCCCAGTGTTCTGGAGGGTTGAGTGGACAGAGAGGAGTGTGCTTAGCCCATGAGGAATGGGCCCTGAGAGGGGAGGCGTTCCTTCAGCCCCAAGCCTGGAGCTCGGGGACTCTGCCTTCAGCCTCCGGAGACCAAGCCCCAGGCTAGATCCCCCCTCATGCCCACTCCACTCCTCCACCAACAGCTGCAGAGGGTGCCTCTTGGGGACAAAACTGCCACCTCCAGCACGTCTTACCTGGCCTCTTCTGGAGCCTCCTAACTGGTGTCTTTGCTCACTCCGGGCCCCTGCATTCCCTTCTCCACAAAGCTGCTATACTGGAAATTAGACCAAGTCATCTCGAAATGGAAACTCTGCACTGGCTTCCCATCCCCCTTAGGTAAATGTCGAGGTCCTGGCCCTGCCCCCCAAGCCAGGCCTTGCAAGAGGGCTGTGACCTCTGAGACCTCCCTCCTACCTCATGCCGGTCCCCTCTTTCCAGGTAGACAGACAGACACTGGGGACTTCCCTCACCTCCTTAAAAACAAAAACCCATCCCATCCTCAGGACATCGCATTTGCCAACCTGCCTCCTGAAACTCTCCTTCCTTGGGTTCCTACATGACGGACCCCTTTCTTTATTAGCTTATGGGCTGTTTCCACTGGAATTCGAGCTCCGGGGAGAAAGGACCCTCTGTGTCCCCAGCCTCCCTTGCAGCCCCCCACCATGCACTCGGCCTGATCCTCTTCCCTAGGAACAACCCAGGGCCCGATCCTGGTGCAGGGCTGAGTCAGAGCCAGCTGTGCCCTCCTCACCCCACCTGAAGCTCCTCAAACAGGACAAATGACAGGCGCGTCCTTTCGGGTGTGCGAGCTGGCCCTGGAGTGTCTACATTGTTCCTGGAAATTAGCAGCGGTCACTGCCCTCAGGGGAATCACTCTACCCCACAGGCCACCGCACTGGGGGGAGGAAGGAGAAAAGAAAAACAAGATCCCCAGACAGGCCAATGCCGGTGCCTTTTCCCTGCCTGAGACGCACACTTCATTTAATTTTCATAGTGGAGGGAGATGTGGGGTCTTTTGAGCATCGATACCCTCGTGGGCCAGTCTAAGTGGCAGACAATAAGTGGAGAAGCCAGTGCAGAGAGCAGGCCCCCCTGTCACTCTTGCAGATTAACAACTTTATCCGAGCCTTTGTTGATATTGACACTCGGTTGCTAGGTAACATGTTTACCGCCCAATGAATAGGGACTTGAGGGCCAGGGGGCACAGTCAACAGATTGGCAAATAAGGCGGACGTGCTGTGACTTGATGTGCCCGCCATGGTGCCCAGGAGCAGTGTGGGGATGCCTGTCTGCCCTTGGGCTACCCAGCTTGACTTGGGGTCAGTGTGGTCGGGGGCCCAGGTGGGGCAGATCCAGGAGAGTAGCTGTGTTTTCACCCGAGGTCTGTCCTCACAGTGCCATTGGTGTCCCCAGCCTCTTGACAGGAGTGCTCCCATTCAGCAGTGCCGCATTACAGTCTCCCTGCTGCGCTCTAGCCCTGAAGAGGCCTGATGAGTGCACCCTTGGGAGCAATTTACCCCTGAAAAGAACCCACTGCTGGGAGTCTGGAGACTCGGTGCTTTTACCCTTGCGCCTGTAACCTGAGATTATGACGCTGGCCTGCCTACACCATCGGGGTGGTCAAAGGAAGGAGAAGGATTGCCACCTAGGAAGCATTAGCTGTTTGCCAGGCATGGTGTTAGGCTACATTTCCACCTTACACCAACCCCCACGTTGTGGCCCTTTTGCATAGAGACGGGGGGCTGTGTCTGTGTTCAGCGATTGGCCTCGGGATCTTCAGTGAGGATTCAAACTCCATGCACACAGTGCAACTTTGGAATCCCTGCTTTCCACTGCGCTGCTAAAGGGACATTGGGATCAGGACCTGCCACTCAGACGCCCATCAGGGAGTCGATCCCCTTGCCTTGCTTTGAGCTACTTCTGGTCTCCAACTGGTGAGCAGCCAGCAAAGCCACCAGGGGGGGCAGGGCATCGTGCTAAGCGAGGTGGGAAAGCAAAGCTCCTCAAGAAAATGGTAGATACAAACCCAACAAAGGGAGGTGAGAACAATCTCAGAGACGGAAACCCTGCCAATGGCCCATCATGGTGCTAACACAGGGTGTGACATTCCAGGTCACAGGGCCAGGGGGGTGCAGAAGCTGAGCAGTGGACAAGGGACAGGGAGGAAGGAAATCTGGACCAGTATGGAGCCTGGAGGCTGAGGGTTCTCACTGTCCTTGAATGAGAAGAATCTGGACACATCTGCACCAGACTCAGCAATTCTTCACCGCATGCGGCCAGCCTTGAGCCAGCTGTATAGTTCAAAGGCAGTCTCTCTCTCCATACTGGGGCGAGAGCTATGAAGGAGAGACACCTGGTCTCTGCATTCATGGAGCTTTCAGTTCAGCAGAGGAGACGGGAGTTAGACCCTTGATCGCACAGTGCATATCTAATTACGCTTGTGCTGAACACCACACAGAAGTTGACCCTAGAGTGTGCATATTAACAGGGGAGGGGTTGAGCTTACCCAGGAGTCACAATTGGCCCCCTGGGGAAGCCACAATGAAGCTGAGATGTGAATGGAGGGTGAGCTGGAGATGTACCGGTGATGGGCGAGCAGATGGGACTCCCCAAGCAGGAAATAGATTGGAATGTAGAAAATCCCCAGTTTGAGTGAGCAAAGATTGAGGGGGCAATTGGGTGGGAAATGAGGAGGCAGGTGTGGGGAGGGGTGGTGGCTAGAGTCCTCAGGCCTTGTCAGCTTGGATTTCACTCCAGTAATGAAGTAGTGGTGGGGACCCGTTGAAGGACGTCAGCAGGGGAGTGACAATCGGGTTCCAGGTACTTTTCCAGACACTGAACAGACGATTCATTTCATTTCTTTTTAAGATTTTATTTATTTACTTGAGAAAGAGAGTGAGCATGAGCCGTGGGAGGAGGCAGAAGGGAGAGACAGAGAGAGGGGGAGAAGCAGAGGGAGAGGGAGAAGCAGGCTCCCCACTGAGCAGAGAGCCCGATGTGGGGCTCGATCTCAGGACCCTGGGATCATGACCTGAGCCAAAGGCAGATGCTTCACTGGCTGAGCCACCCAGGTGCCCCTGGTGATCCGTCTCAGCCAGGAAGCCAGTAGGAGGCTGGGCCGACCAAACAGGAATCCCCCTTCCACAGGCCTATTTTGGGGACCTCCTTCAGGACAGGGAACACCTACCCTAGCTTTGGTTAGGTCTCTGTTTATTTCCAGTATTCAGATCAGAAGCTAAAACAGAGGAGGGCTTCAATCCATGCTTGTTAAATTGAAGGGAAGGGTCCAGGGCCCGCCTTGCCCTTTGAACGTATAGCTAATGATGCTTCCCCCCCCCTTTTCTCCTGGCTACTGGCCCATGCTCCTGGCCACTGTCAAACCTGCTAGCTATGCTACCCGTGGACCCTCCTATGAAGCTTCTAACTTCCCCACTCGTTGAGCTAAAACGCCCTAGTCTTCCAGCTTGCTTCAAGGATGGAGTGTTCCGTGTAACTGTCATCCACGTGCCATGGATCATTTACCCTCTGAGCCCAGGGGTTTTCTAGTATCTCTTTACATCAAATACTTTCTAAAATATACAATTTCCTGACCTAAAGGTAATGGCCCTGGATCTATCAGCCCATACATCATTTTATTTTTTCATTTTTAAAAAGACTTTATTTGTTTATTTGAGAGAGAACTAACATGAGTGGGTGGCGGCGGGGTGAGCAGAGGGAGAAGCAGACTCCCCTCTGAGCAGGGAGCCCAATTCGGGGCTCAATCCTAGGACCCGGAGATCATGACCTGAGCTGAAGTCAGACTCTTAACTGACTGAGCCACGCAGGCGCCCCTCCATGCACCATTTTAATATCAATTCTTGAGCCAAACAAGACTTCGTTGCTGAGAGTCAGGGCGGCTGTTTGTTACTAAACTGAATAGACCCCTTATAGTTACAGGGTTCCTGTTCCAACTCATCAAAAACATAGCACACACACCTGTCAAGTACTCACCCGGTAAGGCTCTGCCCATCCCCTTTCCTGCAGAGTCTGGGGTCATCTTCCCGCTCTAGGCAGCCATGGCTGGTGGGTGGGTCCTGAGGTTTGGGATTAACTCATTCATCATTCAAGGTATCATTTTTGAGGCTCTTCTTTGCAGGAATCTCCCCCTTTCCAAAATTATTTTCCCCTCCCCACTCTCCTCTGCCATACTCCTGCTATCTCTTTTCTACTCTCCTCCACACCGCCTTCTTCCTCCAGTCCTCTTTCTAGACACACTCCTCAGTCTTGGCTTCTAGAACCCATGGCAGCCCCAGACCAAAGCTGACTCTCCCCATGTCTCCCTTAACCATCCAAGTTCAGAGCTTTGGGCTGGGGCGGGGCTTCTTGTGGGAGGGCATCAAACAGGAGGGGGATAGATCAGAGGCTCATTCTCCCGGTCTGTCCTTTTGGTAATTCCTTCAATTAGAAACTTTTCTGGGATTTTCACATTTATTTATTCTGTCTCCTTAATTGGTCTATATCCTCTCAGAGGAGAGAAAGGAAAAGAGAAAGGAATTTGCCACCGTTGAGTATGTACTTTCATATCTCATTTGTTTCTTCTCAAAGCAACCTTTCCAGATGCAATTATTTTACGGATGAAATGCCGTGGGTTTAGAGAGGCTAAAGGATGTACTGAAGGTGACTTAGCTTGTGCCTTATTGCTGGGAGGGGTTTGCAGCCAGTCCCCGCCCACACGTGCCTGCCTACCATCTTTATTTCCCTCCCCTGCTGCTTTCAATCACCTCTGCCTCATTGGGCTTCCCAACCACCTCCCACCAATCTGGAAGCAGGGAGGCTCAGCTCCCAAGGCTGCTATTGGAGTCTTGGGGATTTTCCCAAAGCAGAGGTTTTCAATTTTGATGAAATCCAATTTATCAGGCTTTTTTTTTTCTTTAATGAATTGTGCTTTTATGATCTATCTAAAGAAATCTCTGCCTAACACAAGGTCACAAAGATTTTTCTCTAAGGCTTTCTTCTAGAAGTTTTATGGGTTTAGGTTTTATGTTAAGGTCTGTTATCTATTTTGAGTTGATTTTTGTATAAGATGAATAAGGGTCCAGATTTGTTTCTTTGAATACGGAGGCCCAATTGTCCCAACACCATGTGTTGAAAAGATTAAATTGCCTAAATCTTTGTCAAAAATCAATTGACCATATCTCAGTGTTACTATTTCTGAACTATCTCTTCTCTCCCATTGATCTGTGTGTTTTTGTCAATAACACATTGTCTTGATTATAGTACCTTTATAGTAACTCTTCACATCCTTTAACTTCATTCTTTTTCAAATGCGCTTTGGCTCTTCCAGTTCTTTGCTTCTCCATAAAAACTGTAGAATTAATTTGTCAATTTCTATTAAAAAAAAAATCCTACAAGGGCTTTGATGGCAATTGGGTTGAACGTACAGGTCAGATGGAGGAGCATTGATATCCTAAAGCCTTCGGGATTTAACATTTCATTTCTGGCTCTTGCCCCAAGCCACAGCCTTTAGAAAGCTTAGTTAAAAAAAAATACAAAAAATAATTAGAGCGAAAGTAGGGGAAGACGGGAAGAAGGGTCAACCTTCACAAGTCCATCGTGTATGTTGTTAAGATACAGAGAGAGAGAGACATCGTGTTAACGTCAGACGATAATGGTGTCGGAATCCCGCCATCAAGCCCACTTTGGGGTGAGCTCAGAAGATTCTGGTTAAAATACCAGTGCCAATGGGAAAGGGCCACCCAGGAAATGCCTTAGTGGCCCTTGGCAACTCGGCCAACTCCATGTCTCTAAGCAGCCCCCGAGGCAGGACTTCGAGGAGAGTGGGTGTTTAATTTAATTTAGGTCCTGCCTCTCCCAGCTGTGTGATCCCCAAGAAGCCACCAAGCATCCCTGCACCTCGGTTTCTCTGCTATAAACTAAGCCGCAGGATTGTTTCAGGAATATACAGCTATATACTTTATGTCCCTTAACGCACAATGGGCAGGAGGTATTGTTATGAAGATGAATGGTAGGGGCGCCTGGGTGGCTCAGTGGGTTAAGCCGCTGCCTTCGGCTCAGGTCATGATCTCAGGGTCCTGGGATCGAGCCCCATGTCGGACTCTCTGCTCAGCAGGGAGCCTGCTTCCTCCTCTCTCTCTCTGCCTGCCTCTCTGTCTACTTGTGATCTCTCTCTCTGTCAAATAAATAAATAAATAAATAAATAAATAAATAGATGAATGGTAGCTCAGACAACTAAGAAAAGTGTAGCGTGGACCATCTCATAGGCTGGCCTTGCAGAGCTGGGATAAAGCGGTGGGGTGCGGCTCCTCCTCAGATGAGGACTGTAAATGAAGGACTGAGCGGAGGGGAAGGGAAGTGGGTGGGAGGCTGATGGGATCAGGATGCTGGCTTTGACCTCTTAGTCTTTATTCATCTTGCTTCTACTGAGCATCTACGACATGCCAAGCCCTGGGCCTGTGGTGGGGCCCCAAAATGACGGAAAAGCAGGTCCTGCCCTGCCAGCTCCCCCTCCCCATCCAGGTGGGCAGTGCTCCGATGGACATGGGCCCGCATGCTGTAAGACCAAAGTGTCTTTGGGGAACAGCTTGGAGCAGGAGTCATGCAGGGGGATGTGATACTGCAGTCATGAAGGGCCATCGGTTTACCCAAGAGACCAGGAGAGAGCCACCCTCCCCACCCCAGGTGGCAGGGACAGCATCCGTGATGAAAGGCCTGACCTGGGCTTGGACATGGCTAGAGGAAAGAAATGGAGGAGGCTACAGAGAAGGGGCCCAGGGTGTCAGGTGAGATGCTTGGGCACCCAGCCAATGGGAGGTCATGGAAGGGGCTGACACAGGCATTGACATTAGGGAGGAGAGCTCTATTGTGGCGACCGTGGTGGGAAGATGAGGCTGGAGTGAACAGTCTGAGGGAGAAATAGAAGGACCCAGAGGGTGGATGCCCTGGATTCCAGCTCAGCAAAGCCACCACCAGGCTGTGCTTCCTGACCTCAGTTTCCCCACCTGCCAAAGGTCATCCTAGCAGCCCTTCCTGCTCTGGGATGCCCCTCACAGCTTTGCCTCCCAGCCCGGCTTGTGGGCAGCCTGAGGAAGCAATGCTGGGATGAGGTTCTCAGAGGGTTTCAAAAGGAAGGGTTCCTTCATGTCCCAGCCAGCCCCTGGCATGGCTAAGAGCGAGGTGCTGTCGAATCTGGGCTTCTGTGAGCCACCCCATTAATATTCCCTCCAGAAAGCCTTGCCAGACAGGGAGGAGGCAGGGGGCAGATGGGGCACTGAGAGGCCAAGTAATCTGCTTAAGGTCACCCAGCAAAGCAGCAGCAAGCTGGACCAGGCCCCAAGCCTCCAGATGTCCAGTCTGATGCCCTGCCCACTGGACCATGAGGCCTTTAATGAGGCCACCTCCGCAGGGACTATGGGCTGGCCCACCGCCCAGGGCCGGTGACTTGCCAGGCATCCCAATCAGCCATTCCGAGAGGCTCTGCCCTCAGCAGCCAGGCACACAGAGGCTGGGAGGGAGCGTGTCAGCTGAGAAATGGTGGTTGTGCGAGGTGGCCCCCTGGTTCGAGCACGCCTTGTCCTTCTGGCCAGGATCCCCAAAGAATAAAGTGCTGGGTTCAGAAAGGGGCCCAGGCCCTTCTCCGTCCCAGGCGACGCTCCGCAGGCAGCGTCCCCCACAGGACTAAGCCTCCTGAGCTAAGCCTCGGCCCCTGGCTGGGCCCCACAGCCTTTCTGGGCTGCGAATCCACAGTCAGCGTCAAAAGCATCAAAGGCCAGCACAGCCCGCCTCTTCTCCATCCTGGATCCCATAGGCTGGAACTGCAGAGAAATCCCTGGGCCCAGCTCTCTATGTGCTGAGGAGGACACTGAGGTACAGAGTGGGGCAGGACTGGGTCTGGGGCACCCAAGGACATAATGACAGAGGCAAGATTCCAGTGGGGTCTCCTGACTCCCAAGCCAGCCCTACTGCCCTGCCCTGTCAGGCTGAGCTTTGTCTCCAACCCAGTGACCCCTGGAAAAACCACCCTCTGCTGAGCCATAACTAGAACCCATGAGGCCCAGACCAAGCTCTCAGGGCTTGGCTTCCTGTTTCCCTTGGGCCTTGTTCTCCTAGTGGGAGAAGACCTGCTCAAGGTTCCGGAGGAAAAGCCTATGGCAAAAGCCCATAGACAGGGCCGACCAGCACAGGCAGAGGGACCTTGACCCTCACCTTGGGGCAACCGGCTGGGCTTTGGTGGGAGGAGAGAGAAGGCTGCCCCAGCCCATGAGGGGGTGGGAGGCTGGGCCCACCACACCATCAGGGACCTGGGCCTGAGTCTCAGCCCTGTGGCCTCTTCAGCCCAATGTTGGGCTGCCATTTGCCTTTGGGAATAGAGGCCGACCCATGGCAGGAGTGCCCTGGGGACCCCTCCCTCTCGAGCTGAGTCTCCTGGGGTGCCAGGGCAGCCACGAGCATGGCTGGCAGCATGGTGGGGCCATGCCTCTATCCGCCTGCCACCCGCCCCTGTGTAGCTGGCAGTTGGGCTCAGCCTGGGCCAAGGGGTGCCATTTTTTTCCCAGGGCTTAACCTCCCCCTCCCCTCCCCTTTCCTCTCTTTAGTTTCCACACCCTCCCCCCCCAACACACACACCTCAAAGAGACTCAATTCATTTCATCCCCTCCCCCACCTTATCCGAAGCCCTTCCAAGAACCTTCCCCGCTGCTCCCCACTTCCCCCTTTTTTGGTGGGCAGATGGGGTGGGTCACCGCAAGAAGGGGCTGGGGAGAGGTACAGGCAAATAGCACATCCCCAACAACAACAGAACCCCCCAACACCCCACATTATGTTCCATAAAGCTGGAAATACACACCAAGCCGGCATCTGTGTAGAATAATAAAACCGGGTGTGGACGTGTCGTTCTCACAGGGCATTTGGCTGAGCCTGGGCAACGCGAAAGCATGCATAGTTAACGCTCCTGACTGTGTGAAAGCCTTTGTCGCCGGTACCGGCTCCGCGAGGGACCCAGGGCCCGCGGCTTGGCAAGGGCCCGAGACATTTCTTGGAATGGTTTCTTGTTCATCACTGACACTCGTAATGAGAAATTTATACACCATCCTAAGCGGATAAATTAATTTCAAACACTTTAGATGGTGGAAGACAATGGTTCCTGGCAGGACCCTTTATCACCCGTTTTATTAAAAAAAAAGAGAGAGAGAGAGAGAAAGAAAGAAAAGAAAGAAAGGAAGAAAGGAAGAAAGAAAGAAAGGAAGGAAGAAAGGAGAGGAGAAAAAAAAACAACCCTCGAGCCGGTCCAAACACAACCTGTGTGCCCAGCTCTGGCGTTTGCCATCCCCAACTGGGGGAGACCCCGCACCACCCCATGGGGGTCAGGGGCCTGTGGGTCACTTTTTAAACTTCATTAAAGTGTGTGCAGCTCCTCAGGGGCTCTCCCCTGGGGCCCCCGAGGGAGGGGGGAAGGGCACAACTTCCGTTCACCCCTGGCTCCATGCGAGGTTGGCATTGTGGTCAAGAAGTGGGGTTTCTCAGGCTGCGTTTGTGAAAGGTAATTAAATTGTGATAATGTTTCCATTCAGGCCCGGGGCTCGGGTGAAGGCCGGGGACTCGTCGACAGACATGTTCTCGGTGTCCACTGAACACGCAGACCAGCCTGGCAAGGGGCGCTGCCAGGGGCCCCGGGAAAGGCCCGAGCCTTCCCCACCCGCTGGGGATGGCCTGCTCCAGGCCCTACGCTCCGAAGTACAGGCTGCAGGAGCAGGCCATGCCCTTGAGGTCCCTGTCATCCCCTCAGGATGGAGCGGTGGGGGTGCAGAGGGAAAGCGGGGTGTGCTGGACTCCCTGCAGCCCCAGGCCCTCAGCTGCCCCCTGGAATGCTGGGAGTGAGACTGGGACAAGGCCGACTCTTCCTGGACAGAAAGGCCATTTTTCTCAGCCCTCTCTTTTTTGGCATTCTACTGGTCGGAATACTGTCCAAGAGCTCCTCTGAGGGACAGCCCACCTTTCAGGGGCAAATCTCTCCCCTTATGCTGACCCTGGCTCTGCCCTCCCTTGCCCCTTCTCACCATTGTCCCAAGGCCACCACCTTTCACTTCAGGGACCCCAGCGCAACCAGCCCAACCCCTGTGGGCTGTCTTACCCTTTAGCACCTGGGAAGCTCCACTGGGAGCCCTGATGACTTCCCCACACACTCAACGGTCCCTGCCTCCTAGACAGTGGCCTTACTCTTGTCCAAGTTGGAGCCCACATAGAAAGTTAGCCATTCGTGGGCACTTTGGAGACCTGAAAGATAGCAGAGGGCAAAAAAACCAAAAACCAAAAAACAAAACAAAAAAAACCCTTAAAAAGTAAATTGTGTTTTTTTCTCTATTTTATAAAAGTATGCTAGGAAAATAAAATGTATAAGGGAGCATACTATAAATAAATAAGCAATTTAAATAAGCTTCCAAAAGCCTTCCTTCAAAAATTAATTAAATGAGAAACAGCTGCTTCCAGAACTTGTTTTTGTGTCAGGTTTAATGCTTAATATGTCTGCATGGGATGCTGGAGGGTTGTTGTTGTTGTTTTTTTTTTTTTAGTTTTTTAATTTTAAAATAATTATAGATGCACCAGAAAAAATGGCCAGCGTGGTAGGGAGAGGTCCCATCTCCCCACGGCCCTGCTGCTCACACTGGTGAGGGCTTCTGTGACTGCAGGCATTGCCCAAATGCAGGAAACCACCAGCAGTCTTTAATGACAATGTCGTCACAGCCCCCTTTGATGCCAAGCACTTTTCACACCAATAGCTGATGAAAAGGTAGAACTATCTTACAATGGTTGAAACTATATTTTGAGGGGCGCCTGGGTCACTCAGTGGGTTAAGCCTCTGCCTTTGGCTCAGGTCATGATCTCAGGATCCTGGGATCGAGCCCTGCATCGGGCTCTCTGCTCAGCAGGGAGCCTGCTTCCCCTTCTCTCTCTGCCTGCCTCTCTGCCTACTTGTGATCTCTGTCTATCAAATAAATAAATAAAATCTTAAAAAAAAAAAGAAAGATAGAAACTATATTTTGAGAGCCTAAAAACTGCTCTCTGTCTTCACAGACGAATGCGAGGTTGAAATGTTTTATGATGATACACGCAGGTTTCGTACCCCACTGCGTGTTTTCATGGGAAGCGTTTTTCAAGAACGCTACAGCAGCTCTGACTTTGTGGTTGGCTGTTCTGTGGTGACTGAAGGCTCCTTGACAAGGGACCAGATGGGTCGAGACCCAGGGCTGCAGCCCAGCCGGACTTCCGGGAGCGCCATTGGCCACCATCTTGCCACCTCTCCCACATTCCCACGGGGCCACAGCTGCTGGGCAGGGCCCCAGTCTGGAGCAACGGAGCACAAGCCTCTTGGCCATGCCTTCTGTGACTGCTAGACAAGTGCCTCTTGATGGCCTCCCTCTGTCAGCACGGCCTTCCGGAAACCCTATCTCTTTTGTCCCGTGTCTTACCCCCTTGTTTGGTGGTGACCACTGCTCTCACACGGATCACGTTCCTGGCGTGTTGGCTTTCCTGGTGGATGTCTGCCACAGAGGTGTAGCCTTCTGAGGGCCGGGCTGGGTCTGATTCTTCCCGGCGCTCCCAGCACCCTGCCCAGAGCCTGGCACCCAGTGGGCGCTCCGTGTTTGTGGAATGCAGAAACATTCCTCACAGGTTCTCTGTGATTTCTCATTCTCTACCTAAACATCCCCCAAGACAGAGCGCTCCCTGATTCACAAACCAGCCCACTTCAGCGTGTGCCAGATTGTTTGAACATTCTTCCTGTAAAGTACTGAAATAGCTCTCCTTCTGCCCTCTGGAGTTATTCCCGTATAGGCTTCCCCACAGCAGATGTCCTGACCCCCAGCCGCTCTCGGCTGGTGCTCCAGCACAACACCAGGGCCCTTCTTGAAACTGTTCTGGGCCGAGATGCCCCAGCAGTCATGAGCTGCTGCAGCCGGAGCTCCCTGCAGCGGGACACCGTCTCCCACAGGCTTCCCTCCTCCACCGTAGACGTATCTGGGCCCACTCCCTGCCAGCCCTTCTCTAGGTCATGCTGGTGACAAGGCCGCCAAGCCCCTGCTCCAGGAGCCCCTACGGAGTGGGGACAAGTGGAAAGAAGGAAGCACATGGATAAGCAGGAGCCTGGCCTAGCCACCCTGTTGCCATTCAGTTGGCTCACTCCAAGAGCGTGGTTGTCCTCCTAATTTCTGAGTCCTTTTCCTTGAGCTGCCTCTACTGAGACAGCTCTCCTCCTCTCTGCGGCCTTTCCTCCCCCTTCTCCCTGACTCTCCCTCTTCCCTGGTTCATCCTTCTCCTTGACCCCACCTCCTCCCCCAGCTCCCCCTACTGACTCTTCTTCCTCCACAGCTCCCCTTGCACCTCTGGTTCTCCTTTCTCCTCCTTTCCTCTCTAGCTCCCCCTCCTCCCCAATCCCTCCCACCTTATCTTCCCCTTCCTGCCTCTCTGCTCTTCAGCTCTCATCCCTCCCTGCGTCACCCTCCTGACTCTCTGACCTCCCTGGCTTGCCCTTCTCCCAGCTCACCACCTCCCTACTTGCCCCCTCCCTGGATCCCCATCTCTCTGGCCCACGCTCCTCCCCAGCTCTTCTGACTGGTCTTCTGGGTCCAAGGGCAGGCCTTACATTTCTTACTGGGAAGTCCCGTCTTGGTGGGTTTAATTACTTGTGCTAACGGATCAAGCAAACCCCCAAATGTGTGAGCTGGGGCCCCCGTGTGTCCTCCCCACTCAGCATGGGGGAAAGCCACAGGGCACAGCAAGCCCTCAGAAGTCCAGGCTAGACCTTTGGTTGCCCCTAGCCGGGCACTCAGCAGACCTGGGTAGGGTCCTGAGCTTTAGAATGCAAGCAGGGAAAGTAGAGAAGGTTCAGGAAGATGTGGCAGCACTGAGCAGTGGGGCTGGCCCAAGGTGGGTGCTCAGAAAACTATTAAATCCTGCGTTCCATTCACAAACCCAGGAGGGCCAGATTCTATGGAGAATGGACCTTTCTGTGTAAACTTCTGCCTGGACTTCTCACAGTAGGAAAGAGTCCAAACTCTTTTCTTTGACCTGCAAAGCCTGCACCTACCTGGTCCTGCCTCACCCTCTGATCCCTGTCTTGGTCAGGTTCAGCTGCTCTGGGCCTCTTTCTGTTTCTCAGGCTTTGCACTGCTCAGGGCTCCTCCTTCAGGCTCAGATGTCACACCCACGTAGTGGCCGTCCCTGACAACCTTACTCAGCGTCATGTTGGCCTGCCCTGACCCCCTCCAGCCAGTGTCCTCCCTCGCCCTGTGCTGTCAGAACGCCGAGCAGGGCACTGTGCAGGCGCTGAAGGTAAATGGCCCCATTAGCAGGAGCCCTGTGACTTTGGGCATTCAAGCTCTCTGTGCCTCAGTTTCATTTATCTGTATAGTAGAGGTAATGATACCACGTGCCTCATGGGATTGTTGAGTTTAGAACAGAATATGTTTTCAGTTTTTCTAAAATTACCTAATTCACATTCCTATGTTTTTGGGTTTGTTTTGTTTTGTTTTGTTGTTGTTGTTGTTCTCCTCCCCAGCGCCCTCCTCTCCCTAGACTGTTGGGGCAGGATTCCTCTGGACACTTTGCTTCCCTTGTATCAGCAGGACCTAGAATGTACCCAAGGGGTACCGGGTGTTTTCCAAATATTGGTCGGATAAAAGAATGAACAGAGTCTAGAAGGACCCCTTTCTTACCTTCTCCAGGTTCTTGGAAATTGCAAGTGTACACGACAACACCAGAACAGGTCTGTTGGACCTCTGTTCAAATTCGGGTCCCACTACTTTCGAGCCATGTGGCCTTGGGTGAGTCATGTACCCCGTGGGAATCTGAGCTTCCTCAAGCATAAAATGAGAATAATAAAACAGTCCCAGCCTCAGGCGATGGTTGTGAGGATTAGGCTAAACTATGTTGTAAAAGTCCTGATAATTTTGTGTCCTCCTGAGTAGCTTTTTCTGTCGCCTGAATTTGATAAGTCAATTTTCTCATCCTTTATTGAAGGCGTTGATAATACCAGTCCAAGACAGGAGCAGATCTCGCTAACAGGGCTCTGTGTTGCTGGGCTGGAGACCTCCACCGGGCTAATCTGAGGCTAGTGGTCATTGCCCTTTGGGATAAAACTATTTAACCGGTTGAAAGTCCAATGACCTGTTCCAACATCGCCACGGCCCTTCCCTGCTCATACTACTCCACAAGCCTAGCCCAGCAGGGCCCGTGAACAATTCAGGTGGGAACTGTCACTCAGTCCTTCGCTCCTGATATGAGAGACTCTTGCAAATACTTGTTTAAAATAAACCTCCTGGGGCACCTGGGCGACTCAGTTGTTAAGCATCTGCCTTCAGCTCAGGTCATAATCCCGAGGTCCTGGGATTGAGGCCCTCGTTGGGCTCCCTGCTCAGTGGAGAGTCTGCTTCTCCCTCTCCCATTCCCCGTGCTGGTGTTCCCTCTCTTGCTGTCTCTCTTTCTCTTTCTCTGTCAAATAAATAAATAAAATCTTTAAAAATGAAATGAAATGAAATAAAGTAAAATAAAATAAAACAATAAAATAAAATAAACCTCCTTTCTGCTGGCCACTTCCTCTGGCCTCTGAAGCTCTTAGTCCATGAGAGAGATGAATTTGACATGATCTTCTATCAGGAGAAGCACATTTCTTGCATACTCTTTCCAGACTCTTCTTTGTGTTTCTTTCTTTTTTTTTTTTTTTAAGATTTTATTTATTTATTTGACAGAGATCACAAGTAGGCAGAGATGCAGGCAGAGAGAGAGAGAGAGAGAGAGAGGGAAGCAGACTCCCTGCTGAGCAGAGAGCCTGATGCTGGACTCGATCCCAGGACCCTGAGACCATGAACTGAGCCAAAGGCAGCGGCTTAACCCCCTGAGCCACCCAGGCGCCCGCGTCTTCTCCGTGTTTCAGAAGAGAATGTGGCTGGCTTATGGAGGAAGGAGAAGGAAAGTAATGCATTGAACAATGCATTGAACAATGCATTGAACTGCCTGGGTCCACTAATATGCAGATTTCTTTTTCATAAATACACTGCAATACTGTAAATGTATTTTCTCTTCCTTATGATTTTAAGATTTTATTTATTTATTATTTGAGAGAGAAAGCGAGCAAGCAAGCCCACAGGGATGAGGAGCAGAGGGAAAGAGACAAGCAGACCCCGTGCTGAACACAGAGCTGGATGAGGGGCTCGATCCTACAACCCTGAGACCATGACCCGAGCTGAAACTAAGGGTAGGACGCTTTATTGACTGAGCCACTCAGGCATGCACCCCCCCCACCTTATAATTTTTTAAATAACATTTTTTTGCTCTAGCCTTTATTGCAAGAATAGAATACACAATATATAGAACTTAGAAAATATGTATTCATAGGCTGTTTATGTTATTGGTAAGGCTTCTGGTCAATGGTAGGCTATTAGTAATTAAGTTGTGGAGGGCAGTCAGGGGTTATTTGCAGATTTTCAGTTGTGCAAGGGGTTGGCGCCCTGAACCCCTGAGTTGTCCAAGGATCAACCATATTGTATCTGGCCTTCTTGGAAAATCTCATGCATTATCTTATGCAACTCTCCACATCGGCCCGCAGGGCATGTGTTGTTATCCCCATTTCACAAATAAGGAAAGCAAAGCTTGAAGTCTTACTCAAGGTCACACAATCCAGTAAACATTCTATTCCACCTCTTTCAAGTTCGAAGCCCTACTCTCTTTCTCCAACACCACACTGCCTCCCTCCAGCTGTACTTGCCAAAAATGCACTTGCTTCCCATTTGGGGGATAACAAATTTGGTTGTGTATCCCACCTCCAGCTCTCCATGATTTCTCCAGAATTCCTGAAGGAGGGTCTTAGTTCACATATGCAAATTCCCCTGGTATCCTGGGAGATTGTCTGGGCCAAGGAGCTGGAGCTCCATCTGAGGCCACAAGGTGCTCCCTGAGCATCCCCTCTCCTGTCTCATGGATGTGCTTCCCTGTGTGTGATGTGGGCCAGCTCCCCGTGGGATGGCCTTTCCCTGGCTGCCACAGGGAGCCTCACCCCTCTCTACTCCAGTCCCCACCATATGAAAATTATTAAGCCTTCCACATGCTCTTACTCATAGCCATGATGCCCAGTAAATGAGAAAGGCCTCCTTTCAAATAAATAATGACCACCGTTGACAATGGAAGTATAAACATGACCTTAATACATGAATTGCTAATCATCATCCCTGTTAATAGACACTCCGTCTTTGCTGCGCACACATGTGGTTCAAGACGAATGCTCACAGGACGACAATGAGCAGCATTACCCCGGAGGGGCCAGCTAGAGCTCTGGGTCAGACACAGTGGAAATCAAAGGAGGGGGCCTGCATTCCCTCAGCCCCCCAGCAACCCCTCCTGCCCACCCCGCCCTACAGGGTAGCTGAGCTAACTTCTTGGATAGCTCAGGAAAGCTGCAGTTAGGAAATCTGGATTGTACTCACACCCTGGGTGAATGCTTTCTCTGTTTAGTTCAGAATATTTGGGTCCTTAGAGACCTACACAGACAAACCCTCACGCATGCGCGCTCACCTGCGTGAGGCCCATTTGGATTTTTTGGTCCACCCGGTTGTGTGGACCGATGAGAGAGTGGCAAGCCACTGGGGTACAAGCAAGGCTCTGAGTGCCCCCCGTTTTCACACATCATGTGTTTTATATACAGATCATGCAGACTTTCCCCTGATAACTTTTTAAATTTTGGCTGCAAGTAACAATGACAAAAATAACAGTGCTTAAGGGAAATAAGATCTGATTTCTCTGGCGTAAAACAGTCCAGGAGGAGGCTGTCTGGGCCTTGGTGGCTTGTCTCTATGAAGCCCCTGGGGGCCCAGGCTTCTTCTAGCTTGTTTGCCCTGCATGGGCTCCATTCCTAAAGACCTCACGCCCAAATGGCCGTTCTGGTCATCCCCCAATTCCAGCCTTCAGAAAAAAGAAGGGATGGAGAAAGGGGTAAGGGTACACACCTATCTCTTAAGATAAATTCCCAGAAGTTGCCACATGGCACTTCCATCCACCAGAAGTTAATTATGGGTCCCATTTTGCTATGAGGGAAGCTGGGACATGAAGTCTCTAATCCAGGGGACCCACTGCAATGGAACGAGGGGGAATGGGTATGTTTGGACAAATAAGGATCTTGTTCTGTGGAATAGGTCTCTTCGATGGCCTGGTGGAAGGCTGCTTGACCCAGGACCCACAATCAGTATATCTTTCTTTTACGCCAGAAGGGATGACAGGATAGGCCAACTCAACCCTCTTCCTCCTGTTTCTCAGGTGTTGAAATGAAGCCGACAAAGGGGAAATGAGCCTCACAGGGGGCCCGGGGATAAAAACGCTGAGTAAAACCTCCATCCCCACGCTCTCAGTTCTAGCCCCACCTGTGTACTCAGCAGCAGCCTGTTTGTGACAGAGAAGGGAGGTCAGCAGAAGAAGGTAAAGTGATGGTAAGGAATGAGAGAAGAAATCCCAGAGAACCTGCTAGAGGGCAGACATTTGATATCCATTGTCTTATTTTAAAACTCCTGGGTGGCTCAGTCGGTGAAGTGTCAGACTCTTGATCTCAGTTCAGGTCTCAATCTCAGGGTCGTAAGTTCAAGCCTCACATTGGGCTCCATGCTGGGCATGAAGCCTACTTAAAAAGTAATAATAGTAAGTTCAAACTCCAACAACCCCATAAGGGGATAAGTGCTATTAATTTGCGGATGGCGAAACTGAGTCTTGGAGAGGCTCCAACCTTGGTCCAAGGTTAAAGTGTTAAGTAACAGAAGTGGGTGAGGGGTGCTCCTGGGTCTGTTTCATCTTTCTGCTGCACTTGGGGGACACTGTGTCACCCTGAAGCCATCTTGGCTCCCGCATCCGAGTGGCCCCCCGCTGCTCCTCACCTGCATGCACAAAGGAGTAGCAGGGTTTAGTGTCAGTCATGGGCCTTCCGGGCCCAGGGCTTCTCTCTGTGTGCCTCCTACCCCGCCCCCACACACACCCCCGTAGCCATGCTGACTACTGTCCTTGTTCCTGGCCAGGCAGGTGGGTGTTTAAACCCCAGCTCCCCCTCCATTCAGTCAACAGACATTAACAAGATCAGAAATGTTCCAGGTACTTTGGACCAGCAACTCCTCATTTATAAATTGGGCACAGCTACCTTGCAGGACTGTGGGGAAAGAGGCCATGTCAGGAAAGCGGAGCTCTCACCTAGAAATGCTGGATCCTCTCCTCCTGCATCTGCCTAGGCCCATCTCTGCTGTTGGCTTTTGGGGCCTTATTGCCTTCCCTGTCTCTGGTGTAGAGGGTCTGCTATACCCTGGAGACATACCTAGGAATGCCCTCAAAAGCCTACCCCCTACCCCTCCGTCCCATTTCCTTCCTGCAACCCTAGTGCCCGACACCAGCCATTCTGGAGGGAACACACCCTGCGAAGCCTCGAGAAGCTCCTGGGCTGGCAGAGGTGTTGGTTGTCCAGAAGAGTCCACTGGTGGCCCAGGACCCCCTCACCAACCCACAATGGCCTGACTCCACATCGTTCTCCCTGGCTGCATGGGGAACCTCGTAAAAACGTGACACATGATGACAACTTTAATGCCCCAATATTTTATGAATGTCACCTGTGTGGACTGGAACAGAAGTGGTCATGGCCATGGCCCCAGGCTGGAGGTGTGGGGGTATGGCAGAAGGGGGCCTACTGCCCACTGGGACCCTGCTGGGGCTTCTCGTGTGGGCTCAGGGACTGCTGGAACGTTGGGATCTGTGGGCTCAGGCAGGTCACATATGTCTTCCCCACCTCCTTGGCTCTGCCCACTCCTTTCCTTCTGCCTGGAGTGTTCCTTACGACTGCTTTTGTCCAGGTGAGTTCCACTTGTTCTTATGGCTTAGAATGAGCGCCTCCTCCTTCCGGGGTCCCCTCAGCTGCTACAGGATTGGGCAGCCTTGGGGCTCTCCCGGCAGAGGAATGTTCCTCTGAGCTGTCCTTGTCTGGGTCCCTCCCAACCCCGTGAGGACCCTGGGGGTAGGGACCAGGCCCGGTTAGCCCCTGGGGCCTCTGGAAATGTCTGCCGAATGGAGTGAATGGAGCTCTCGGGCCTGGAACGAAGGCAAGTGTTGGCTGGAAGGATGAACGATTGATGAATCGATGAATGAATCAGGTTTCCAGGAAATGGGAGTGGGAAATGTAGGGAAGCGGTAAAGACACAAGCCTCAACTTCGTTCTGGTTACCCACGACCATTCCATGGCTCATCACAGATGATAATAGCAATGGATGCTATTTTGCTGTGTACCTGCACCTCTGTAAGCACTTCATATGTAACCCATTTAATGCTCACAACACCACTACGAGAAAGGTACTTGTCTCAGTCTGCATGGGTTGGTGTGATAAGCCATAGACTGGGTGGTGCAAACAACACAGATTTGTTTTCTCCGTGATCAGGTGCCCGCCATGGTCTGGTTCTGATGAGAACTCTCCTCCTGCCTTGTAGAGAGTTGCCATATTTGCCAGGTGCAACCTGACCTCCTCTTTGCACACGGAAGGAGAGGGAGAGCAAGCTTTCTGGTGTCTCTTCTTAGGAGGGCACTGATCCCATCATGAGGCCCCCACCCTGATGTCCTCATCTGAACCTCATTACCTCCCCAAATGCCTCACTTCTAAGTACGATCACATTGGGGATTAGGGCTTCAACATATGAATTTTAAGGGGACATCATTCAGTCCACAGCAGCACAAGGTGCCTGTCAGTTTGGGCTGGGTTATGTCACAGCAACAAACAATCACAGCATGTCAGTAGCTTAGAACAACAAAGGTTTATTTCTTGCCCATATGGAATGTCCAGCTCAGGTCGGTGGGAGCTTCTGCTTTTCATGGCCATCTGATGGTCACCGTGGGAGTGGTTGGGGTTCAGAGAACGTGACAAATCACTTACATCTTTAATTGGCTAAAGAGAATCACAGGGCTATATCTAAATTCAAAGTAGGTAGGAAAAAAAAAGTAAGTAGAAAGCGAAATCACTTTTGTGACTATTTCAATCACATTTCAAAGAATATACTGTCTAAAACAAAAGTAGATAAAGTACAATCTTATCACATGTCCCAAAGAAGAACTAGACTATTTGTGAGTGGCCCACATGACCCAAATCATTGGATTCCCATTTTATGGATAAACAAACTGAGGCAAAGAGAAGTTGAGACAATGTGCCCAAAGCCACTCAGCGTACATGATAGGGCCAGGATTTGCACCCAGGAAGCCCAGGGGTGGGGTTTGGGACCCTAACTGCTACTCCGTAGTGATACAGACAAGGTAGGCTTTCCTCCACCACCATCTAATGCTGTCCCAGGGAGTGCCAGGAGAATGACATTCTCCTGCCCAGAGTAACCAGACTCTGTGTGGTTTATTGTATTGGATTGAACTAGATTGAAGACAAGGCACTGATTTCACAGTTATGCCACTGGCAAATATATACAGGAGATATATATATATATATATATATATATATATATATATATATATGCATATATATATAATCATGTATATATGGATATATATATATACACAGGATATATATACATGATAGTCACCGATATATACAGCACTTCCGCATCTGGAGTTTTCCCAGATGGTCTCAAATTCAAAGGCAACCCCATCTGTTCCTACCAGTATCCCCACGGTCCTCAGAGCCTGTGTCCCACTCCTCACCACAGAACACTCCATGACTCTGCTCCATGGTCCCCGAGATGCCTAACCATGGCCTTTGCCCCATCTGTACCACGAACATCCTCCTGCTGAATCCAAACGAACATCAAAGGGCTGGGCCCTGGTGGCGGGGCTTCCCCACCTCCTCTACACCTTGCGGCTTGTCACTGTTGCCCTCCACGTTCCGCTGGGTTTCTGGGTGGCTTCATCTTTTGGATAGGTAGCTAGTGGGAGGAACCAACCTGGTCACTTCGTCCTGTTTTCTCCAGGGGCCCAAGTGGTTTCTTGGTAACATGAATTTAATTAAAACCCTGTGTGGCATGTGAGTGAAGAGGACCGAACGGAGAATAGCTACTGGTGAAGAGCCCCTTTCATCCCAGGTTAAGACCCCACGGAGTCTGTGTAGGACCTGGGCGGGGCTTGCTGTCACTGCTCTGCACATCCATGCTGGCCAACCTGGGAGCGCAGAGTGAAATGGACGGACAGACTGATGATGGACAGATTGCAGAAGTGCAATCCCTAAGCAGTTACATACCAAGTCTTTTCAGGACCAGGAGCCCGTCTGATCCTGTCAGATCAGTACAAACTTGTTGAATGAATGAATGAATGAATGAATGAATATGAATGAATGAGGCCAGAGACTAGCACAAGGCTCAGGAGACATCATGGAGGGTCCCAAGGCCCTCAGGTTCTTGCCCTGACCCCCGTCGCAGCCCCAACAAGGGCGTGAGTCACCTGACTGAAGGGAATTGGCTGTGCCTGGCATCGTGTACCAAGCCCTGCCCGCGAGGCACCGTGGAAGTGCACGGGAGCCTCCGAGAGCACCTTTTGGACAGCTTAGCTCTTGGCAAGATTAAGCCGGCTCTCCGCAGAGGGGCCCGTATTGCAGGCCTGCAGGGAGGGCCCGGCCAGCAGAGTTTGCACCTTTTTACCCGGCATCTGTCCCTGGGATCAGGAGAGCCGGGAGGCTGGATTAGATGGGTCAGCGCCCTGATTGACAGTGACACTTCCTCCCGCGCCCCCGCCTGCCCCCCGGCCTCTCCCGCTGTTCCTCTCCTGCCTCACTCGGGCCCCATCCTGTTCCCGAAAGCGGGTGATACCTTCTAATCTCCTTACCAGGAAATTATTTTCCTGGGTGTGAAATCCCTGTCCAAGGGGAGGGCAGCAGATCAGCCCTGCCCTGGCCTGGAGGCTGACCGCGGAGCTATCTCCCGGAGACATCTGGCATGGCAGTGGGGGCAGTCACAGCGAGAGATGGGCAGAGCTTGGGCAGTTCTACCCCTGAATGTGGCCCTGACCTCCGGAACGGGCTGTCCCCAAACTGCGTCTTCCTGTCTCCATTCAAGAGACTTCTCCAAAATGAGGTTTGTCTGCAGTTGCTGACCATCCTTTCCAGGAGCAAGTGGCATGGGGGGTGGGGAGAGTGGCCCTGGGAAGAACCAGCACCAGGGGATGAAGCCTGGGACCCTGGCCTGGCACTGGGCCAACTCACTCTGTAACTCTGAACATATCCCCACGTCTGCGGCCTCACTTTCCCTCTGACTTCACCATGAAGGGACTCTGAGGTCAGGCCGGGGATCTGTGCCTCACGCACACACACTCCCAATCCCCCGATATCCACTGTATAAAATGTCAAAACTCGGTGGGGGAAGTGACGGGAAAGCCCAGGGCCAGCCTGTGTAATTCATAATGGCAAAATCCTGCGGCCAGACCACGAGATGAACAGACAAGGGTAGCAGTTAGGTTGGTCCAACTACCTGGCTTGGATCTGTGACTTTGGCCATGGATCACGCCCCCATTCTTCAGTTTCCCCAACTGTAAAGAGGAGATGACAGTCACGCTTACTCATAGGTTTGTGGTGATGGTTTCAGTTGATTAATGATCATAAAATTCTTAGAATGGTCCCTGGCACAAGTTAGTACTTTATAAGGATGATGGTATCACTGTTATTAGACCTGTCATGGAGAAGTGCTCAACCCATTATTTACTGTGGGTTGAGCTGTGTCCTCTACAACGGTCTGCTGAAGGCTTAGCCTCTGGTACCTGTGAATGTGACCTATTTGGAGAAACAGGGTCTTTGCGGATGTAGTCATGTAAAGATGACTGGAGTGGGGTGGGCCCTAAGCCAATAAGAATGGTATATGAGGGACACCTGGGTGACGCAGTCAGTTAAGCGTTTGAATCTTGGTTTTGGCTCAGGTTGTGATCTTGGGGTAGCAGGATCGAGCCCCACATCAGGATCTGCTTTCGAATTGGAGACTGCTTGAGATTCTCTCTCCCTCTCTCCTTCTACCTCTCCCTTCTGGGCTCCCTCTCCCTCTCAAATAAATAAATACATCTTTAAGAAAATAAAGACTGGTGTATGAAAAGGGGACAGAGACAACAAGACAGGCACACAGGGAGAAGGCCATGTGAGGACAGAGGAGAGAATGTCGGGGAGCACCAGCCACACTAGAAGCTGGTAAGAAGCAAGGAAGTGTTCTGCCCAGAGTCTCCGAGGGAGGGGGACCCACACACATCTGGCCGTCAGCACTGTGACAGCCCTGTATTGGAGTGATTCCTTAAAGCAGCCCTGGGAGACTGACACAATAACAAAATGAATGACAACAGACTAGGAAGAAGCCTCCAGCAGATGGAGGTGCTCATCTGGGGCTGATGGACCCACAGGTGTGACACTCATGTGTTGGGTCGGGCCGGGGATCTACTCTCCTCCAGGCCTGGCAGTGGGCTCCGGTGTGGCTGACAGGGGACCTCAGGGTGGGCTCACCTGGGGGAAGCACAGCTTTTTGATGTGTGTGTTTGAACTTTGGCCACAGGGCAGCCATCAAAGGTGAAGAGGATGTGGCTATGGGGTCTCATTGGCAGAGTCCAGGGTCCCAGGATCAACGGCAACTTTGAAGGGATGCAGCTGCCTTTGAACCAGGCACTCTGCATGGTTAGACAGAAAACGGGCCCCAGGGCAGTGTCTCTCCTCCCCCTCCAACCTCCCTCTTCCTTACCCAGGTTCACCTTCAGGAGACCCCAAGCCCCACAACACGGACTTGGTCCAAACACCTCAAATCTTTGCAAGACCCCGGGAGAACCGGCGGCCACACAGCCTGCACTGAAAATCCCACAAGGGAGGAGCTCAGGTCCCAGAAGAGAAGGAGAATTTCCTGCATGCTCCCCAGGCTTGGAGTAGGGCAAGGAATCTCTGCTAGCGGGGCACAGCTGCACCTATGTTACAGATGTGGAAACTGAGGCTCATTAGATTAAGCAACTTGCCCAAAGGAGCACACTAAGAAAAGGGCAGTCAGGCTTTGACCCCTTCCCTCTGACCCCACAGCTCAAGCCCCTTGCAGGCTATTTCTCTTTATGATGGGGAGAATTTCCCTTAGGCTCTTCTGAACCCCTCCACCTACTTTGGAAGCCCTTCCCCCTTTCTGGTATTCTGGAATACCGATGTCGTTGACTTTTCCTTATAGGTACAGTTCTGAGGCCTGTCCCAAACCAACACTTTCCTCCCAGACCCTTGAAATTTCAAGCTGTACAGAATAACAGACACAGGGACTTGGGAAGGCAAGAGGAATCCTGAGTGCTCAAGTCCTACACTTGACTCGTCCGCTACCTTCCTCTCTGACTCCAGGCATAATACAGGACTGTCTGTGCCTCTAATGCCCTGCATATCAGTAACTATGGCCAACTATAAACTGCCCCAAACTTAGTGATTTAAAAGCCCTGGTTGTCTCATGATTCTGCAGCTGGAGCAGGTCTCACTGGGCTCCTTCCTGTAGCTTCAGTTGTCTAGAGGCTCAATGGAGCTGACGGTCCTCGATGGCCTTACCCACCTGGCTGGCATCTCCCTAAGGCTGTTGGCTGGAGTATCTGGTTCTCCTCTCCCTGGTCCCTCCCGCAGGATAGCCCCACTTTCTTATGAAGCCATGCTTTCTTTCCAAGAGGGCAAGCCCCAATGTACAAGTGCTTAACAATCTTCTGCTGCATCATGCCGACGATATTTTGTTACCAGACAAGTCACATGGCCAAGTCCAGGGTCAAGGTCAGCGGGGAGGGGCATAGGGGCATGTATACCATGGAGTGGGATTGCTAAGGGCCATTTATATAATAATCTGCCATACCCGGCATGGCCCCAAATCAAATTTTTAGAAGACAGAAAGTCATATCTAGGGTGGCTCAGTGGGTTAAGCCTCTGCCTCCGGCTCAGGTCATGATCTCAGGGTCCTGGGGTTGAGCCCCACATCGGGCTGTCTGCTCGGCAGGGAGCCTGCTTCCCCCTCTTTCTGTCTACATGTGATCTCTCCCTCTCTCTGTCAAATAAATAAATAAATAAATAAATAAATAAATAAATTTAAAAAATCATTTTTTTTAAAAAGCCATATCTAGAAGATGAGGTGGTTCTGCTGTCCTCGTTTCAGCCATCACATAACATTTGTGGAGGGATTTACAGTTTAGGAAGAAATCACTTTCAACGTAATGACGCTGTGAATTTCTCCACTGACCCTCTGACACAGGTGTCATTAGAGAAGCAGCACTCAGAAAAGCTGAAGTGACAGGCTAAAAAGTGGCAAAGGAGGAAGGACCCAGGCCAGACAGCGCCCTAAGCCCATCTGGCCATGTCCATCCCTCTGAACTGTCCTCCTTCAATCCCTCCCAGTGAACAGGGCTTAGCCCTGGCTCAGGGTCTCTCCCTGAACAATGCGGCTGTAGAAGCTGTCCTAGAAAGAACTAGGGGCTGTGATCAGGTATTCCAACAGTCCTGAAGTCTGAATGAGAAATGTGGTGGCCGTCCCTCTACAGAGAAGCCGATGTTGCTGTCGCCGGGGACCACTCCGACGCATGGGCGTGGCTGTCCCTCACTCCTGCCATCTCATGCACGTCCGTGGGGAACAACTAATGTTGCTGCTAAATAAGAGGGCCCTGGAGGTCAGGGTGGGGGCCTCAGAGAAGGAGACAAGAGCAGGGAGTCCCCAGCCTTGGCAGCCAAGACTTGTGGCCTGGTGACCTTGTTTCCCTGCTGGGTGTGATACCAGAGCCTCTGAGCGAGCAGCCAACCCCTTTCTGGACCAAAGGCTGCTTCCTACTATAGACCTGGGCTTCCGTCTTGTCCAGGGTCCTACTGGGGACGCATTGTTCCTTCTGGCTATGACGCCATCACCTGCTCCTAGAAGGGAACCTGCGTATTTAAGCCAGCAGCTGCCAAAGAGGAAAGATTCACTGTTTATAATTGCTCATATAAATAATGTGTGTTCCCTGTAGGAGGAAGGGGAGGTTACGGGTAGCTTCTGGTTCATCTTCCTTTCTGGATTGATTTTAGGTCACTGGTGTATGGGGACACACTTGGCGTACTGGAGTGGGTTCACAGACACACACCTGATATGTAGGTGTACTATTTGCAGAGTGTAAACACAGTGCATAGTGACATCCCACATGGGTGTGTAGATGTGTCCCTTGCTATGAAGTCTGCATGTAAGCACCACGTATGCACACACTTATGCTGGATGAGTGTGGTTTTACACGTCCACTCACCACAGTTATATGCCGTGTATGTAACTAGACACCTCATCTTGGGAAACACGTACTTCATACCCACCAATACATACATCACTTGCGTTCACATGTACTATGTGAGATTTGTCTATAAATACCCAAGTGAGTGTCAGGTATGTGTGTACATGTTATGTGTGTGTGTGTGTGTGACTTCATAAATATACGGTATGTCTACTCTAAATTCCTCTATACACAAACACTATGCATGTAACGATGTGGATATGTGGGGCTCCATGGACAGCAATGTGCCCGTTTTCTTCTTTGTGATAGGATGTCACCTCCCAGCAGCCCTCCAGCATCCCACCTCCCCCTGCGGCATTGGTGCGGTCCCCTTGTCCCAGTTTAGGTTCTGTACCTTCAGCTCCGCCAGCCCACCCACGATTCAATCCCCTAATCAGGGAGCCTAATCTCTCTGGAATATCCCTCTTGGAAAGAAGAGGGTATGTGGCTGGTCCCCAAAGTCCTGGGGGCAGGAAGGGGACTCATTCCCAAATACTGCTAGTCCTTTGCCCTCTGCAATCCCTGGACACGCTGGGGACTCTCAGGTGGCAACTGAGACTGGGACTAGGTCACACTGAGCCTTGTTCTTGGCCTTGAGGGCCTACAGGCTAGACCCTGGGGCTCTATGTGTTGAGGTCACTTTGGCCAGCTCTCCTCCCTCTGGACACACATGGCGCCTCCTCCAGGAGACCCTCCTGGCATCCCTCATGCTTCCCTAAATCAACCTACTACTCTGTTTGCCAACATCTTACTTCTACTGGACTCAAGTCTCCTTAGGCTTCCTATATTTTATCCAGCATCTACTTGTTATGTACTGGGGAGGTAGAACGCACAGTAAGGAGGCAGCCCACCCACAGGAAACACACACTCAGCACTTGGCTGAGCTTTCCAGAGCAGCCAACAATGTGATGGGGGGCAGTGAGCCCAGCTGGGGCTGGATTCCATTGCTATCACACAACTAACCACAACTGCAAGCTCCAGTCCACCACTTTATTTTTTATTACCGAGGTACAGTTGACATACAGTGTTATATTCATTTTGGGTGTACGGTATGGTCATTCCACCGTACTCCTCGTTACTCAGTGCTCACCACCATAAGCGTAGTCACCATCTGTCTAATTACAGCATTATTAGGGTATTATCAACAGTATTCCCTACACTGCACTTTTCATTGCCATGACTGATGGATTTTATAGCTGGAACCTGACACCTCCTGATCCCCTTCACTTATTTCATCCCCTCCCATCTCCCCTCTGGCAGCCACTAGCTTGTTCTCTGTATTTTTGGGTCTGTTTCTGTTGTTTTGTTTATTTGTTCATTTCTGGATTTTTTTTTTTAGAGTCTACATGTAAGTGAAATTGTGTGGTATTTGTCTTTCTCTGACTTGTTTCAGTTAGCATAATACCCTCTAGGTCCATCCATATCATAGCAAAGGGCAAGATTTCACCTCTTTTGATGGCCACATAATATTCCATTGTGTGTACACCACATCTTCCTTATCCATTCATCAGTTGATGGACACTTGGGCTGCTTCCATATCTTGGCTATTGTGAATAATAAATACATTATTTATTTATTATAAATAAATTTATAATTTAAAGGGGTGCATGTGTCTTTTCAATTAATTTTTCATTTTCTTTGGGTAAATACCCAGTTGTGGACTTGTTGGATCATCTGGTATTTCTTTTCTTTTTTTTTTTTTTTGGTATTTCTATTTTTAAGTTTTTGAGGCCCCCTCATTATGGTTTCCATAGTGGCCACACCAGTTTGCATTCCTATGAACAGTACATGAGGGTTCCTTTTCCTCTTCATCCTCTCTGACACTTGGTATCTCTTGTCTTTTTGATACTAGCCGTTCTGATTGGTGTGAGGTGATATCTCCTTTTGGTTTTGATTTTTCATTTCTCTGAGGATGAGTGACATTGAGCATTTTTTCATGTGTCTGTTGATCATCTGTATGTATTCCTCGGAAAAATGTCTATTCAGGTCCTCTACCCATTTTTAAATCAGATTATTTAGGAGTTTTTCTGCTATTGAGTGTATAAGTTCTTTATCTACCTTGGATATTAACCCCTTATCAGATATATCATTTACAACTGTCTTCTCCAATTCTATATCTTGATCTTTTTGTTTATTGATTTTTTCCTTCGCTGTGCAAAAGCTTTTTCTTTTGGTGTAGTCCCAATACTTTATTTTTGTTTTTGTTTCCCTTGCCTGAGGAGGTAGATCCATAAATACATTGCTAAGGCTGATTTCCAAGAGATTACTACCTGTTTTCTTTTAGGAGTTTTATGATTTCAGGTCTCACATTTAGGTCTTTAATCCATTTTGATGTTTGTGTGTATGGTGCAAGAAAGTGGTCTGATTTCATTCTTGAGGATGTAGCTGTCCAGTTTTTCCAACACCATCTAGTGAAAAGACTGTCTTTTGCATATTTTTACCTACTTTGTCTTAGATTAGTTGACCATATAAGCATGGGTTTATTTCTGTGCCCTCTATTGGGCACAATTCCATTGATCCATGTGTCTATTTTTGTGCCAGGACCATACTGTTTTGAGGACTGTAGCTTTGTAGTATAACTTGAAAACTGGAAGCATAATGCCTCTAGCTTTGTTTTTCTTTTTCAGGATTGCTTTGGCTATTTAAGATCTTTTGTGGTTCCACACAAATTCTAAGATTATTTTTTCTAATTCTGTAATGATGTTATTGGTATTTTGATAGAGATTGCATTGAATCTGTAGATTGCTTTGAGTAGTGTGGACATTTTAACATTATTAATTCTTCCAATTCATGAGCAATGTTATATCTTTCTGTTTGTGTTGTCTTCAATTTCTTTCATAATTGTCTTATAGTTTTCAGAGAATAGGTCTTTCACCTCCTTGGTTATATTTTTTCCTGGGTATTTTATTCTTTTTAGTGCAATTGTAAATGGGATTGCTTTCTTGATTTATCTTTTTGCTACTTTGTTATTAGTGTAGAGAAATGCAATTGATTTCTATATATTAATTTTATATTTTGCAACTTTACTGAATTCCTTTATTAGTTCTGGTAGTTTTTTGGTGGTGTCCTTAGGGTTTTCCATATATATTATCATGTCATCTATCTGCAAATAACGAGTTTTACTTCCTTCTTTCCGATTTGGATTCCTTTTATTTCTTTTCTTGTCTGATTGCTACGGGTAGGACTTCCAGTATGTTGAATAAAAGAGGAGAATAGACATTTTTATCTTGTTCCTGATCTTAAATGAAATGCTTTCAGTTTTTCACTATTGAGTATGATGTTCAACTGGTACTTTTATCACCATCTGCCAGAATTTTAATCTCACAACTATTTCCAAACTTGAATTTACACAATATTCTGTTTTTTTTAAGATTTTATTTATTATTTATTTGACAGAGAGAGAGGGAGAGATCACAAGTAGGCAGAGAGGTAGGCAGAGAGAGAGGGGGAAGCAGGCTCCCCGCAGAGCAGAGGGCCCTATGCGGGGCTCGATCCCAGGACCCTGAGATCACGACCTGAGCCAAAGGCGGAGGCCTAACCCACTGAGCCACCCAGGCGCCCCTCTGTTTTGTTTTTAATGCAGTCTTCTCTGACCTCAGATTGTTGATCCCCATTATGTGTCGGGTGCTGCGTTAGGTCCTGGAGACCCCTTGTCAATACAGCAGACATGGTCCCTTCCCTAACGGAATGCACAGCCCTGCAAGGAGAAGGAAAACAAGGGCAGAAACTGACAATGCATAATTACACTGTGGCCAGGGCTTTAAAGGAAAGGAATATGCTACTGAGTCAGATAATACAGGCTGGATGGGGAAGGGTTTAGAGAGAGTAGTGAAGACCTTTTCAAGGAAAAACCAGGAAGATGAGGGTCAAGCTGGCAAAGAGTTATGTTGAGGAATAGCACTTGGAAAGGCCGTGAGGTTGAGTGTGGCTGTTGTGAGCAAGGAAAAAGGAGCAAGAGTTAAGAGGTAGAGACTGGCTCACCTCTTGTAGGCCCTGGGAAGTAGATTGGGTTCTATTCAAAGTGGGTGAGGAAGCCTTTGAAGGTTTGGGGTGGGGAAAGGGCAGTGACATGATGCATGGGTTTAAACAGTGCTCTGGCATCCAGGAGTCCAAGAGAAGTGAATGGCAGTAAGGGGGCTAGTGCGGTGCAGCCCATGGGCAATGCCTGGGCAGCCACTGAGCAGGCACGGTGCACACATCACCTGAAATCCTGCCATAGCCCAGCAGAGTGGTGGTGATGGCTGGTGCCCACCCCCAGCTGGCAGTCAAATGCAATGCTAGAGAACAGGGCCAGCCACATTGATGTTAATATAACAAGAACAACAGCAAGACAGCTTCTAGTTTCACACCAGTGTTTTACAGGCTTTACCGAATTTAATCCTCACCCCCAGAAGAGGCACTACTTTGTATCTCCATGCAACTTACCCAAGGTCATACAGGCATTCAGACACCAAGCACAAGGGTGCACTTGACTGCTGTCCATGCTGCTACAAAGGTCAGGGTGCTTCTCCATGCCCTTTGAAAAGGATACATTTTGCTCACGCTGAAAATGTTTTCCTTTGATGTGCTACAAAGCTTGTTATTCAGCACTTTAAAAAGGCACAATAACTTGGCTGTATTGTTCGCTTAGTTCAGAAAAAAAAAGTTTTTTCTATTGGGGGATTGTCCAGGGCGGGGCTGAAGCATGAGTGGGAAGACCCAGAGCACAATGGTTACCTCTCCCTTAGCAAGCTTCCCAAGTCCTTTTTCCGTGGTTGTTCAAATGATGATGAAAAGATGAGAGATGGAGAGGGTGGAGTATAAGGGAAGCATGCAGAGCCAGGAGCCACAGGGGTGCCTTTCTGATGTGCTCACTGCGCTCTCAGCCAGCAGTGCCCTCCAGCCCAACCTCCCTCCTCAGATGTGCAAACACGGGCAAGCCATTAACAGGGTCCCTGCATGCCCCCAGTGTCCCAACGTGGGGTCTTGACATCCCAGAGGGGGGCAAATGTAATTGCTGGAGATTTGATAGAATGGTCAAAAATACATGAAGTTGGTCCCCTAAATTGTAAAACACGCTGGAAAATATTCTACCAGATAAGACATAATCTAAAAGCAAGGACATGACAGCCGTCTCTGAACAGAACAGATTCACTCCACTGTGTCTGTGTGATCTGTGCCCCCAGGTGCATGCACACACACGTGCTCCTCCCCAACATGCACAATTTCACACTCACACTTACATGCCTACCTCCTCTCCCAACACACACACACACAGGCACACACACATTTACACAGATAGCCACATTTTTCTTGCTTAGCCTGTAATTTAGGGACATATGGATTCCCTGCATCTGATCAGGTTTCCATGCAATAAAAATTTTTCCACCTATAACACCTTTTTTTCCGCAGCCATGCAACTGTTTTTAATTTCGGTGACTAACTGTATCTTTCATTTGTAGAACTTTTTCCAGAAGTTCAATTGCAAAAGTTCATGCTTTTACCTTTCTTTTAATAGTGTCTAGGGCTTTGTTAATTTTCCTTGTTCTTTTATCTGTGACTATTTGAAGTACTCTTCTTTTGTAGTCTACCTCATACTCTTCTCTTGTTCCTATTCTAGTGGTGCAAACCTTCCCATCTGCCATATCTGTGGACTCACCTTTCTCAGTTTTGCCTCCCTGGAGGCTTAAGCTTGTTTATTGTAAGCTCATCTTCATCAGGGGTTGTATCTTCTAAGGGAGTCCCGCTATTCCAGGTGGCAGATGGCTCGGCAGAGTGGTTCAGCTTTCCATTCTAGGGCCCCAGGGGGTTCCCTGGGTCTGTTGATAGGTTTCATGTTAATTTCTCATCTTGGGGTTCTTGCATGAGGCTGCCTATTATTATGCTTTTAAACACTACACCTCCAATTTGCACAAGCTGGAACTTTTGATTTGTCACAGGATGCTTTTCTAATCTCATTCAGAGCCCTAAGCAGAGGGGACATACCTCCTTTCCTTTTCTGAGCCAGTGGACAGAACTCTCTAATCCCACTTTCAGAGACTGAGAGTGCCTTTCAAGTGTCTTAACTTTTTGCAAGTGTCTCCCTTTCCACTTCCTCTGGCCCAGGCTATTTCTCCTACCCCACCTGGGCATTAAATCCCAGTCCTCAACCCCACTAGGCTCTAACTGGGCTGGGAATGGCCGTGGGCAGCTGCAACCAGCCCCAGTTGGCCAATGCTCCTGGATTGCATTCTTCCTTTGTTACTGGCCCTGTGAGTACCCATCCCCTTAAGGTCAGCTCTGTATTTAAAATAATTTTTAAAATGTTAGCTCATTTGTAACATTTCCCTATGTTTTTATCAGAAGGGGAGTTTCACATTAATCCAGTCTGCCATGTTGTCAGTTCAAGTTCTCTACATGCCCTTATTAGATTTTAAAGAATTTATGAAAATGAAATTTTGTGGCTATGCTGTGGTCTTATTTACAGTAAGAAGAGCCACAAAGTTGGGGTGTGGTTGAGAACAGCAAGTAGGAGATATTGTAATCCCATCCTGTAGGTGCAGAGACTGAGAGTCAGCAAGCTAATGTAACATGTTCAAGGCTGTGGACCTTGAGTGATGGACCTTCAGTGATGGAACCACCCACCAGATGCCTCCTTGTCCTTGAGGTGAGTGGACTCCCCTAAAGGTAGATAAACAAACAAACCCATGAACAGTGGGTGTTGGCCTCCATTTAGGAAAGCTTCCTGGAAAAAATGAACTTGGTAAAGTCTTCAAACAGCCAGAGGCCTTCTTTAGTGGTTCCTTCTCCTTCCAGTGACTTGGACTCCCAGTCTTCCTCCTGCCCTGCCCAAAGGAAGACACATCTCAGTCAGCTGAGTGGTTGTGAAGCCTCTTCCAGAGTCTGTCCCTGCCAGAACATTCTGTCTACCTAGGCTGAAGAAGTCCTACCCAGGCAGCCAGACGAGCGTCTGGTATTTGTAAGCACATGATTTTGGGCGGCCACCTGGGACTGTGTGTAGCTGAGACCACTCCTTGACCTTTTGTGTCTCCAGGGGGACAGCCTCTCCCTCAAAGCCCTGCAGACCAGGGGAGGGCTGATTGGGAAACTTGCAGCTGGCTGGGCCAGAGTTCCTAGAACCAGGCCTGCAGCCACCCAGGAAAAACATGGTTCCCTGAGACAATGTGGATGGCTTACATGCAAGCAGATCTGAGTTCAAATGTGAGCTTCACTTTAACCTCTCTGTGTATTGGTTCCTTATCTGTGAAATGGGTTAACAGTGTCTGCCTCATAAACATGTTTTGAGGATTACAAAATAATGTCTGTGAAGTGCATGGCCCTGTGTCAGGGAACGAATAGACACCTCATAACCTGAGCCTCTCAGAGTAACATATGACATCACCAAGTTCCCAAGTGGTGGGGGGAAAGCCTCTGATAAGTTATCATTGGCTTCACCCTTGGTGCTGGGAGGGGAATAGATGGGGGACTGAGAGGGACAGGGAGCAGGGAGAAGAATATGCTTCTTTAAATACTCATGTCCTCAAAACCACAGTGGAGGGTGACTGGGTGTGGGGTACAGGGAACTCTGTACTCTGTTCACAGCATTTGGTAAATTTAAAGCTGCCTGCCATAACAAGTCTACTCAAGGTACACAGATCCTGTTAAATGTAGCTTCTGATTCAGCTGGTCCAGGTGGGGCCTTAAACATACATATTTCCCAGATGTTTCCAGGTGGTGCTCATGCTGTGAATGGACCTCACTGGGCTTCACTTTGGGGAGCAAGGGAGTAGGGGTCCATGTGAAGGGTAGGGGGTGCCAATCCTTTAGAGTTCCCGTAGAGCCCAGAAGCAGCAAGGGGGTTTGGAGTAGATCTCTGAAGGTCACTTGGCTCTGTGGCATTTTTAGTGGCTGAGTTCACTCTTTGACTGCTGCTGGTGACTATGGTGACAACAAGATGAAGTCTCCCAGGGGCTGGGGAGGGACACAGCTTGTCCATCATAATTGGAGCCCTGCAGAAATCACGTGACAGCTGGCTGTCCCTCTGTCTGGTTCACGAGCCAGGTCCTCCCCTCTGTTCCTTGTCAGAAGGGCAGCGGTGGGCTTTTTGACTATCCATTGGCTGGAGGCATCACTCTGAAGCCTGAAGTCCCCCCAAATGACCCTGGGATTTTCCAAGGCTGGAGACACTTCCCAAACATAGGGGAAGTTAGGAGCTGTGTCTGGTATCCTGCCCCCCACCTCAACGCCCAAGGATGTGGGTTATCATATGGCTTCTGCCCTTAGAAGTTCAAGGTGTCACCTGAAGGCCCCCAAAAGGCTAGATTCCCCAGGGTTGCATGAAGAGAGCAGGACCTAGTGCCCTAAGACCCTGAAGGTGAATGGGGCAGGGACTGGCCTTCCCATGGCTGTCACTGGGAGCTGTGACTTCCTTCTTTCCTCTTGGTCTTTGTCTCTGCTTCCCTCCCTGTGTCACCTACCTACTTGAGGCTGTGCTTTTGTCCCAGTTTGCAACCCAGATCAGTGGGAGGAGCCCTGGGTGGAAGTTGGAGTTCTGGGTCCCAATTGTCCATGTGATTTTCCTTTCTCTGTGGCTCAGTTTCCCCAGCTGTAATTATAAGAAGTGGACAGTGAAGTTTCTCTGAGCTCTTCTAGCTCTGGCCATCTTGGGTCTACGGTGGTGGGTTGGGAGCTGAGGGTGCTCCCAGTCTGCAGTCTGGGTTCCCTCTGTTCCCTGTCCTGTCCACACAGCTCCATCCCTCCTCATGCATGTCTGGCCCTGCAGCTTGGGACAGTCGAGGGGTGAAGTGAGAGTGGGGGCTGAAATCCCGCCTACCCTGAGTCATGTACCCCAGCTCAGGGCCCATCCTCCCAGATGGAGCACCGACAGTCTCCAAAGTGACTTTGGCTTGACTGCCACCATCTCAGATTGGAATGTGATGTGAGTTCCTTGAGCACATGGGCCAGCCTCCATCACAAAGGCATCCCCAGCACCTCATCAGCCCAGCACTCCATGGGGCTCAGAAAAGGGCTAGGCATGAATGAAAGAATAGTGCCACATCAGCCAGGGAGTCAGGTTACTGCCATTCCTGCCACATGGCCCAGCCAGAAGGGATCAGCCAAGCAATGGGGATGGGGGTCCCAGAACACAGGTGAGAGTGGGTTCCCTCCAGGTCTCAGGGCATCCTATCAAGGCTCATGGAAGAAAGGCACCGTTGACACCAGGGGACCCATGGGCAGCTCCAAGGCACAAAGACCCCTAAGGTCACAGAGCCAACCCTCAGGGACTGTTAGCTGAGAGCAGCATTGGAGTCACTGGGACCACCAAGGCTGTAGGGTAGCGCAACAGCTGTCCTAAAGGCTGTCCCGGCAGGCAGCCGTAGGCCTGTGGCTGGGCTGGGTCAGAGCCCTAAGGGAAGGCCAACAAAAAAATGCCACTCCCCTTGTCACCACTCAAACAACATCCACGGGAGCATGTCTGGGACTCTACCCTCCACACCCTCCTCATTCCTGACCGCACTTACTTTCTGACCCTTCTGTGCCCTAGGCCCAGGGCCCTATGGCTTACTTAGTGAGGAGACAGTAATTGGTGGGGAGCCTGCCTCTAGTGCTCTAACCATGGGCGGGTGCTCCCCATTGGGTGCTGGTTCAGGCAATGCGCTTGTTGCAGGGCAGACTGCTGCTGAGCAACAATCACTCTTCCCCAGGCCTGAGGTGCTTCCTCAGTCACATCTGTAACCTGGATCCACCAAGCCTCACCCAGATCCTCCTCAACACACATGAAAGGGGAGGCCAAGACCCCAGGTGCCCTGGGAACTGGATGAGCATCTCCCCCAGCCAAGGAGTGTCATCACAGAGGAGAGTCTGATGCCCTGTTATGAAAGGGGCCTTCCGGACCTCCAGTGTGTCATAGGCTGTGATCGGAGCCTGAGGCAGCTTCCAAAACTGCACAGCGCCCACTCATCAGCCCACCCCTCCCCCCGGGCCTTTGAGTCACTGGGCAATAGTGAGCAACTGAGTTTGGCCAGTGAGGCCTGGTGAGGGTCAGGAAGCACCAAGAGGTTGTCCCAGAAAGATGATTTTTTTTTAAAGATTTTATTTATTTATTTGACAGAGAGAGAACACAAGTAGGCAGAGAGAGAGGAGGAGGAGGAAGCAGGCTCCCCACCAAGCAGAGAGCCCGATGTAGGACTTGATCCCAGGACCCTGAGATTGTGACCTGAGCCGAAGGCAGAGGCTTAACCCACTGAGCCACCCAGGCACTGCAGAAAGATGATTTTTGACCTTCCTCTAGAGAAGAACCGAAGCAGATAGACAGTGATCCCAGCTTTGAGGAGTCATGAGTAGAGGAGCAATGAGTAGAGGGTGCTAAAACTGCTTTCCAGGAGACCCTTGGCCCTCCTAAACCAAAACTAGAAAAACACAGGCTCTGTCTATGGACTGGGCCCCAACGCAAGCTCCCTGACCACTGAGTGCCCATGGCACATGCCTTGTCTCTGTACCCCAACCTCTTTGTCTAGAAAATGGGATGAAGACATACTCTTTCTAGGGTTGTCAGGAGACTGAAAAATTATGCCTGTGAAGCCCCTGGCAGGGGACCAGCACAGAGTAGATGCTCAGTGAATGGAAACGTCATGGTAACAACCAGTTCAGTGATGCTGAGGATCCACTGTTGCAGGATTCAACTGTCCTTAAAACATATTGTGACTAATTCTACAAAGTAGCATTGATGGTGACCTTGACTGCTTGCTGAGTCGTGTACATGATGGTCCCAAACAGGCTTTACCCGGAAAGGAGGGAACTTTGCCTGTTGAGTGCCTACTGCATGCCAGGCACAGCCACCTTTTAAAGAGGATGGGGCATGCCAAGTGCCCACCCTGAAGCCCTGCTAGGCTTGCACAAGATGGCTGTGGTCACAGAAAGTTACAGACACACCAGGATTTCTCAGACAGAAGCACAGAGCAAGAGCTCACACCATAGATGAAAACAATGCGGACTCAGACTCCCAGGCTGCCTGATGGCAAAGCCCGTGATCTTTCAAAGTGCTTCACTAAGTGCTCAACATCGCTGGGGCTGGCACCTTCCATTGTCTCCTTAGGACCTGCTCATGTGCCTGCATTACAGAGCAGCCATCCTGACTCCCCAGACTCCTGAGCTGCATCCTTGTAGCCCAATGCCACAGAGACTGCACACAGTGAAAAGCCTGGGAGACACTGACGGGAGTGATTTGTTCTGGACACATCTCTTCCAGGTCTGACTGGGGAGGAGCTTGGCAATAGAGCTGTGGCCAGGACCCCACGGAAGGAAGAAAAAGTTGTGGCGTACTCGTGGCCATACCCCTTTCTGTAACCACAGCATCATCACTGATTTCCAAGGGCTTTTCCAAGGAGTAGAGATATGGTGTCAGAATCCTTCTCTGTACAGGGCTTTTGGAAGGAGTAGGCAGAAAGATGAAGCTGCTTCCACCCCTGCCTCTGGTGTGGGACACAGGCAGGCCCTGGGAGAAATGGGAGGAGGTAAAGTTGGAAGTCATGTGGAATCACATGAGAAAGGAAAGGCAGCACAGAAGGGGGAGAAAGGTGGGCCAGCCCTCACTTGGGGACCAGCATCTAATAGGGACCAAGATTCCCCCGAACTGAGTCTTCAAGAAACAAGAGGCAGTAAACCCAATTACAAGCAAAAAGGGAAAAGACCAAGGTCTTCTGTAATTGAAGAAATGCAATCAGTTCTTTTTTCTTCTCTTCTCTTCTCTTCTCTTCTTTTCTTATCTTTTCTTTTGAGAGAGAGACGAGGGTGAGGGGTGGGGGTCAGAGAGAGAATCTTAAGCAGGCTCCAGGCCAGTGTGGAACCCGATGCAGGGCTGAATCTCACCACGCTAAGATCATGACCTGAGCCACGATCAAGAGTCGGATGCTTAACAGACTGAGCTATTCTTCCATTTCTTAATGACCAAAGAAGCAGTGTTTTTTTAAGAACTGAGAAAAGCCAGTGCTGCTGAAGTTAGTTACACTCTGTATTTGGCTGGCGGGTGTCCTTCCCTTAGGAGTTTGACCATGTGTATCAAGAAGCTTAAAGAAGTTCCCGTCTTATAACCAAACTCACGCAGGGATTATGAAATACAGGACAAGATTTGCAACAAAGATGTTTAGCGTCACCTCTAAGAGTGAAACACAGGAAGCTACCTAAATACCTTATGAGAGAGGTTGAGTTAAAAAAATTAAGAAACATAGAGGGGTAGGAGAAGAATAAATGAAACAAGATGGGATCGGGAGGGAGACAAGCCATAAGTGACCCTTCATCTCACAAACAAACTGAGGGTTGCTGGGGAGAGGGGGATCGGGAGATGGGGGTGGGGTTATGGACATTGGGGAGGGTATGTGCTATGGTGAATGCTGTGAAGTGTGTGTGAAGTGTGTGAAGTGTGATTCACAGACCTGTCCCCCTGGGGATAAAAATACATTATATGTTTATTTAAAAAAATAATAAATTAAAAAAATTTTTAAAAAAATTAAGAAACATTCTTTAGCTTGACTATCCGGTAGCCATCCAAATGATGCTTACAATGGATTTCCAACAATACTGTATACAGTTGAAATGACTGTTCCAAAACTCACCTTTAGACACAAGCATGCCCCGAGGAAGAATAGGTTCTTCCTCTCTGAAGATCAAGGAAACCCAGGAGGCCCCCTGATAGACTCCCCTTTGCTGTGGGAGCCTGCACATGGGTGCACGCCCTTGTCCTTTGAAGACAGGCAGGTGTCAGGCATCTGGAGTTTACCACGACGGGTTGGTGGTGGGCATGGCCTCCCACCCCACATGGCAAATCTTGTTACAGTGTGAATCAGGAAAAGCAACTCAAAGCATTGTCTCTAACAGGAGCTCTATCTGTTTTCTCTGCACTCTTATAAATCTATTATTTCAACACGAAAAGTTGACATCTCAGAACATTCTCCCAGGCTAAGCCTTCAGTAACTCAGGGCAAAAGGCAAAGAGACTTTACTGATGATGCTAATGGATCTTTCCCTCATCATTTCTCCTATGTTTTGTTGATAAAGAAGAATCATATGTGATCATGATATTGTAAGACCCTTGTGGGCGGTATTCAGTCCATACCAAAGCTAGAGTTACAGAATCTCAAGGAACACATTAAAAATGTTTAAGTGTTTTTCCAGCGAAAGTGGTCTATCCATCATGATCACTCACTGACTTGCTGCCCAGGAAACCTGTACACCCATGCACTCTCAGAGCTTGTTGAGGGCACAGGTTTCCCCTTAAACCAATTCTTCAGGAGCCTCGTAGGGACACTCTCAATAAATGTTTGCTGAAAAATGAATCAGAGGCTTAAACCGGGGAAAACACAAACAGATTGCCAGTTATGTGTGGGTGGTAGGTAAAGGGTCCCCCTACCCCCATTTTTCTGTATTTCCTATATTTTCTCTAATAGGGGCACCTTATTTTCAAGATGAAAACATCAGGATTTTACGTTTTAAATCCCTCAGTAATTTCAGAAGTCATTCCAGAGGGAAGAGAGAGCCCCACGCTGACAGATAAACTTTCTTCTCTGGAAGGGTCTGATGACAGAGAGATCCATAAGAGACTGGCTTCTTCCACCCGTCATTTTGATCTTGGTGAGCCAGACATCGTAAATAGAAGTGCCACGCTTTGCAGCCCAGATGACAGGCCCTGTGCTGAATTCTTTTGTTCTTTTTCTGGGTATGAGGGAGGCGTTAGACTGAGCCACACGTGCGGGCTGGAGAGGAAAGAACACCAGCCTCAAAGTCAGCGGAGCTAAACTCCTGGCTCACACCACCCCACCCCCGCCGCTGCCTGGGGCAGGCGTGGAGGCTCTCTGATCCTCCCCATCTTCTCCAAAGCAGGATCCTGGCAGAGGTGGCGACTGGGGATGAGGGGGCCTTCCTCAGTTAATGGGGCTCAGCAAAGATCAGCTCTGGAACAGCCCTGTATTTGTGACCCAACTGCCCCGGGGAGGCTGCCTGACCACTGCCTGAACCAGCCGTCCGCGTAGGGCCGGGTGGGCGGGAGTGGTCGGCTCAGTAGTCAGGACCCCTGATGCTTGGGCCCCCGCCACCGCACGCCCTTCCTGGTGCCGAGAGGGACCGCCCCACAGCGGGCACTGATAAAGCAGCTGAGGCAAGCCTGAGATTCTGCGCTCTCTCTCCACCGGCAATCAGGAGTCAGAGCAGTCACTAACCCAGCAAACAGGGCAGGAGCCACGAGATGACGCATGCGTGTGGCACTCCATCCAGAACAACGGTGCTATCTGTGAAGTGTCCTCCCCACGGACCTGGGAGGCAGAGGGGATCCCCAGCCACATTTTGAAACGAGCAGTCTGAGGTGGACAGGGGCGGGAGGACGCTGCCCAAGGCCACACAGGTGAGCAGCAGCTAGACTGCGAATTGAGAGAAATGAAGTAAAGAACCTGGGCTCTGGTGCCCGACCTCACACCCTGGTCTCTCCTTGTGGGGTCACTGCTTGTTTCTTTCTGTTGCTGCTGACATACCTGCTCCCACCTAAGGTGAGCCTCACTGTCACCACAAGGTCTGCCCCAGCTGGGAGCAGAGAGTCTGTGAGCTGGCCCTTTAAGCCCCCAGGGATGGGGAGCCTTCCCTATGGTGTAATCCCTTCCCAGAGCGGACAGCATTACTGCTGCAGTAAGGAATGTCTTCTGGGGAGATTTAGTGGCTGCTGATAGACATGTGGGCTTCATTTACCCGCACTGCTCCATTAAGCCCAAGGCAGGCCATGCGAGTAGGCAGACTAGGTGAAGAACTAGAGAAAACAGAGGGGCACACCACAGGCTGGGTAGAGAGGGGGCAGGAGACTAATATTTGGAGAGTGTTTCTCTGTGCTCAGCCGAGACCCAA